>NC_067493.1:46203832-46503832 GCF_947179515.1 Apodemus sylvaticus | reverse complement strand
GTGCTCACATATGCACACACCATAGTCATTAACATTATTCACCAAACAGTTCTGCTGCTTCTGTTTCTGGGTACACTGGGTACACTGGGGACGCGCAGTAGGACTGAATTCCCTGGCTCTCTACTGAGTAGGCGGGACCAAGCAATTATTTTTGACCAATGAGTGACAAGCAGGAGGGAGGGCTTGGTTTCTGGGTCAGTGTTTAATTGCTGCTGTGAGAACCCAGAGTTCTTTTTCAAGAGTTCAGGATGAGGCTGCCCCACTAGTGATGGATGTGTGGCATGGAAGCGAAATAAAATCCTTATGTTAAGCCACGAGGGTGCTGTGTTAGGGCTGCATAGTCTGTCCTGTGCTGACTTACAGGAACACAGAAGCTCTGAGGAAAGGTCGCTGGAGCTGATACGTGTGAGGAGAAGAGCGTCACTGAATGAATGATAACAGTCCCAGAGGCAGAAATGAGAAAATAGGACAATAGGAGGCCAGGAGCATCCCAGAAATCAGGGGAGGAATTAGTCCAAGTAGAGAGTGAGTGGCCGTGCTGTGGACTGAGTCCAAGAGGCCAAGCAACATAAGGAATACGTATATGTCCAGTAGATCTGGCACTGAGGAGTATGCGTAATCTTACTGATAACAGCTCTGGTGGTTTGAATAGGAACGGCCCCCACAGGCTCATAGACTCCAGGGCTTGGTCAGCAGGGCAAGGCACTATTAGGGAGTGGGGGGTGGGCTTTGAGGTCTCAAATGCTCAAGGCAGGCCTAGTGTCTCCCTCTCTTCCTGCTGCCGGCTCACCTAGATGTAGAACTCTGGGCTTCTTCTCCCGTGCCGTGCCTGCTTGCACGCCATGATGATAATGGACTAAGCCTCTAAACCTGTAAGCCATCTCCAACTAAATGCTTTCCTTTATAAGAGTGGCTGTGGCCGAGGCGTTAAGACAACAGCCTTCTCGGAGTGCTGTGGCGGTGAAGGACAGAGCCCTGAGGGGAAGACCTCAGATGATCCTCAGGAGCGGCTCAGCACGGGGTGCAAGGAGCGCATTACATTGGTCTGCCTGTTCTGGGCATTTCTAGAAACTGGATCATGAGATGCCCGTCTGTGTCTGGTTCCTTCCACATCTCCAAGGGACATCCGAGTTACAGTATGCATCTGTTTCTCATTTCTATTAACGACTGAATGCTACTGTTCTGTCATGTGGATGAATTTGTTGATGCCTTCTTTAATGGATTGACATTTTTGTGGACTTGTTACGTCCATTCGCGGCTATATCCGCTAGTTCTTTGTACTCCTGGGGAGGGAGGCGACGAAGAAATAAATGATGGGCACAACCAGAACTGTCCGAAGCCACAGAGTTGTCACAGTATGAAGCCAGGTTTGGAAATCAGGCAGCTGGTCCTCTAGTTCTAACCACTAGACTTCACTGTTCTAATGGGAACCCTCTGACCTATTTAAAAGTGTTACATTCATCTTTGCTGTGTGCGTGTGCGTGTGCATGTGTGTGCGTGTGCATGTGCGTGCGTGTGCGTGTGCATGTGCGTGTGTGTGTGTGTGTGTGTGTGTTTGTGTGTGTATGTGTGTGTAGCTTGAACTTCTGAGGGACAAGACCTGAGTGACCGTTGCTTCGCTTCTTAGGAGGAAGGAGGAGGAGTGTCGTACTCTAGAGCCAGATTCTCGGCATGAAACGTTCCACTCGTGCCTGGAAGATTCTAAGTCTTGATCCAGAGAAGCAGCAGCCATATCCTTGTTAGTACAGAGCCTCAGACGTGGGGGTCTGCGGGCGCCTCCTTTGAGGACGATCATGTCTTTATTACCCAGGACCATGGGTGCACTGTGTGACCCGAGTGGGAAACCACGTGTTTTACGCATCCTGCTTTCCTTCCTCCTGTCTGAGCAGGGTTTCAGCCCAGGTGTGGCACCTCACAGCTATAGGCCCAGAATTTGTTAGCTGGAGGGCTGGGAAGATGAGAGCCTCCCGGTAAGTTACAGAGAAGCCTGAGCTACAGGAGACCCTCTCAAAACAAAACAAATAGACAATAAAACAACAAAACCCAAAGCAACAAATCAACCAAACAAGATTTCCTCTCAATTCCAACTTCCTCAGAACCGTACAATGACACACCTCCTCTCCTGTTTGGAGATAGCGTTGATCCTCCCTCAGGAGGAGTCTCCCCCACACACGGTCAGGAGAGCTACAGGATGCACCCTTGTTCCTGGTGGACTGACTGGACCAGGTCATGGGATGACCTCCCAAGGCCCAGAGCAGGATGTAATCTAGAGAGTGGAGAGAGTGAGATGCAGTGTGAATATAGTCTTCCCATCCCACAATGAATCTGATCTAGCCACCATCTTTGGCAGACCAGAGTATGGCCTGGAGCAGGGGAGGACAATGGCACCCTTCAGTCGCCAGGTATGCCTGTACGCGCGTGGATTGAACAAAGGGTTGTTGGAAAACAAAGGGATAATCTCTGTGGGGTGTGGTGGGGGGCTCACCTGTAATCCTAGCACTGGGGAGGCGGAGGTGGGAGGATCAGAAGTTCAGGGCTAGCCTCCGGTAAATAACAAATCTGAGGTCAGCCTGGGTGCTTGAGAACGGGTCTCAAACAGGCAACAAAAGAAAAGAAACGGATGGGTCTGTGCGGGAGTGGAGGCAAAAGACGAATCTAGTCCCGGGTCTGAGTCACACTGGGTCTTATGACATTTGAAGGACAGCCCCTTTCTCCCAAATGAAATGAGTTCGAAAGAGCAAAAGCAAAGGGGTGGGGAGGGGGAATTTTAAAAATGCCCATCTTCTGAACACCATCTTTGTGCGGGCGTCTGGGGGAGGCTGGCAGGGCGGGGTCATCTGCCAGTCAGGCCTGTAGGACTCGCTTCTTGTTTATTCCACTCACACTTGGGGCAGTTGCCAGGACCCGCCCCCTCGCTGCAGTCGCTGTAGGAGCTGGAAGTTAAACGTTCCTGCTGAGAATCAGTGTGTTTTCTTTGGCTGCCCCTACGTGGAGGTTTGCTGTGGTCTAGCCTGGGAAGAAGGTCTAGCCCAAGTCCAGCCTGAACAGAGCGAGCCTGTCGCCATGCCGGCTTGCTGCAGCTGGAACGATGTCTTGCAGTATGAGACAAACAAAGTCACTCGGATCCAGAGCGTGAATTACGGCACCGTCAAGTGGGTGTTGCACATGATCGTCTTTTCCTACGTTAGGTAAGCGGAGCGTGGGATGGGCAGATCTCTGCAGTACTGGACAGCGCCGCCAGCCCCACGGTGCAGCCGGTGCACTTGGGAGATTCTAGGTGGCCCTTAAATCTGAGACACACTCTCATAGCCCGCTGAGAGGAAACAGTAAGAGGAAACTGTCCTTGGCTGTAGCTGGAGGAACCGCAGAGAGAGGGAGGCATGGCCTGCCTCCCTTCGGCCTTTTCAACTGCAGCCAAGGCAAGCCAAGATGAACAGGGCAGGGCATGCCTAGGGAACCTGGGAGACAGAGGCCAACCCCCTGGGCTCCCACAGAGACGAGGGGATTTCCCTTGTGGGCTCTGAATCATCTTCCTGCTTAGGAGGGATAGAGTCAGGTTTGTAAATGTCATTTTAGAGCATCTAGGGGGCCCTTTAAAAACCACTTATGGCCAGGCAGTGGTGGCGGCGGCGGCAGCACACGCCTGTAATCCCAGCACTCTGGGAGGCAGGTGGATTTCTGGGTTCGAGGCCAGCCTGGTCTACAGAGTGAGTTCCAGGACAGCCAGGACTACACAGAGAAACCCTCTCTCAAAAAAACCAAATCCAAAACAACCAAACAAAACAACAACAACAACAAAACGCACTTATGAAGGTACAAAATGTGTACCCCAGACTTTCACTGATTTACAACGTTCATGTCCATGGCTTTCCGGGTATTCAGTGAGCTGTGTAGTGGTCACTGGTGAGGAATGTTTTCAGCCGAGTGTGGTGGCACATGCCTTTTAGTCCAGCTCTGGGGAGGCAGAGTCCAGCCTGTCTACAAAGCAAGTTCGAGGACATCCAGGACTACACGGAGAAACCCTTTTTTGAAAAACAAAACCAACCGCACAAAAAGAACATTTTCATCAGTCTAAAAGGTTGTCCTTTAGCTCAGGCACAATCCATTTTCTGTTCCTGTGGGTTTACACACACACACACACACACACACACACATACACACACACACACACATTTCATATAAATAGAATCACATGGCATGTGGTCCTTTGCAACTGACTCTTCCTCTTAGCATGTTTTCAGTGTTCACTTACGTGTTGGAGCAAGTCGATTTATGCTGTAGACTATTTGTGACAGGATAACAGTCCAAGTATGTAGTGAGTTCAGTACTGTGTGCGAAAACGGCTCACTGGGTAAGACCACTTCTTACCCATTCACCAGATGATGGACGTTGGGTTGCTTCTCTCTTTCCCACCTAGACATATGTCCTAGTCTCTACTGGGTTTACCTAGGAGGGGGGGTGGGACTTGTTAGGTGGCGTGACAACTGCATGTCACCCTGGGAGGCACGGCTGGACTGTTCCCCAGGGCAGCTTCACCTTTTCACAGCCTCAGAGCGTGAGAGTCCCCGCTCTGTCCGCATCCTCACCAAGGGGCGATGCTGTGGCTTTCGGACTGTAACTAACCTAGTGGGTGCGAAGTGCTCTCTTTCTCTCTTGTGGCTTTGGCTTGAGTTTCCCTGATGATGATACTGATGGCACTTTTGACAGTGTGAGGTGCTGGTGGTTTACAAAGAGTAAGAGTGGCCTCTGAGTGTGTAGCTGTTTGTATGTAAGGGGGTGCGTGCGTGCGTGCGTGCGTGCGTGCGTGTGTGTGTGTGTGTGTGTGTGTGTGTGTGTGTGTGTAGGCCAGGGGGTGAACTACCTAAAGCTTACCAATTCAGTTAGACAGACTGGCCATCAAGCACCCAGAATCCTGCAGTCGCCGCCTCCCCGGTGCTGGGCTTCCAGGGCCCCTGCTACCATCCTCAATTTTCACATGGGTGCTGTGGGTTGAAGTTGTATCTTTCTGCCTTCACGGCAAACACTTAGCCCACGGAGCCATTTACCCAGCTCGGAGGTGAGGTGGCCTATTCTATCATCCTGGATGCATCTTCCTGGCCAAATCACTTAACCTGTCTGAGCCTCAGTTGCTCTATCTGTTCATAAAGTCATTGGACAACAGTGAAAGAAAAGCTATCTGCCTTATCATTGATGCTATTGGGAAGACGTTTTCCTCTTCCCAGGAGACCAAGCTCAGAAATATTTCAGTGGCCGAAGAAGATCAGAGAAGGCTGATGTCATCTGCAGCAGGCTCCCCTAGCCCAGCTAACCTCCGCCAACAGCAGGCGCAGTGCTGTCCTTTGAAAGCCTCAGGCTGTCTTTTGCTGGGAAGAGGGTGCTGCCTGTGCTTATTTATGGGTTTCAAAATGTACTCCCAGATTGGCTGGCTGTTCCCCAAAGGGTGGCCTCATACCTGTAAGGCCGCGCCTCTTTTCTGTGAAGCCTTGTTGTAGGTGGAGAAGATACCAGACACCAAACCAACACAGGCGCAGACTCTATGGCCTGTGTGTGTGTGTGTGTGTGTGTGTGTGTGTGTGTGTGTGTGTGAGGTGGGGGGAATGAAATGTGCAACTTATCACCTGGTCTCTGGATGAAAAGATAGAGTCGGGGCAGCTGCAGGACTAGAAAAGGCCCACTTAGGAGGAAACCCCAGTAGGAGAAGAATCCAGCCACGTGACACATGGGACAGAAAGATTAGTAACTGTAGGAGGGACAGCAAGGACTCCCACGATCCAAAGGGAGCAGCAGGAGCCGGGGCAGATAAAAATGTGATTCTCTGCACCTATCTTTCACTGGAACCTTCTGACTGGTATATCTGCAGGCTCTCCAGTGGCTACCGTGCAGAGGGAATGGGGTATTTGGTAGGAAGAAAACAGGGTACAAGGGACCACTGAGAGCCTGCTGGAGTCACCCAGTTGATAGAAGATTGCAGCTTGGCCTAGAATGAAATGGTGGAGTTGGAGAGATATGAACCAAGTTGAGATGGCTCTGGGGAAAAGATGGCTGGGGGGGGGGGGGTCCCATGGATGAGGGTGTCTCTGTCTTTTCCATGCAGGAGGAAAGAGAGACAAGTTTTCTAAGCACCAGCAGGGATGCTGAAGAAGCAGTTAAAATGGTTTTGTTGTTGTTGTTGGGTTGGATGTTGTTTGTTATGTTTTGCTTTTTGCTTTTTTGATTTTGTTTTTTGTTTTTTGTTTTTTGTTTTTTTGAGCCAGGTCTTCTCTATGTAGCCCTGGCTATTCTGGAACTTGCTCTATAGACCAGGCTGGCTTCAAACTCATAGAGAGCCACCTGTGTTCTGCCTCCCTAGTGCTGGGATTAAAGGCATGTGCCACCACTGCCTAGCTTAAAATGCCTGGACTACTACAGTCTGTCATATCCTTTTATACGTGTCTAGACCCAGAGTGTTAAAAGCAAAATC
This sequence comes from Apodemus sylvaticus, assembly GCF_947179515.1. Classification (NCBI taxonomy): domain Eukaryota; kingdom Metazoa; phylum Chordata; class Mammalia; order Rodentia; family Muridae; genus Apodemus; species Apodemus sylvaticus. The sequence goes on along the minus strand of NC_067493.1, from coordinate 46,497,372 downwards.
TGAAACACATAATCTCAAAAATAAATAAATAAATAAATAAATAAATAAATAAATTTAGCACAACCCTTTCTCTTTTAGCTGCCCTGGGCAGCTGGGGCCTCTGCTCCACTGTGCCGCTTGCAGGCTTCTGAACAGATTGCTGCATACCCACAGGACTTCTGGAGCCCGCACCAGCTCAGCCCCCCTGGCTGTGGACACAGCACTGGGCCATGGATTAGCAGTGTCAGGTGGTGTTACAGTGTCTCAGGGGGGAGGCCCAGGGGACTGCAGAAACCAGCAGGGCCCAGACTGTGGACAGGATTGAGTTTTATCTTGACAACACTGGGAAACATCAAGAGGAAGGCAACCTCTTCCTGTCTTCTACCCACTGTGTTTCCATAACGTCTCTTTTTCTGCCGGTCAGGCCGCCCTCGGTCTCTTTCACGGGTCGCATGACCATTTGGAACGCACCCAGATGGCCTAAGGTGAGCCTACACCTCAAAGTCCTCAGTCACGTGCCTAGACTTTGCTCCCTGATAAGGAGCCGCTGCCTGGTTCCAGAGGTGAGGATCAGTAATCCTCAGGGTCATGCTATAGGGCAGTGACTCGTAGGATCCAGCATATTTGGGGGGTGGGGGGAGGGAGGTCCTGGTGCCTGGTTCTCACATTGTTGGTTTTGTGGGTTCCCATTGGGCAGCGGCCCACAGAGACCTTTTCTTTTTCCGGAGCAGTCTGCTTCCTGTCTGTGTAGTGTCCAAGTGAACCTGGTCTTTGACCACGTGTTAGATCATAGGATGAACCATCTTAACAAACTTACAAATCTCGTCGGTGGCCAAAGTCACATAGCCAGTCAGGGGCAGAGCCAAGATCAGACTTCCAGAGTTCACACTCAGCCTGGAGACTTGGAGGGGACAGGACCAGGTCTGGAAGGAGACTAAACTGTATTGGATCACCTGGTTGTGAACTGATGGTGACCTGGTGTGAGGGGATGACAGGGACAGAGGACAGGTGGAGTTGAATAACAAGAGGAAGATAAAGGAGCAGAATTTCTTCGATTTTGGTTTTCTGAGAGGGTTTTAAATAGCTCCATATGCAGCAGCACCTAGCCTTGAACAGCCGCCCCCTGCCCATGCCTCCACCACCACCACCCAAGTGGAAGGGTCACTGGCAAATACCGCCTTGCCCAGCTCAAACAATAGGACTCATAGCAGAATGGATGGGTGAGGGAGATGGTGGGGGAGGGTAAGGAGAGAGAGAGAGGGTCAAGAGTGAGCCACATTCCTGACTTGGGCAGCTAATGAGAAGTTGGTGGAATACCTTTCCGGGGCTAGTATGTTCAGGAGAAAAAGGTATTAAATATGTTAAAGACTGAGTTCAAGCCAGGCATGGTGGCACACGTCTTTAATCCCAGCACTTGGGAAGCAGAGGCAGGTGGATTTCTGAGTTCAAGGCCAGCCTGGTCTACAGGACAGCCAGAGCTACACAGAAACCCTGTCTCAAAAAACCAAAAAAAAAAAAAAAAAAAGATTGAGTTCAGAGCCTAACTCAGTTTAGTTGCACAGGTACCTGAGACTCAGAACTACGCATAACGGTTGTGTAGTTATTTGTTTCATAGCTTTAATACGGATTATATACCACCAGCCTATAGATGGTAATTGAGACCATAGACATCTTCCACGGATCAGCGAGAGAGGTAGCTACGTGAAAGAAGGCAAGAAGCCAGCAAGAGAGCCCTGAGTGTCGCGAACATTCAAGGGACAGGGAGATGCAGAACTTCCCAAAGGATTCTGAGATAGACGGCAGGGAGATCCAAAGAGGTCAGGAGAATGTAGGCTCCTTGAGGCTGTGGTTAGAAGGAGGAGGCAGTGGCTCACAGTCACCGGAGTCGATCCTGGTATCTGCCGCATGCCTGCTGGACTCGGGAGGGAGACAGCGCATTGGGGAGGGAGGCACTGGAGAAGCCGTGGGAGCCGGACTGGAGTGGGTGGAGGGGTGAATGGAGGTGCCGGAAAGGATGCAGTGACTCACTCTTTCAAAAGGCTGGGCTCCACAGGAGGAACCAGGCCCTGCATGGCTGCACTGGAGAAGAATGTGGGGTGGAGGGAGGGTTTATTTTTAAGATGGGAAAATATATTTAAATGCAGATGGGGAAAAGAGGGAGACGGATAAATGAAAAAAAAAAATCATCACCACCACCATGGTCATGTTCATGGGGATCAGCCAGAAACCACAGGGGAAGCTGGCCTGTCCTCCTTCCTTCTATAATCACCCATGACAGGTCCATCCTGAGCTCTTCTCCTTCAGAGAGCTCTCATAGCTGCCTCAGCTGTCCTCATCTCCGAACTGATACCCAAGGTGCTGTCTGGACCCTTTGCCATCTCAGCTATGCCCATGGAGACATGGCTGTCAAGAAGACCCTGGTGGCCCGGCAGTGGTGGCACATGCCTTTAATCCTAGCACTCCGGAAGCAGAGACAGGAGGATCTCTGTGAGGCCAGTCTGGTCTACAAAGCCAGTCCAGGACAGCCAAGGGGCTGTCCCACAGAGAAACCCTGTCTCGAAAAACCGGGGGGGGGGGGGGGGGGGGGAGGAGAGAGAGAGAGAGAGAGAGAGAGAGAGAGAGAGAGAGACTGACTTGTGAAAGGCAGTGTGCACACTTGTGTTTTGCTGGTGTTCACTGCACCGAACAATGTAGCCTTCTGTAGTTTGACGCAAGGAACTGAGCCATAAATGTGTACGCCCGCCCTTGACCCGGTGAAGAAGATGCTCCCACAAGTGCTCCCCGGCCACATGAGTAAGGGTGTGCGTGTGCAGGCAGCAGAGCCTGAAGCGAGGCCCCAGCTCTCTGAAGAGGGAGGTCTCTCTCTCAGAGCTTTCGCTTTAGAGTTACCTTTGCTCAGAACTCTGAGGCTCCTTTAGAAGAGATAGGCAGCCTTTGCTTCGAGTCATTTCCTCCCCGGAGTGCTCTGAGAACCGTCTCGCCATGCTGCCCGTGAGTCACTTATGCAGCTATAAATCCGTGAAAGTCCTTCACATCCATTCCATATGGATCGGAACTCTGAAGAACACCTTGCTAGGGGCCATCTTCATCTACATCTGGTGAGTCCAGCCAGCGTTAGTCTCAGGCCTCCGTGACCCAACCTCTTCCTCTACCTCCACAGATCCCTGCTCCTCCAGGCTACCCCACCCCTTCTTTGGCCAGGCTCTCTGGGTGACCCCAGCTTCTCCTGTGTCAGATCTCTTCTGCCCGCCAGGTTCTCCAGCCCCTCTCAATCTCGCCCATCCTCCCAGGCTCAGCTAGATCCTGGCTCCTCGATAACTGCGCTTGCTCCAGTGGCTGGTGGTTTTGCCCGCACCCGAATGCCTTGAACATCCATTTCTTAGAGCTAATAGTCACTGGGATTAGAGATTAGAGAATTATGACCCCACCCCCACTTGTGGACTGAACCCATGGCCCAGAGAAGAGGCCTAGCTTTTTTTTTCCTTGACTCATCCCACAAGGTCAAGAGTTGGTGACTGAATTGATCATTAGACTGTTCTTTCTAAATGGCAAGATACTGCAAACTCCCTTTGCCTCTTCACTCCTTTGATGCATCACTGGGATGTGTTAATATGAACTTTTGTGTTTGTTATGATACGAAGGTCCATTATGTTTGCAAAGCCGTCGCTAGTTTGACAGGGTTGGATTCAGTTAGAGCCCACGCTGTGTTGCATAGTCTAGAATGGAGATGCTGCATCAGACTGAGATTCCGGAATGGCGGGGTACGTGCTGCTCTGGGAGAGGTTACAATGGAGAGCTTGAAAGATAAAATCCCAAGTATTTTGTATGTGTTTTGAGGCTGGGGTGAGACGGAGCTCTCGTAATTGTATTTGTCTCCGTGCATTCTATTATTGTACTCTGTATCAGGCATGCTGAGCAGGTCCCAAATCTGGGTTTCTAGTTCTAACATCTTTTTAAAAACTGTCTCCAGTTTGTGTGCAGTCACATGCCCGTGGGCCATGGTGGGCATGTGGGGGCCAGGGAACCACATTCAGAAGACAGTTCTCACCTCCCATCATCGTGTGGGTCCTGGGGATTGAACCCAGGTCACCAGTCTTGTCAGCGAGCGACTTTACTCACTAGGCCAATGTCTGTCTTCTTTAATCCCCGTTGGAGAATCATTAGGATGCACTGTGAATAGCGTAGCAGCGATGCGCCCCTGTGCTAGCAGCACGCTGACCCAGCTCTGCTCCTGTAAGCTCACTCTTCACCCCATTTCACTGTTTTCCTCTGTAAGCATCATCCCGAATGTGATCTTTGTTCCTTCGTTTTGATATTCCTACAGACATATGTCTGTGTTTATACAGATGTGTGATATTCATCTCGCCTATTGAGGTGAAATTCTTAGAGCATAAAAATGACCACCTAAAAGGGGGCAGGATGAAGGGCTGTTTTAATGTAAACACAGCAGTGTCATTGATCATGTATTGATACCTCTATCTACCAACGTACTTCTGTCATCTTAAAGTAATATACTCATTAACTTCCCCCTCTTCTGTTTCTTCTCCCCTGGCAACTATCCTTTTTCTTTCTGTATAGATTTATCAATTCCATGCATTTCTTATAAATGCAGGGTGTGGTGGCACATACCTTTAATCCCAGCACTCAAGAGGCAGAGCTAGGAGGATCTTTGTGAGTTTGAAGGCCATCCTGGTCCACATCAGGACAACCAGGATTACATAGAGAGGCCCTGTCTATGTAGATAGATAGATGGAGAGATGGATGGATGGATGGGTGGGTGAGTGGTTGGTTGGATGGACAGACAGACAGACAGATAGATGGGCGGACAGATGGACGGACAGACAGAGAGATGGGTGGGTGGGTGGGCGGACGGACGGACGGGCAGACAGACAGACAGATAGGTGGGTGGGTGGACGGATGGATGGACAGAGACAGACAGACAGACAGATAACATAAACCCTGAAACAAAGGCAAGACGAGCCAGTGTGGCACTGAGTCCGGGACAGAGTCATTCAACTCTCCAAGAGCAGAGCTCTGAGCGGAGATGCCATCTATAGTGAGTGGCGATAAAGGGAGGGGCAGGTACTACTGCCCCAGCTTGTAGCAGGGAGAGCCACAAGGAAGCAGAAGCAGATTGTCAACAGCAGCAGCTCCCACAGCACCCCTTCCCCCAGCGTCTGCAGCCCAGACTGCTGCCCCCCATCCGTCCTCACCGCGAGGAAACCACTGAAGCCTTTTCCTCCGTCCTCAGCTTTGCTCTGGTGAGCGACAAACTGTATCAGCGGAAAGAGCCCGTTATCAGCTCAGTGCACACCAAGGTCAAAGGCATCGCAGAGGTGACAGAGAGTGTCACGGAGGGTGGGGTGACCAAGTCGGTACACAGCATCTTTGACACTGCGGACTACACCTTCCCTTTGCAGGTGAGTGCCAGGGAACTCCAGGTCACATCCCTGTCCCCATCCTTAGTGGTCTAGGGCCTCATTTCAAAATAAATAAATAAATAAATAAATAAATAAATAAATAAATAAATAAAGTTAGCTTGGGACTAAGGATAAGTAGCCAACTGGTAGACTGCTTGGCCTGCAAACATGCAGCCCCAGGGGGTCAAGGCTGGAGAGTCAGCTGTTCAAGGTCACCCTCAGCTGCACAGTGAGTTTGAGGGCCAGCCTGAAATCCACACGACCTTGTCTCAATAGAAAGGAAAAACATTGGCCCTATTTAAAACCTGCGAAAAATCCCAACTGAGAAGAAAACCTAAAAATTGCAAAACTGGGTCACATCCAGCCGCTCAAAGAAGCTGCGTCTTTGCTTTATCGAGTCCTACCGGGCTGCTCAAAATAGCACGTTGTCCTGGCGCCTTCCAAACATGATCTCATTCACTCGCACCGAGGCGAGGTGCACGGCTTTAGGAGCGGGGTGCACGGCTTTAGGAGCGGGGTGCACGGCTTTAGGAGTGGGGTCACTGCTTTAGGAGCGGGGTCACCATGTGGCAGGCTCAGCTTGGGTTCAGAAGGGGGAGGGTTTGTCTTCTACACAGCTTGTGTGTCCTGTTATTGAAAAGGTCGCCAGGAGATCATTCTTGAGTCTTTCGGAAGAAAGGATGTGGTGACAAAGAGAGAAAAGGTGTAGGCCACGGAGAAATGTGTGGCTAGCTGAGTTTGCAAAGCAGGGAAAATGAAAGCAGTTAGAGAGAGAGAGAGAGAGAGAGAGAGAGAGAGAGAGAGAGAGAGAGAGAGAGAGAGAGAATAAAAGAGGGGCTGAGGAGTTAGGAAACAGATGGAGAAGGAACAAAGCGGCCCATTTGCCACCCTGGGAAGCCAGGGTACTTGGCAAAACCATCAGGCCCAAGCTGCTATTTGTTTCTAGCTATAAACCACAAAAGCCACTGATTGCCCAGGTAGTGGGAAGCCCGCATAGCCTTCCATTAAGCCTTGAGAAATCTGAACAGCCTGCACAGGGTGCAACCCACGCCCACCTCCACATCCCCGGCTCTCCGGAGTCTTGATTTAATGCGATTTTAACGTGTCAGAAAATGACACAGCTGCTTTTGAGGCTGGCTCAGAAAATGACTGCTCCCCTGGTTTGAAAGCTCCTCCGTTCCCCCTTGCCCAGCAGGACAGTTCCTGCAGCTTTGATACAAAGTCCCTGCTGCCCACGGCAGATTTCTAAAGGCTTCCAAGAGTACAAAGGCTCGCCCCCGGCACTTAGCAAAACTTATTATGACGCCAAAGGAGTTCTGTTCCCTAAAGGCCTGGACTTTGTCCCTCCATTTCTCTCTGCAGGGGAATTCGTTCTTTGTAATGACAAATTATCTCAAGTCAGAAGGCCAAGTCCAGAAGCTGTGTCCTGAGGTAAGCAGGGGACCCACTCAAAGAGGACGCAGGGCTGAGATGCATTCTGGGAACCAAGAAGCCTTTGTCTGCCCACCCCAGTCTCTCCTGCTGCAGCCCGGGGCCTGTGTGAACATCTTTCTTTCCTTTGCTGGCACTCTGTGCCGCTCACAACAGTATGTATGACTCCTGGCATGTGTGTCATCTATTCCACATTTCACTGGAGCCACACAAATTCAGAATGACTCCCAGGCCCTATTTTATACCAGAGAAGACTTAAGACATAGCACGATACACTGTGAGCCCTCAGAAAACAGGCTGCTATGGGAACCGAGAAGATCACACACAGCAGATGAAACCCAGGGCCTCCACAAGGCAGGCAGGCAACCTGGAGGGCGGGCACCACATGACTCTGGGGAGGGGCTTTTAACCTACACTACATTCTGGCCTGGGCCATTCGGCCGGATGGGTGTCTCCTCTCCTTTGTCAATACTCTATCTCTCATAGGCTCAGCAAATGTGGCCAAGCCCTAAAGTACATCTGAATATAGGCGGGGTGGTCCAGCTATTCAAACTCCTGCGGACCAGAAGGGCTTCAAGCGACTGGGGCTTTGCTCACAGCTCCGTGGTGGACTGAGCTCAGCTGGGTGGCTTTTCTGTTGATTTGGCTTGTTTCTCACAGAGCTGCCATTGCTTCCTTTGGAGACTCCCAAGTGCCAGGCTCCTCGCCACCTCCAGGGACTCTTAAAGGGCTTTTCTCTTTTCAGGGTCTTTCCGCCCTCTGGGAGAGTAGCCAGACTCCCAAATTGCAGCTCAGGAACCCCAGAGCCAAGAAGGCTGAAGCCTGGGGCTGGCACGGGGTTATTTCTGCTGCCTCCTGGTAGCTCTTGTGATCACAGATAGGCCCAGCTCAAACGGGAGGGTTAAAAATACTTGGTCTGTCAGCCAGGAGAATGATCAAGAACCCCTCCAACCCATGCAACAATCACAAACTAATGTTAGAGTTTCTTTTGAAGATTAAAAAACCAAAACAAACAAGACCCAAAACAACCCTTAACACAGAATTGGCTTAGCTTCTTTCCTGGGAGATCTTTCTAACTGATAAATGAAAACCATAACTGCCCAAGAGCATTAGTATAAAATAATTCATTACATACCCATTCATTCATTCATACAATGATTATTAAGACCTATAATGAGTCCAGCAGGTAGTTAGACTACAAAGATTCAGACTTTGCAGACTAAAGATTCATAGTTGAATTTAGGGGTTACTTAGAAAAGAATCCAGGGGCCTGGTGGGTCACAGAAAGAAAGCAATCCAGGCAGTAAAGAGGAAATGAGTCTGAAAACTGTGAGCCCTCCACTGAGCAAGGACCACGTGCTAAGCCCTCTTTCCCAAACCCATCCCACCCTCACAGCGGCCGTGCCAGACAAAGCAAGTTACCTTCCTGTAACAGAGGGGTCCAAGCTTAAAGGATGTGAAATGACTCTGCCAAGGTAGCACAACCCACATACAAAAGCTGCTCTTGCAGGGCCCAGGAGGACTCAAGACCTGGAACCTTGTCCGGGATCTTAGACACAAATGCCCAGATCACAATGAACAGAGGCTATTGCGCATGTGCACCAGTGTTTGCTCTGTCTTTCCTAAGACTGCCATTAGACCCGCTGCATGAAGCCAAAAAAATGCAGAAAGCAAACGCTGTCTTTCCCCTTCCCTTATCTGCCCTTCAGCCCCCAGACACAGCTGACCCATTTTCTCCAGCCAGCCAGGAGCGTGCTGGCTGAGTCCTTGGTCCCCACGTCACCTGCTGCCCTCATGGTATCTGCCTGCTCACTCGGTTCTGTGGTGGCAAGGCCACTGCAACCCTCAACCTCACCACCTGCTTTCTACCCCAGATACCATCCTGGAAAGGGCCTCTTGGTTGCCTTGAAGACCTCTGTTTACATTTTGATTTATTCTTGTTTTTAGTTGAGATAGAATCATATACTCTAAAACCTTTGACTTCCAAGTATACATCGTACAAACCATCACCTAATTCCAGAAATCTTCTATTACCCCCACCCCAAGGAAACTTTGACTCCCAAATCAAACTGTCCCATTGGCAACCAATCTCTTCCACCCTCCCCACAGCCATGGACAGCCACCAAGCCCCTCTATGTCTCTGTGAATTTGCCTGTCCAGGATGCTTCCCATCCAGAGAGCCACACAGAGTGTGGTCTCTGGCGTCTCACTCCTTTCGCCCCACACTGTGGTGTGAAAGGAGTCTATAATGTAGCATGTGTCAGGACCCAGCTGAATAAGACATCACATGTGGGGGCCTGGGGAGACAGAGCAGTTACTAATGTGCCAAATAGGTGAGCTACAGTCTCAGTGGGAGACCCTGTTTCAAATATATATATATGGGTGAGTGACAGAAAGAGACAGCTGACATTGACCTCTGGTGTACACTGCAAACACACACGTGCATGCTCACACACACACACACACACACACATGAATGTACCACCTTTTCTTGTCTCCTCTCGCACTGATGGATTTGGTCTGTCTTCCCTTTCTGGCCACTGTGAGTAGTATTGCAGTGACTGGTTCTGAGCAGGTGTCTGTGGCATCTTGAGGCAATGCTTACTCTCTGTTCTTCCCGCAGTACCCCAGCCGCGGTGTACAGTGCTATTCTGACAAGGGTTGTAAAAAGGGATGGATGGACCCGCAGAGCAAAGGTACTTTTCTATGTCTTTCCCTGGACTGCTGAGAGGGGGTGGTCTGGCATCTTTGTGACGCTCTCTTTGTGATGCTCATGATGGCCAGTTTCTTCCGGTCCTTAGTCTCGGCTGCCTTTTGCTCCACCACACAGGCGGGACTGTGTCTGTCCCCTGATTCATCCCCAGCTGAAGTCTATAAGTGGGACTTTCTAAGTATGGACTGTCAAGGGCTCAGTTTGGCTTGGGGTGCATCTGTGATGAGGGTAGGGTTCACGGATGAGGGAGCTGCCGGGGCTTAAGAGTGCAGAGTCTACACATGGGCTGAGTGCATGGTGTCCCCTGAAGGTATTCCTCTCCGGTACAGTCACATCTGTGGTTCTTCAACCCCTTGGAACTTGTAGGAATCCAGACTGGCAGGTGTATCCCATACGACCAGACGAGGAAGACCTGTGAAGTCTTTGCCTGGTGTCCTGCTGAGGAGGGGAAGGAAGCCCCCCGGTGAGTTGCATGGTTGGGGTCACAAACAGTGGCCTTGGCAGTGCTAATTTTTCCAGGGTTCCTAAGCTCTGATCAACATAACCCTGGCTGCAAAGCTCGGGCATGGAGATCTCTATGCCATCTCTGGGAAGGCTACCCCAGCTCTGCGGTTCTGGGTTTCACCTCTTCTGGTGGGCTGCCCGGATGCTACAGATATACCAGCTCAGAGAGGATAGGGCAAAGTCTGGGACAAGTGGGGTCTACAGTCTGCCTCTTCCCTCCAGGACATCACATGCTGCTGTATGTCAGACAAGGGAAGGTAAAGTGAGGCCTGGGACGAGAGGGGTAAAGGGGTCCACAGAACTCTGCTGGCTGGGAATGACATAAGTGTTACTGCTCTTAGAAAAGGAGCAGAGGGGCTGGGGAGACCGCTCAGCGGTTAAGAGCACTGACTGCTCTCCCAGAGGTCCTGAGTTCAATTCCCAGTAACCACGTGGTGGGTGGTGGTTCACAACCATCTGTCATGGGATTCGATGCCCCCTCTTCTGGTGTGTCTGAAGATAGCTACAGCGTATTTAAATACATAAAACAAACCTTAAATTTTAAAAAAGAAGAAAAGGAATAAAGAGGTTCAGGTGGCCTGCGAGGGGCAGGTGACAATGTCAAGTGCTGGTGCTCAGGTGTGAGCCTCTGAGTGGTGGGAGCCTGGCCAGGGAGGTGGGGCCCAAAAGTCCAGCAATGAGTATTTTGGGGAGAGAGAGCTGTCCACCAAGAGTTACAGCTCAGTAAAGACAGCCGGTCTCAGACAATCCTTGGTGACTTAACTTGTGTGTTATTCCATGTGGGCAGGGACTCTATGAACCTCGGGGAGTGGGATGGGATTTGGGGATAAACACATTCTATTGACTGAGCCTAAGACACTAGCGATGCTCTATTTACATGGGGAAGACTTCCCCATGCTGTGATACACGACTGTCCACTGGTTGGGTATCTCCAGAACGTGTTCTGATGCAGCCATGGAAACAGGGAGGGAGATAGCTTGATTCCTACTGGTCTCAAACATGAGATTTCTGGGGTTTGAGCATGCGCCACCTCACCAACTCTATGCCAATTCTTCTGGTGGCACGGTTCGCGTGCCCCACACAGCCCTTCATGTGTTACAGTAATCCTGGACCCAGAGCACCCATAGGTGACCCTGGCCATCGTGGCTGCTCTGGGACCCAGAGCAGGGTTGTTTTGTTTGTTCTGACGCATGGGTGTTCATATTAAATGACGGAGGACATGAGAAAGCAGAGCTGGAGAGGGCTCTCAGCAGGTACAGTGCTGCCCGGCAGGCCTGACGGCTGTAGTCCCAGCCAAGGAGACAGACTGAGGAGCATCCCTGGCTGCTGGCCAACTACTCTAGCCAATCAGTGAGCTCCGGGTTCAGTGAGAGACTGCCTCAAAAAATAAGGTGGAGAGTGGCTGAGGAAGACACCAGGTATCAGCCTCCAGCATCCACACGTGAGGATTCTGAGACCTGCACACCTATACACATGAACAACACACATACACACACACATATACACACACATATACATACATACACACATATACACACATACATACACACACATACACACATACATACACACACATACATATACATACACACATATACATACATACACACATACACACACATATACATACACACATATACACATATATACACACATACACATATACACATACACACATACACACACACACACACACACACACACCACACTCCTCCTAGTAGTATACTGGTTCTAGACAGCTCTGTCCAATAGAACTTTCTTCAGTGATGGGAACGTTTGGTAACCATGGTGTCCAATCTGGGAGCCACCAGCTACCTATGGTGATTAAACACATGGAATAAGGAATGGAATTTTAATCGAAAATACATCTAATTTTTAATTTATTACATTACCCTTATTTATCTACATTTATTTGTTTGTGTATGTGCCACACTGTGCATCTGGACCTCATAAGATAACTTGAAGAAACTGATTGATTCTTCCTCCCTGAGGGTCCCAGGAGCGAACTCGGGCTTGGTGAAGCACCTTTACCCCCTGAGCTGTCTCACTGGCCCTGATTTTAATCTCATGGTCACTTATGCTTTAAGGCTCCCCAGACTTCCCAGGACTCAGGACCACTTTATACGTGGGACCAAGAGACCCCCAGCTGACATGCAGGCGGCTCAGGCAGAGATCGACCCCGCCATCCAGTGCCAGGGTGCAGCTCAGCGGGACCACCCTTTCTGGCCTTCGGTTGACATTCCAGTTCCATTTCTCGGTCAGGGAAATTTCTTTGTGCAGCGGGTCTGCACTGTAGGTGGGCGCCCAGCCTAGACCCGGGCTGCTTGGCCTCCCGGAAGACTCTCTGCTCGGAACTTTCAGCTTTGCCACCAGTTCAGTCATCAGGCGAATCTGTGCATCTCCACACGCCTGCCCCGGGCTTTGTCCTTCATTCTTTCTGTTGTTGCCGCTGTTGTCTTTGAGACAGGGTCTCACTGTGTAGCCTTGGCTGGCCTAGAACTCACTCTGTAGACCAGGCTGGCTTCAAGCTCACAGAGATCCACCTGCCTCTGCCTTCCTCAGTGCTTAAATACCACAATACCTGCTGAGGGGTTTGTCTGTTTATTCTTGTTACTTTTTGAGACAAGGTCTTACTGTGGAGTTGAAGCTGGCTGCATTGTGTAATCCTCCTGCCTCAGCCTCCTGAGCTCTGGGATTCCAGGCATAAATCACTAAACCAGCTTCCTGGGTAGCATTTTGACAGGACTTTAGGCAAACAGTCTCCTCACATGAGACGTGAACCAGGTTCGATGGTTCGGATAACTCTGCACTCATTCAGGATAGCCATCAAGGAATGGACTTTCTCCAGTTACTTCTGTGCGCCGCTTCACATGAAATAAAAATCTAAAGAAACCAGATGGGAAGTAGGTCCCAAGGTTGTTGCTCTGTAATAGACGAGATAAGACATGCAGAGAGCATGATTGAAAATCAAATGCTAAAAATGTTATGTGCAAGGATCCTGCAGTCTTTCGGAGTCTTGGTTTTTATATTTAATTAGTCTTTATATATACACATGCATCTTTAAAACCTATTCTGATAGTTTCGTGCATATTATGTATAATGTATTTTAATCATATATAACCCAAATTTCCCTTCCCACTCTCCCTGGGTCCCTTTCTCAAATACTTTCTCCTTCTGCTTTTATGCCCCGCCCCTTTCATGCCCCGCCCCATTCGTGCCCCGCCTCCTTTTAAATAATTCACTGAGTCCAGTTAGCTGTGTCTGCATGAACATGGGTGTAGGCTCATTCACCTCAGCATGAAGAGAAAGGACCCCTCTTCAGGCAGCCATCTGTGGCTTGCCAACAGTTCCTCAGCTGTGGGTGGAGCATCATGATGCCAGCTCCCGTCTATGCTGGGATGCTGACTAGCTGATCTTTTGTAGGTCGTGTCTAGGTAACTATAGCTGCTATGAGTTTATGAATGCACCAGCCATGCCATGCCCAGGAAACAGCTCTAGTCCCCATCCTCGGCTTCTTAACATCCTTCCCACACTCTCTTCCCAGATACTTCCTGACCCTGCAGGGAGTAGGCGATACAAATGTCCCATTTAGGGCTGATTGTTCAACCATTATTTTTCCTAAGCACTTGGACCGGTCTTCGCATTCACTGCTGTCCACTGCAAAAAAAAAATGCTTCTCTGACTGAGCCTTCACGGGGGTAGAAGCAAATACATAGATGGTGGTTTGAGATGTTCATTTAGAAAAACAGTATCAGGGTCTCCCTGGAGCCTCTGACCTAAGCCATGGGCTTTTGACCAGGTTTGTAGGACCAGACAGGAAGTCGCTCCTGTGTGGTGGGGCCTCACATCCACTATATTGCAAATCTTGCTTGGCAGTTTGGTATTGCAACACGCAGAGTTCACTGCCGAGTAATAAGCTGAGGACTTTGCTCGCTCAGTGGCCTGCATAGCGCTCTCGGGCACTAGCCGGCATGGAGGAAATCTCCAGGTCCGCTCCAGCTTGCTTTCCCCATGCACAAAGGGTGTTATCACGTCAGCAACACGCTCTTATCAGCTACTTACGGCGAGCAAGCAACAACTATGGCGATCGCTTATTTTGAGAACCCCAAGGTCCCCCTCCCGTGGCCTGGAATTTTGGTTCCTTTAACTTGGTGGAGAGCTAAATACTCCCCAAAGCCTCTGATGAATGAATGAATGAATGAATGAATGATATAGACAATTCTGTGTGTGGTCCTGTGATAAAGGCTGTAGGGACTTAGAGTCTATCAGGAAGCTGCAAACATGGCTGCTCAAGAGCTGGCCAGCACTGGCTCCCGGACATTATGCTCATAAGGTCTCAGTTTCAGAGTTTACCAGTGGGGGATGGGGAACTGACCCAGGGTGCTTCTGCCTTGGCAATCACCAAGTGCTACATCTGAGGCTCTTTCCAGTTTCTCCCTTGCAGAGCTAGTTGTCAGAAGTTAACATGTCACCGCACGCAGCCAAGCACACAGTTGTATCAGTATTAAGCGTGACCCCATAGTTGCCATGAGGGTCTCAAGAAGGCAGGAAGAGGCTTCTTGGAGAAGCTGCTGGGCTCATGGGGGGCTTTGGAACATTTTACTAAGTTACTCATTTCTCTTCACTCGAAAACACAAAATCATAAACCTCTCCGGTCCATGCACTCTGTCCCTGAGGTCACAGTTCCTTCTCGTCTTTCTCTTCCAGGCCTGCACTCTTAAGGGGCGCTGAAAACTTCACTGTGCTCATCAAGAACAATATCGACTTTCCCGGCCACAACTATACGACGTAAGCACCTCTGATGCCTGGCTGTCCGTGCCACAAAAGCTGCTGCTGCTGCTGCTGCTTCTTCTTCTTCTTCTTCTTCTTCTTCTTCTTCTTCTTCTTCTTCTTCTTCTTCTTCTTCTTCTTCTTCTTCTTCTTCCTCCTCCTCCTCCTCCTCCTCCTCCTCCTCCTCCTCCTCCTCCTCTCCCTCCCTCCCTCCCTCTCTCTCCCTCCCTCTCTCTCATGGATCAGGAGTCTGGAAATGTCTTTGCTGAGTGGTTCCTGCTCTCCTTCTTCCCAGAGCTGTCATTCAGTCAGAGCTACTCTCAGCTCTAGGCTGACGACAGCCAAGCCCCTCTCCAGCCTCACCCATGGGCCTGGAGCAGGAGGACTGAGCTCCTCACCACGTTCATCTCACCCAAGAACCATTTTGAGTATCCTTAGGACACGGTGGGTGCTCTGCCTGGGCAAGCCATCTGGCCCGGATAGCAGCAGATTACCCAAGGCAACAGAGGTGGAGGCCACAGTCCTGGGGAGTGATGGCCCACCAGTTCTACAATATGCTATTGGTACAACGATTGTTCTTAGCACAGCGTAAGAGGACATTCTACAAGGGTCCCCAGCAGACACCGGAGCTGCCACGAGGCTCACATAAATCTGTTTGTAGTTGATCAATGTCAAGTTCGATAATGTCGCATTGGGAGCTCTGTAGCAACTGAGGTGGAGGGATTTACACCACGGTAACCGGCAGGCACTAAATATCAGCCACTTGTTTTTCCTTTAGAGAGATGGTTGTTAAGTGTCTGTTTGTGATTCTGCACAGGAGAAACATCTTGCCCGATATGAACACCTCGTGCACCTTTCACAAGACTTGGAACCCTCAGTGTCCCATCTTCCGACTAGGGGACATCTTCCAGGAAGCAGGAGAGAACTTTACAGAGGTGGCAGTTCAGGTTGGTGAAGTCTTTGGTCTTTGTACAATGGTTTTATGGGGCTGCGAGGGGTGGGGTGGAGGTTGTCAAATGTCAAGGGACAGTGTCTGATGGTAGAGGCTGAAGTCACAACCCACATTTATATTTGGGAAACTATACCCAGTACCCAGGGTTTTACCTATTCTCTTTCAAGGAATCCCACAGTCCTGAATGAGCCACTTGGTGCATTTCTCCCCTGACTGCGGTAGCAACTTACCACTAACATGCCAGCTTAAAATAACAGATGTTGGGGCTGGAGAGATGGCTTAATGGTTAAGAGCACTGATAGCTCTTCCAGAGGTCCTGAGTTTAATTCCCAGCAACCACATGGTGACTCACAACCATCTGTAATGGGATCTGACGCCCTCTTCTGCTGTGTCTGAAGACAGGAATAGTGTACTCACATACATAATATAAATCTCACATACATAATATAAATATAAAAATCTTTTAAAAAAATAGTTACATATGTCTTCTCTCTGTGCCTAGAGTGGAAGTCCAGATTCGGGTGACCTCCATATGTCAGCGGGAGTGCATTGCCTCCCAGAAGGCTCCCGGGAGGCTCCAGGGAAGAGCCTGTGTTTGCATCCCCTCCTTCCCCAGGGCCCCTGTATTTATGTATTGCTTGGCCATCCCTTCCGCCATCTTTAAAGCCAGCAAGCAAGTATCCTGTTTCAGGGAACACAGTGACTTCTTGTTTTCATTTGTTTGGGTTTTGTTTTGAGATTGGGGGTGGGTTTCTCTGCGTATCCCTGGCTGTCCTGGAGCTCACTGTGTAGACCAGGCTGGCTTCAAACTCAGAGCTCCTTCTTCCTCTGCTTCCCTTGGCATGCTGGGATTAAAGGTGTGCACCACCATGGCCCACCGGACTCAGGTTCTTTGAGAGTGGGTCTCATTGGGTAGCCCAGGCTGGCATGGAATTCTCTAGCCACCAAGATACCATGAGTATGACACAACATCGTTGCCTGGTTGCTCTCTCTTATAAAACCACTTATCTTTAGAAGGGCATTTGTAGGACGAGCACATAAGACCAGGCCCCCTTCGTTTGCTCACGGCTGTTGAAGCTTTTCCTAAGGGAGCTCAGACAGAAAGCAGAGAAGGCCTTTGCTGCAGTCCCCTGGGTTCCAAGCTAACCAGTTCATCTTAATCTGTAACAGGGAGGTATCAGGAGGGAAGTTTGAATGCAGGGATGGTTTGCTGGAAGTGACATTTCAGGAGCAAATGTGAGGTGGAGGCCCCAGATGGGAGGCACCGGGAGTCTGCCTGCCGCCACCATGGTATGCCGGCCACGTTTACGGCACTGAAACCTTTTAATGAGTATCTTCCCCAGAGAGGGAAACCTTCCCTGCGATGATTACTGAGCAGGACAGTGCCTGGTGGCTGCACAAGCCATACGCAACAGATTTATCGACTTCCCTTTGTAACTGTTCCCCTCGCATCAGGGAGGAATCATGGGCATCGAGATCTACTGGGATTGCAACCTGGACAGATGGTCCCATCACTGCCAACCCAAGTACAGCTTCCGCCGCCTGGATGACAAGTATACCAATGAGTCCTTGGTCCCCGGCTACAACTTCAGGTAAAAGTATGAAACGGGCCGGAGGGAAGACATCAGCAGACAGAAAAGCCAAGGCGCTACCTCATGCTTGCTGTTGTATTTGAATAAGGGCACACACACAAAAAATATGAGTAAAGAAAACATTATTATAGCTTATCAACATTACTACTCATTAGGGAAATGCAAATTAAGACCACAATAAGATAATATTGTAGGGCTTAGCAGGTAAGGGTGTGAGCTGCCAGTGAAGAGGCCTGAGTTTGATCCTCAGAACACACATGGCCTAAGGATAGAACCGACTCTCAAGGGTGCTCGGACTTCCACACACATGCGTGCTTGAGTGCGTGCGCACAAACACACACATACACAAACATACACACACACTCACACACACACACACACACTCACACTCACACACACACACGTCCATGCCTGTTAAGGTTAAAATTGAAAAGAGTGATACAACTGTACATTGACCAGAATGGCTACAATTTTTAAAGACAGGAGCTGGAGAGATGGTTCAGCAGTTAGGAGCACTGGCCACTCTCCCAGAGGACCCAGGTTTGATTCCCAATACCCACACGATGGCTCACCGTCTATATATCCAATTCCAGGGATTAATCTAATACTGTTTTCTGATCTTTTCGGGCTCCAGGCATATATGAAGTATACATATATACATACATATAAAACACTCATAAAAATAAAACAAAGATAAACTTTAAAAAACAAAATAAAACAAGCATTTCTCTTTGGAGGCTTCTCCCACTCTCAGGAATTCTCTCATTTTTCCTTAATCTCCATTCACTCTTTCAAAAGTAAATAAAATTTGAAAGTCAAACAAAAAGCTTTGTACACACATTCTCGTGATAGTCTTATTCATAACAGCAAAATATGAGATGCCAAATGCCGAGCACAGATGAATGGACTCCCTGCGGTGTATTAGCACAGGGCGAAGCTACTCAGTGAGATAAGAAAGGAGAGACCTAGTGACACACCCGCCACCTGGCAGTTAGTTCTACAGGCGTTATGTTGAAAGCCAGACCTAAATGGTCTGTGCTACATGACTTGATGCCACTCAGATGAAGGTCAAGAATAGGCAAAACACGGGCTGCCGAGATGGCTTGGTGGGAGGGGGGCTTGCTGCCAGGCCAGAGACTGAGTTCAAGCCCCAGAATCCACACGATAGAAGGAGACAACCACCCCTGTAAGCACTCTTCCTCCATAAGTACCGTGGCCTGCACAGACAGACTGCCCGCGCGCGCGCACGTGCGCGCGCGCACACACACGCACACGCACGCGCGCACACACACATGCACACACACACCCTCTCTCACTCTCTCTCATTCACTCAGAATAATATTTTAAAAGAGTAGGCAAGACTCGTCTGTGATGAAAGAAGACAGAATAGTGGGTTCCGGGCTCCAAGAAGACTCAGAAGAGTTTTCTGAGGAATGGAATGCTTTGGGTTGAAGGAATTTGCATGATAAACGTTTTCGTTCGTCAAAACTCATTGCCAGACATGGGGGTATAAGTCTAAGTCCAGCATGCAGGAGCAGAGACAAGTAAATCTCTGTGAGCTTGAGGATAGCCTGGTGTCTTAGTCAGGGTTTCTACTCCTGCACAAACATCATAACCAAGAAACAAGTTGGGGAGGAAAAGGTTTATTGAGCTTACACTTCCATGTTGCTGATAACTCCAGCCTGTGTCAAGTTGACACACAAAACCAGCCAGTACACCTGGTCTATATAGCAAGTCCCAAGCTAGCCAGAGCTACTTAGAGAGACCCTATCTCAAAAAAAAAAAAAAAAAAAAAAAAAACAACCTACAACATCCCCCCCCCATTGAACAGAACCTTTAAGATTTATGCAGTTAGACATGTACATAGTATCTCAATAGAACAAACATAAATCAATGTGTTGTACATCTAACGATGGTAAAATGCTCTGGAGAAAATTAAGCAAGGTAGTGGGATGGGCATACGTGACCAGGGAAGGCCCTCAGAACAGGCTCTCCTGCAGGCCCGGCTCTCTTTCTTAGTGAAGAAAACAGGAGCCTGAGCTCCGAGAAGCAACCTGCAGAGTAAAGTAGCGTCTGTGGATCCGTTTCAAGTCTAGAGCCTGGACTAGCAGCTTTCGAAAAACATCCCTCATCACCAGCAGCTCAGTGACACAAACTTGCACATTCCTGGGCCTAGCCTAGATTCTCAGCCTGAGTCAGACTGTACAGGGGGCGGGCCCATGACCTGCCTCTTCACAAGTCTCCAGGGGCTCTGCTGTTAGCTGGAGTCTGAACAGGACACCTATCCTCAGAGCTCCATCCCGGATCCTGGGTCACAGGCCTCACTGGAGTATCCAGTACCAAGTATCCCAGTGCCCCACCTCACTCTCCGACTTAGCCAACACCATCACTGGAACAAGATCACCTGGATACTCCATTAATTTTTTTGCATGTGCAGAATGTTTTAAACTTTGTGATAGTCTACACAAAGATCTGGGCTATTTTCCCTGAGAATCTAAAGTGCTTGACAAAAGGTTTACAATTTTTAATAATACTGGGCTCATATCCCATATGACAGCATTGGTGGGACCTGGCCACCGGCCTGTGTAGAAAGAGCATATGGCTTTTGTGGTGTCACTCTCCTTGCCACTCCTTTATGTCTTTATATGTGACTGGCATGCTTTATGCCCAGCCCCTGTAGAGACCTTTGACTCAACAGCAAGCTGGCTGAGGCTTTCTGCTTCCTTGGGGGTCAGTGAAGTCTCATCCCGAGCTCAGGAAGAAGCTCTTAGGTCAGGCAATGTTTTGATCATCCATGACAAATAGGGTGGCATTCTGAATAGGCTGTGGCCACTAGCAAGGAAGAGGGGACAGGGCGAATGCTCCCCTGACTGTCCTGGGCATTTTTATTAAGCAGGCAGACAAAAGCATGCAAAGGGAGTGTATCAACCAAGCATTAGCCAGCATCCTCCTGGTCTCAGAGCTAAACCTAAGAACATTCAGTCCTGGTGGGATCTGAGCTCTCCCGAGACCCAAAGGCACGGTGACGTCAGTATTCTTTTAGAATAAAGCGTTAGCCAATTTGTTGTTGAATGAGCACCAGGAGAAGTCTTTGGCCAAAAATAAATTGTGGAGTTCTGATAGGCAGGGGACAAGTTGTTTTCAAAGAGCATCACAAAGGAAAAGGAAATGACTGGCTATATGAGGAATTTGGGGGAAAATATAGCTTTCTTTTTGTACAGGAAGTTTAAAAGTTCTCATTATGTAACTTGGTCCTCAAGGAAAAGATTTATGGGGGCTGGGGAGATGGCTCGGTCAGAAAAGTGTTTGCCGTGCAAGCAGGAGGACATGAGTTCAGATCCTCAGCACCGGTGTAGAAAACCAAGCCTAGGGGTGGGTGCCTAAAACCCCAGTGCTGGGCAAGCAGAGACGGGTATTCCAGGGGCTTGCTGGCTGGTCCAAACAAACTGGTGTTCAGAAGGTTGAGAGAGAGACCAGGTCTGATGAAATAAAGTAGAGAGATTGAGGAAGATTCCCGATTCAGACACCTGGTCTCCTCACACACTCACTCACTAAAATGAGGAAGATACATGACAGAATGTCCTCCTTCAGGTAAGCGCCTGATTCAGTTGACTTATGTGTGACACAGGGGAGATAAGATGCACTTCTTGGGTCCAGAATGTGTATGGATACGTATTAGCTTCCTTCGGCGCTGTAGCAGATTACTACTATAAATGGCGTAGGACAAGTAGACATTCATTCTCTCATAGAGACTAGAAGTCTGAGAAGACCAAGTGTCAAAGCCCCCCTCTCTGAAGGCCTAAGGGATCTTCTCTCACCCCCTCCACTTCTATCTGCTCCAGGAATCTCTCACCTTGTAGCTGAACCATTCCAATCTCTGCTTTCATCCTGAATGGCTTCTCCATTTAACTTGTAAGGATTAAATCAGGGGATGTAGGATCACCCTGAACCCAAGGGAATCTCATCTTGAGGTGCTCATTTACAATTGCAAAAATTCTGTATATGGTGATAATCGTGGCGCTGACCTGGCGGTAGGTACTTGAGCTTACTTTCTTTGGGGGGCACTATTTAATCCATTATGTGCAGAAAAGCACCTTGTCCAGTGCCCCTCACCAATTTGACACCAGCCTGTACCGAGGCAGACTTCTAGAGCCACTCAGACCTTCTGAAATCTGTCTGGTATTCATTCAGGTCCAGGGGCCCCCTTTTTGAATAGTCCCCACCCCCAACAATCTTTGCCCTCCATTACGATCTAGACTAGCCCCAGGAGCAGACGAGGAAGACTGGAATGCCTACTGGTTTGCTCTTTCTCCCCGTAAAACACCAAGCGCTTTCAGAGAGGATGCTATAAAGATGGCTGCTTTTCTCTCACAGATACGCCAAGTACTACAAGGAGAACAACGTGGAAAAGCGGACATTGATCAAAGCCTTTGGCGTCCGTTTTGACATCCTGGTTTTTGGCACTGTAAGTCTCTCCTGGTCCCAGCGCCTCCGTCCTATGGCTGTCTAATCACGGATATAGTGGGGAATGAATGCTAGCTTTGCTGTCAGTAGTTGGATCTATACTGCCCACATGTGGGATGCGAGGAGGAGGAGGAGGAGATGTGTTTGGGGATCTGTTGATGTACAAACCATCTGAAAACATGGAATGTGACGGAGGAAGAATTCAAAGATCCAAGCTTCATTTTATTTTTCCTGGGTTAGGCTTCTGCAGCATAGCCAGACGGCCTTGGATCCTCTATCTCCCTGGCTCGGCCCTCCACGGGCTGGAATTATAGGCGGGCAGCACCACGCCCAGCTCCGTTAGTCGACTTTTCAAATACTTTAATACTGAACTGGGGAGATGGCTCAGTGGATACAGTGCTTACTGGACAGAGATGAAGACCTCAGTTCAGACCACCAGAGCCCAGGTAAAAGACTGGGCATGGCAGTGCATGCCTGTAACCCCAACCCTGGGGGTACATAAAATCAATCACCCAAATCATCAACTGAGGAAAGATTTTCCAAAATCAACCTCTTCTACACGTTTGTATGGACAAGCACACCTGTATACATTTGCATGCGCATATCATGGTTGCCACACACACTGGGTAGATAGATAGACAGACAGACAGACAGACAGACAGACAGACAGACAAACAGATTTGATACTGAGTACTGAGCTAGGGGGTGTGTCACTGGTAGAATGTGTGTTTATGAGGAGACCTGGGTTTGATCTCCAACACCACATAAACTGGTGCACACCTGAAATCCCAGCTTTTGAAATTCAGAGGCAGGAGGATATGGAGTTTAAGACCACCCTAGGATATGTGAGCTTCTAAAATGTGAGACTCTACCTAAAAAATAAAATAAATAAATAAGAAGGAAGGAGGGGGCTGGAGAGATGGCTCAGTGGGTAAGAGCACCGACTGTTCTTCCAAAGGTCATGAGTTCAAATCCCAGCACCCACATGGTGGCTCACAACCATCCGTAAAGAGATCTGATACCCTCTTCTGGTGTGTCTGAAGACAGCTACAGTGTACTTACATATAATAAATAAATCTTTAAAAAAAAAAAGAAGGAAGGAAGGATGTAAGGTAGAGAAAAGAATCCATAAAATTTAACAAAAAAAAGTCACTGAGAAGGGACCTTGAAGAGACCAATAAGAAGACTTATGCAGGCCGGAGAGATGGCTCAGCAGTTAAGAGCACTGACTGCTCTTCTGAAGGTCCTGAGTTCAAATCCCAGTAACCACATGGTGGCTCACAACCATCTGTAATGGGATCAGATGCCCTCTTCTGGTGTGTCTGAAGACAGCTACAGTGTGCTCATATGCACTAAGTAATAAATAAATAAATAAATAAATAAATAAATAAATAAATAAATAAATAAGACGCATGTAGACATCTCTGCTGCCCAGATAATCACATGCCATGGGAGAGCTTGTCTGAAACCCTCATCTCGTATGGAAAACACCCTTTGGTACTCCTCCCCTTACTGACCACATCTCTCTCAAACACTCCAGATGGCAGAAAGGAGACGCACGAGGTCTCACAGTCTCTGTGACACTGACAGTGATCCCTCGAGTGTGTGTATCAATGCTGTCTGCACATGCTAGATGCAATGACCAAAAGTTTGTGGGGGAAGGCACCGCCCCGAGCTCAACACTTCCTGCTCTGTTTCAGGGAGGAAAATTTGACATCATCCAGCTGGTTGTGTACATTGGATCCACCCTGTCCTACTTTGGCTTGGTAAGAGGTTCTCGTCCCCATCCTTTAAGGCAGTGATCCAGCTCGGGGTGGGTGAGGGGGTGTCACACTCAGGAGGGCAGAGGCAGGCAGATCTCTGTAAGTTGGAGGCCAGCCTGGTCTACGTGGTGAGACCCAGTCTCGAAAACACAGTAGCAAGAAAAACGATGAAGAAAAATGGATTTGGGAAGAGCCGCCTCACCGGCAGGCGCTTGCTTCTCCACAGGCCACTGTGTGCATTGACTTGCTCATCAACACGTACTCCAGTGCCTTCTGCAGGTCGAGTGTTTACCCCTGCTGTAAGTGCTGTGAGCCCTGCGCAGTGAACGAGTACTACTACCGAAAGAAGTGTGAGCCCATCGTGGAGCCCAAGCCGGTAAGGCAAGCCTCTGCTCTCAGACACCCCCACACAGAGTCTTCTAGGCGGCTAGGAAATGTGTGAAAAAAATAGGCCGTGATCACAGTGTGATCCCTGAGTGGGGACATTTCTTGACAACCCAAACAACTGACTCTCTGATGAGTCCTTGGTTTTGAGAAAGAAGAGACAAATGGAGACGCTCGACATCCTGGGCGACAAATTGCCATGTTCCGGCTTTTGCCATTCATGTCACTGGCACAGCCCCCACCCCCTGTCATCCACAAAGCACAATGGCTTCAGAGAACAAGTCATCTGGCAGTGACCAGTGATATTTAGACAGGGATGCTTTATGGCCCGGTTTTTCCATTTTCCCCATACTTTTCTAGAGAAACCGTCTCGAGAGACGTGCACAACGGGTGTTTTCAGGATGCTCACTAAATTTTGGTTAAATCACAAATAATGAGTGAGGACGGGGAATAGCTTAGCGACAGAGGATTGGCTCAGCATGTGTGGGCCTGAGCTCGGTACCCAGTGTTGCAAAATAGACAAATAATTTATAGGAAAAACAAAACAAAATACATCTACCCAAATGGGCGAATCGTGCAAGATGCCATACAAATCCATAATAGACTCAGGTAACTTGATAGCAAAAAAGAAAAGAAAGCCCTGGGTTAGTGTATGTATATATATATACACATATGTATATATGTATATGTGTGTATGTATGTATATGATATGGTTGCATATGCCTGTAATCCCATTGCATAGGAGATTAAGGCATGCTGGAGACCTTGATTCAAACAGCAAACATACCTAAAAGGCTGGATACAGTGGCTCATGTCTATAACCCCAGTACTAGAGATACTAAGGCAGGTGGATTGCCTTTAGTTCAAAGCTAGCCTAGGCTATCACATACACACACACACACACACACACAGAGAGAGAGAGAGAGAGAGAGAGAGAGAGAGAGAGAGAGAAGAGAAGAGAAGAGAAGAGAAGAGAAGAGAAGAGAAGAGAAGAGAAGAGAAGAGAAGAGAAGAGAAGAGAAGAGGAGAGGTTAAACTTGACTTTACCCTAAGTCATACAGACAATAAATGGTAGAGCTGAGGGTCTTCCCCAGACCCCCCCCCCCCAGGCTGGCTGACCTTGGAATCTGTTACAGTCACTAAGGTAGAGCCAGTGACATGAGATGATTTTGTTTAAAGGGGGGAAAAGTAAATCAAATAACTGTATGTCACAATTTATAGGTTAAAAGGATAACTGTTTACATACTCTATACCTTCTCTGGATGTATATGTCGCACATATACATGTTTACATGCATAGGTGGGTCTGGGACACAGACAGGAGCACTGGCAGTCATGGCTGCTGACGGCTTCTGGCGGAGCCTAGAGTAGAGGAGGCACATAAGTGTTGTTTGATTTTACAAACTCGGACTTGTGAAGCACTTCCTTCACCCCCCCAGAGAAACCACTGGCTCCTTGAAAACATGGAGACTGACTCTGCTCTCACCCCACCTGGGCATCGCTGGTTTTTCCAGCAGCTGAATGCCCAGTTCCCTCTTTATTGTCCATTGTCCGTGGGCTCATGATGGAAATAAAAGGCCAGCCAAGCGCCGTGTGGTGGCACTGGCCTGCAACGCCGCCGGCAGCAGGTAGCCAGAGGAAAGAGGATGGCACATTCGAGGCTAGTCCAGACCAGAGAATAAGACTGAGCCTCAGAAAAGAAAATTGGGAGCCAGGCAGTGGTGGCGCACGCCTTTAATCCTAGCATTTGGGAGACAAAGGCAGGCAGATTGGTGAGTTCGAGGCCAGCCTGGTCTACAGAGTGAGTTCCAGGATAGCCGGGGCTACACAGAGAAACCCTGTTTCAAAATAAAATAAAATAAAATAAAATAAAATAAAATAAAATAAAATAAAGAGAGAGATGGGAAAAATAAGAAGGAAAGAAAAGAAAAGAGGGGGCCAGGAATGAGGAAGGAAAAGGAAGAGGAAGAGAAGAAGAAAAGAAAGAGTGGTTCACCTTTGTGACTAAAAATTTCCACAGCCAGCCTGGGTGAGTGAAATTTATCACCCTCCGGAGATGGCATCTGGGCAAATGGAACTAAGGAGACCACAGCCTTAGTGCTGGGGTCCTGCTGGACTGTGGGGGTCTGTGTCTGACTTCCCTTTGGGTCTTTTTTCTTTTTCTTTTTTTTTTGTTTTGGTTTTTTTTTTTTTTTTTTTGGATTTGATTTTTTTGAGACAGGGTTTCTCTGTATAGCCCTGGCTGTCCTGGAACTCACTCTGTAGACCAGGCTGGCCTCAAACTCAGAAATCCGCCTGCCTCTGCCTCCCAGAGTGCTGGGATTACAGGTGTGCCCCACCACCGCCCGGCCCCTTTGGGTCTTTAACCTGCCTTGTCATGTGGCAAATGTGACGAGCAGATGTGCTCACCCTTGTCTGAAGAGGCGGTTCTTGAGACTTCTGTGCAGAAACTGGCAAACCTTCTAACCTTCATTTCCTAGACGCTAAAGTATGTGTCCTTTGTGGACGAGCCCCACATTCGGATGGTGGACCAGCAGCTGCTTGGGAAAAGTCTGCAAGTTGTCAGAGGCCAAGAAATTCCCGTAAGTGAAAACATCGAGTCTTTTTTTAGGAGAGCTTTGCT
The DNA here is from genome assembly GCF_947179515.1 of Apodemus sylvaticus. Taxonomy (NCBI): domain Eukaryota; kingdom Metazoa; phylum Chordata; class Mammalia; order Rodentia; family Muridae; genus Apodemus; species Apodemus sylvaticus. The sequence goes on along the minus strand of NC_067493.1, from coordinate 46,470,778 downwards.
CTTCGATATAAACACTTGTAGATATTTATATAAATCACAGTTGATGAATTTTAGCAAAATAAACATGCTCGTGGACCCAACATCCACATGAAAAAAAATCAGTTGTTTGGGGACTGGTGGGATGGCTCAGAGGGTAAAGGCAGTTGCTGATGACCCGATTTGGATTCCTGGGACCCACCGGGGGAGGGGAAGAACCAATTCTAGCAAGTTAGCCTCTGATCCCCCTACATTCGCTGTGGTACACATGCATACACATACACATACACACACACACACACACACACACACACAATCTAATTAAAATGATTTAAAATTAAAAGGCTAGGAGTATAGCTTATAATAGAGGTTTGGGAGGGGGTAGGAGTTAGTTTGGTTGGTTTATTTTTTTTTTTTTTTTGGTTTTTTTTTGTTTTTGTTTTTGTTTTTGTTTTTTTTTGAGATAGGGTCTCTCTGTGTAGCCCTGCCTGCCCTGGAACTCACTGTGTAGACCAGACTGACCTCAAAAATGACGATCCACCTGCCTCTGCCTCCTGATCGCTGGGATTTCATAGTACAGTATTTATCCAGAGAAGAGACAGAGAAAGACTGATTTTCCCAAAAGTCCCTTCTATGTCTCTTCTAAATTGCCATCCTCATTTTATAAATTTGACCTGTGCGAGTTGGGTACAGCTGTCTACACCTGTAACTCCAGCACTTGAGAGGTTGGGGCAGGGAGATCACTTGGACCCAGGAGTTCAGACCAGCTGGGAAATCAAATGAGACCGAGTTACAAAGGAAAACTGAACTGTGTATAAAGACTCCTTATGCACGATGTGACAAGTCTGACCTGTCACTCAATATTATTTTAGTGAGCTACCTGATCCTGCATATGGGGTTACCTCATTCTTACTTCTTATAGTTTCTGCTTTGTAAACATTCAGTTTATTTACCCATTTTAGCACAGAAGGCGGGGAGGCGGGACGACAAATGCCAATCACGCCACAGTGGCAAACATCAATCAGTGTTGGTGGATGCCAATAAACAACCACAAAGTGGCTGGATTCATTGTGCTCCTCCACACTTCCGGTCCTTGGGGACCTTTGCCAGCTGTATTGATTTCCTGTGGCCATAACCGGTGACCACAAATGAAGTAGTGTAAAAACATCAGGCTTACTCTGCTAGTCCAGAGGGTAACCGGCTGCAGTTGAAGTCTTCGTAGGGCATTGGTTCCCCCTGGAGGCTTCAGGGAAGAACCCTCCCCCTGGCTAGGCCCAGCAGGCTGCCTCACTACTGTGGAAGCACAGGCCTCTGCCTGGTTCCTGTCTCAGCACTCCCTGTGGCAGGGAGTGAACTAGAGGAGCTACCACTGCCCAGCACAACTTCCCATTTTAAATGTGATATGCTATTCTTTGTAACTACTTAGTAACTACTAATGGACTTGATTACATTATATAGGATTTTTTATAGTTCATCTGGGGAAGAACCTGATTGAAATTTTCCTTTCTTGTAATGTCCTTGCGGAATATGGGCAGAAAGTGAACTACTTAGCTGAGTGTCCTGATACATTTCTGTAGTGCCCGCATTGGTGAGGTTCAGGCAGGAATATCAGGAGTTCAAGACCAGCCTTACATACATAGTGTTTGGGGTCAACCTGGGCTACAAAAAAATAAACAAACAAACAAACAAACAAAAAAAAACCAAGACGGTTCTTAAGTGTTTAAAACTGTAACCATTTACCATTTTAGGTAATGATGTAATGATTCAGTGATGGTCCATATGTCACAATGCTATTCAGTCAAGGCCACCAGCTCCAGAGCTCTTGTATATTCTTAGAAAGAAATCCTGTATTTGCCAGGCTGTAGTGGCTCACACCTTTAATCCCAGCACTTGGGAGGCAGAGGCAGGCAGATTTCTGAGTTCGAGGCCAGCCTGGTCTACAGAGTGAGTTCCAGGACAGCCAGGGTTACACAGAGAAACCCTGTCTCGAAAAAACAAAAAGAAACAAACAAAAAAGAAATCCTGTATTCATCAAGCAGTCACTTCCCGTTCCCAGTTGCCCCTGTTAACTGCTCACGTACTTCCTACTGGTCTCTTTCCTCTCGAAAATCTGCATAGGATGGGTCATATACCATGTGACACTTTGTAGCACCTCTGTCCCTTAGTACTGTGATGTCAAGGCTCGCTGTTAGTGTTGTGTGTGTGCCCGTTTCAGTCTGTTTTGTGGCTTGATAGTATTCCTGAATAGACAGACTGCCTGAATAGATCAGGGTCTGCTCACCCACCCACTGGTTGGTGGATGCTGGGGTTGTTTTGGCCTTTTGGCTATTACAAATGGTGCTGCTATTACTGTTCACATGCATAAACCATAGAGTTTGAATGTATTTGACTCAGGTCTTCATCCAGGGAATAAAGGCGTATGTCACGGATCCTAGGCATGGCCATTCTGGCAACTTCTTTGGAAGATAACAGATGGTTATGCCAGTCGAGAGAGTCTGGCAGGTGTGAAGAGAGTAGGAATGTGTCAATGAATGTCTCCTATCTCCTGCGTACTGGGCTTTGCCCCAGCACCAGGGAAATGCAGCACATAGAGTTCCTGCTTTTCCGTCAGTCAACAAGGAGACATACTAACTAGTTAGATCTTTTCAGAAGGGAGCCAGTCCCAGGAAGAAGGCAGTCCTCTATCTTGATGTGGCTCGAATCACCCAGGAAGAGACGCACCCTCAGAAGGGGGGAGGGGAGGCCCTGTTCCAGCCGATAGCTGCCTTTTCTGAACTTGATTTCCCAAAGATAAACATCTATGCTACAAGAAGTACTTACACCTTCAGGTACTTACACTCTTCACACCTGCCCGGCTCAATAGCAGCCCAGCCCTGATCCAGTCCTTAGATAATCGGTAGCTGCGCCAGATGCTGTAACACTGACTGCGATTACTCAGGTTGATAGAGTTGCCAAACCTATAGCTCAAGGGCTTGCAGTTGCTGATGCGTCTGGAAACTTGACTTTTTCAGAGACCCCAGATGGACTTCTCGGACCTGTCTAGGCTGTCCCTGTCTCTCCACGACTCACCCCCGATTCCTGGACAATCTGAGGAACTGCAGCTGCTCCGCGAAGAGGTGGCGCCTAGGTCCAGGGACAGCCCAGGCTGGTGCCAGTGTGGAAACTGCCTCCCGTCTCGACTCCCGGAGAACCGCAGGGCCCTGGAGGAGCTGTGCTGCCGGAGGAAGCCGGGACGGTGTATCACCACCTCCAAGCTCTTCCGTAAGCTCGTGCTGTCCAGAGAAGCCCTGCAGCTCCTCCTGCTATACCAAGACCCCTTGCTGGAGCTGGAGGAAGACGCCATCAACGGCAGGCTGCGGCACTGTGCCTACAGGTGCTATACCACCTGGCGCTTCGGCTCCCCGGACGTGGCCGACTTTGCCATTCTGCCCAGCTGCTGCCGCTGGAGGATCAGGAAGGAGTTTCCCAAGACTGACGGGCAGTACAGTGGCTTCAAGTATCCCTACTAACGGTATGGCTGCCACATCATGATGGCTCATAATACGGCTTCTCTTGGAAAGACCTAGAGACACATTTCCGGATGACGGGAACTTGGTTTTCCTTCCTCGTAAGCTGTGTTGAAGTAGAGCTGATTAGACCGACTGCACATGGATGCGAACCGGATGCGGATCCTGAGCCTGACCTCTGACCCTTGACCCTGGACTGCGGTGCTGCCCTCAGCCTATAATGTGTACACAGGCTCCTCATATCCCGACTTCCCCGACCTACTTTCTCTGAAGTAGCATTACAGATATGCTGAAGGTGTTCTCTTCCGTCCACGTTTACACGGCTCCATGGATGTAAAGGCCCAACCCTGAAAACCAAACCTTTTGAGATTTGAAAGTACTCTGAGAAATTAAATATGGCCACAAATTCTTTGACAGCCTCACCCCCTCACCCAACCCTCAGGACCCAAAGGCACTGTTTCTACCCCCCCCCCCATTATGGGCGACTCTGGGGGCTTCATCCAGTAGCGTATGTGATGTTACATCTGTTATTTCGGGCCCTTGTTTTAAGAGGCTAACAGCTTCTGATTCCTGTGCTTGGAACTCTTGCTGAGAGGAAGCCAGGCGACTCAAGAGTCCGACTGGAGGAGCAGCTCCAGGGAGAAGTACCCAACCTGAGCCAGCTCGTCACGTCTAAGTGCAGACACCACACAGGGAGAGAAGCTATGCCTTTCAGGTGATTCCAGGCACGTGGCTGACACTGCAGGAGCCGGCTGCCCAGCCAGCCCAGAGGACCACTCTGCTGCCTTAAGTCATTACATTTGGGGGAGGGGAGGTCACACAGCAATAGGCAACTGGAACAAGAGATGCTGACTGATACTACAAAATGTAGCGACTACTTCTATTGGGCAGTTGTAAGAGGTCACATCAACCAGACTAGAAACCATAGAATCTAACTGCATACAAGATACAGTCTGACCCTCATTGTTATCCTATGATCCAAGTGACTGCTTAGATCATAGGACTTCTTGAATTGTCAGAAACTGGTTGTCTTAGTCAGGGTTTCTATTCCTGCACAAAGATCATGACCAAGAAGCAAGCTGGGGAGGAAAGGGATTATTCAGCTTACACTTCCACATTGCTGTTCATCACCAAAGGAAGTCAGGACTGGAACTCAAGCAGGTCAGGAAGCAGGAGCTGATGCAGAGGCCATGGAGGGATGTTCCTTACTGGCTTGCTTCCCCTGGCTTGCTCAGCCTGCTCTCTTTACCTAAGATTATCAGCCCAGGGATGGCACCACCCACAAGGGTCCCTCCCCACTTGATCTCTAATTGAGAAAATGCCCCACAGCTGGATCTCATGGAGGCCCTTCCCCAACTGAAGCTCCCTTCTCTGTGATAACTCCAGCCTGTGTCAAGTTGACACAAAACCAGCCAGTACACTGTTAAAAGCTGCCTCTGTGCCTTTAATGTCCTGGACTATACAGCAAGTGAGTCCGAGGCAATCTGAAGGCTACGTTAGAAAGCAGCCCAAGCTTCTGGGAGAGGAGTAAACCTGAGGCAGAGGCAGGCAGATTTCTGAGTTCAAGGCCAGCCTCAGGTATGCAGCACCACCACCACGCTTGGAGATGTTTTTTTAAGAAGTGGACAGTATTTGACCCCAGAGTTGAGCTTTTTACTCCAAGCATTCTATATATATAAGAGCTCCAGGTTTCGCTTCCTGTGGCCTTCGAGTCTTTACGCTTTATCTTTGAGCCTCCTTCCTAGTGTACTTTCGTCACCTTGTTAGGGCATCAGACAGGGAGACCACTGGACCCTTCCAGTGTTTGCTCTTGCCTTGGCCACTGGTGCTCTCCTGAGGGTGGCCCTGCCCTCTGTGGACAGAATGACCCTCTCTTCAGCAGCAATGATACTTGCATCTTTATTTGCGGTCTACTGTGTGGGCAGTGCTGTGAGGGAGGCCTCGGCAGCTCATTTTGCAGGCTAAGGTTCTTGTTCTGTCAGCTGCCCAGTGTCCGCACCTTCCTCGGTCAGGACTGAGAGCTGTCTCTTGACACAGACCAGCCGACGTCGTGTCCAACGCAGGGTGGATCTCACGTCTCTCTTTAAAGGGAACCATCTTCTAAACTCATCCTAATTTCAGGTTGGCCATGTAAGGGTTTTTTTTTTTTTAACTGTTTTAATAATAAAACTTGATTTAAATTCATTCATTAAAGACTTATTTTTGATTCCTTTGTTTCAGAAGAGTCCCAAATCTTAATGAATTCATTCACTTTCCCGGGGGTGGGTGACATTATTCCTCCCGTGGAATAATGAGCACAGACACTGATCAGATGATCTGAGCAATGACAACCTGTGACCTGCGGTGCTTATCGTGATGAAGGCAGGTGACGCTCTGAGGTCCCTTAATGGGAGAATTTGACTTACGCGTGGAGACCAGAGCCTTCTACCCGAGGAAGGAACGATTTAGCTAAAATATGCAGAGACATTCTAATTCTAAATGGGGCAGTAGAGCATCCCAGGTCGTGACAACAGTATGTGTCCTACCTGGGGTCCTTGTCACAAGCCTCATAAAGAGAACACAAAGATAGGGCGGTAGCCATGAAGGGTTTTAAATGAGAACCTGGTAAGATAGCATTTAACATTTAAAAGCTCACTCTGAACCAGGCATGGTGGTATACCCCGCACACACACTTGGAGACAGAGGAAGGCAGATCTCTGAGTTCGAGGCCAGCCTGGTCTACATAGACAATCCCAGGCCAGCCAAGGGAACATAGTAAGACTTTATCTCAATGCACACACATGAATAAAAATAAAAGATCATTCTGAAGCAGAAGCTAGAGCTCACTGGAAGAACGTGTCTTGTGTGCGTGAAGCCTTAGGTTTGAGATTTAGTACTGAAAGGGGGAAAAAAAAATTCACCTTGTAGAAAATGCAAGTGAAGGTGGGTAAGATTTTAGTTTTTATTTCTGTCTTTCCTGAAGCTTTTTTGACCCCTTACCGTGCTCCTCTCAGAAAGCCACAAGAGGATACGCATCCAGAGAAAAGGAGGGACGGCTCTGGTGTGCTTTGATTTTAGAGACATCCCCAGCCCGGGCTGGTGAGGGTACTGAGTTTCAGGCCACATGTGTCCATTTTACAGAACAGAAGCTCAAAAGAGAAGCAGACTACATATCTTGAATGAAAAGCAGTCGACAGAACCCACCAGTGCATCCCCGCTCAATGATGGAACTGACCGAGTCTCATTCTCCCTCAGAATTGGGTCTCTTGTTCTAGTTAGCATCAGTTGTCAAGGGGACACAGCAGAGAGTCGTCTGAGAGGAAAGCCTCAATCCAGGAATGGACCAGATCAGACTGGCTTGTGGGCATGCCTGTGGGGGACTGTCTGGGTCACCATGTCTGGGTCACCAATAGATGTGGGAGGGGCTGGGCCCACCCCACTGTGGGTGATCCATTCCCTAGGCAGGCGGTTCTGGGCTGTACAAGAAAGCTAAGTGTGAGCCTGTGAATATGTGAGCCAGATAAGAAGTCAGTCAGCGACCATTGCCCGCGCACGCCTGTAATCCCAGCACTCTGGGAGGCAGAAGCAGGCGGATTACTGAGTTCGAGGCCAGCCTGGTCTACAGAGTGAGTTCCAGGACAGCCAGGGCTACACAGAGAAACCCTGTCTCGAGGAAAAAAAAAAAGTCAGTCAGCAGTGTTCCTCCACGGTCTCTGCTCAGGGCTTCTCTGACATCTCTTTTTGATGGGTCACAATCTCCCTAAGTTGCTCTGGGTCCAGAGCATTTTATCACAGCAACAGAAAGAGACTGGAACTGCTCTTCACCCTCCAGATACCGCAAAGCCAGCCTCTTATTCACCCTGCTTAGAGTTAAAAAGTCCACGTGGCTCTGACAGCGTGTGCTGACTTCCTCCCTTGAGTTGTCCTGTGAGCACCTGTGGCTGATGAACTGTTGCTGACCTCAGCTGTTCAGTGCTGGGTGTTGTGTGGTTGTGGTTTTATTTCCTATTATCTCACAGAGCATGTGACCCCATTTTTCAAAACGGAAGCTCAAAAGAGAACAGACTACATATCTTCAACTATAGTCTTGGGAGCTTAACAGGCCTGTGAGATGTGGCCAGGCCCCACTAGCTGAGGTAAAGAAACAGATCTCACAAGAAAAGAAGAGTCGTTCCCATCAGTCCCATGCTGTGAGCCGGGTGAGATCCCCCACAGAGACCTGACCTATTCTCCAGACTGGAAAAAAACGTAAATGAAGATCAAATGGGGGGATGATGGGAGAAGAATCTTAAAAGAGAAAGGACTGAGGGACTTGAGCAGGTTGGAAAGCTACTGAGAGCCACTCCTGGGCTGTCAGGTATCAAGTGAAGAGCTGTGACTCAGGCATGTCCTTGGGTGCGAATCCCTAGCACATCCCTGCAGCCCAAGCATGCAGGAGGCTAAGGCACTCAGTGTTAAGGTGAGGCTGAGTGACATAGGTAGGCCTGTCACAAAAGGAAAGGGGGCGGGCGGTGACTGGGACGCCTGTAATGCCAGCCTTGGAAAGTAGAGACAGTGGGTTCCCAGAGCAAGCTGGCCGGTGAGACTGTATCACGAGCCTTGGGCTTGACTGAGAGGCCCCGCCTCCTTGAATTAAGATGAAAGGGTAGTTGAGGCTGAGTCTCCACATCAACCCTGGGCCTCCACAGGCTTGAGCTCCCACACGCATGTCTGTAAACATGCAAAATATGCAAAAAAACACACCTATAAACGCACACGGAAGATAGGAGGAGGGAAAGAGAAGGATACACATGCTTGGGCTTTAGCTCAATGAAAGAGTGAGAAAATACTTACCATGTGGAAAGCCCTGAGTTCAAGTCCTGGCACTGCAAATAACAGCCCTGGGGACACTGGTGGAAGCAGGAGGCCTAGGCAGGAGGCGTCACTTAGAAGTGGACCCTCACGGCTGACTCAGTAAGCCACTTGGTGCTGACAGAAACAGAAGAATCTGGAAACACTTTCAAAAAATTACTTGCTGAGCATGTAATTTAATTCCAGCACTCAGGAGGCAAAGGCGGGTGGATTTCTGTAAGTTCAATGCCAGCCTGGTCTACAGAGTGCGTTCCAGACAGATAGAGCTACATAGTAGTGAAGCCCTTTCTCAAAAAACAAACCAAGCAAAGAGAAATCAAACAATCAATACATCTTTTTTTTAAAGATCTATTTATTTTATATGTAATTACACTGCACTGTCTTCAGACACATCAGAAGAGGGCATCAGATCTCATTACAGATGGTTGTGAGCCACCATGTGGTTGCTGGGATTTGAACTCAGGACCTTTGGAAGAGCAGTAAGTACTCTTAACTGCTGAGCCATCTCTCCAGCATCTTAGCTGCTGTCTTGGGGTTTCATTCCTGTGAAGAGACACCATGACCAAAGCAACTCTTTTTTTTGTTTGTTTTGGTTTTTTTTTTTTGTTTGTTTTTTAAGACAGGGTTTCTCTGTGTAGCCCTGGCTGTCCTGGAACTCACTCTGTAGACCAGGCTGGCCTCGAACTCAGAAATCCACTGCCTGACTCTGCCTCCCAGAGTGCTGGGATTACAGGTGTGCGCCACTACCGCCCAGCTAAGGCAGCTCTTATAAAGGAAGACATTTAATTAGGGCTGGCTTGCAGTTTCATTGGCTCAATCCATTCATCATGGTGGGAAGCACGCAGCATGCAGGCAGATGTGGGGCTGGAGGAGTCAAGAGCAGTCAGGAGGAACCTCTCCGCAGGCAGCCAGGAGGAGGCTCTGGGTCACAATGGCCAGGCTTGATCATATATATGAGACCGCACAGTCCCTTCTCCACATTGACACACTTTCTCTAACAAGGCTATACCTCCTCCAACAAGACCACACCTCTTAATAGTGGCGCTCCCTGGGCCAAGCATTCAAACCACTACATTCCACTCCCTGCCCCCCAAACACATGAGTCTATGGGGGCCATACCTAGACATAGCATAATGCAAAATACACTAGTCCAGCTTCAAAAGTCCCCATAGTCTATCAGAGTCTCAACAACGTATAAAAGTTCAAAGTCTCTTCTGAGATTCAACCGTAATCTCCTATAAATCCAAAATCAGGTCGCATACTTCTAATATCACAGAATATATATTACCATCCCAAAATATCATAGTGAGGAAATACTGGACTGAAGCAAGACCCCCAACCAGGTGTGTAATCTTTAAACTCTGCTTCTCCGTGTCCAATGTTCAACTCCTTTCATCTTTGTGATTGCAGCACAATTCTTTCTCCTGGGCTGGTTCCACTCCCTGTTAGCAGCTTTCCTTGGCTGGTATCCCATGGCTCTGGCATCTCAAACATCTTGGGGCCTCCAAGGCAACTTCAGCCTCACAGCTTCTGGTTCCAATGTCTAGGGGCCACACATGATCTCCTGGGCCCCTCCAAAGGACTTGTGTCACTTCTCCAGCTCTGCCCTCTATAGTACTTTGGCCTCTGGCTATATCCACTCCACTGCTGCTGCTGTTCTTGGTGGTCATCTCATGGTACTGGCATCTCCAAAACACTGCAACTAGGCTTCACCAGTAGCCTCTCATAGGCCCTCTTCATGGTGCCAAGCCTCATCTTCTTTTCATGACCCCTTCAGTTCTGGACCTTCAACTGCCACTGAGGCTGCACCTTCACCAATGACCTCTCCTGACCTCTCACAGTGCCGAGCCTCAGCGACTCTCCCTGACCTCTTCATGCCTTCAAAACCAGTACCACCTGGTTTTCTTTTCCTTTCTTTTTTAAATTTATTCATTTTATGTATATGAGTACATCATTGCTCTCTTTAGAGGTCCCAGAAGAGGGCATCAGATCCCATTAGGATGGCTGTGAGCCACCACATGGTTGCTGGGAATTGAACTCAGGACCTCTGCAAGAGCAGACCGTCCTTAACCTCTGAGCCATCTCTCCAGCCCCTGGGTAATTCTTATACATTACCAAGTCCAGCTGCCAGCATAAGGATCATCTCTGAAACACAGCTTCTTTATATTCTCAGAAAACACTTTCCAGAAGATTTCACCTCATCGATGCTGGTCTCTTCTTCTACAGCTAATTTCTTATCGACAGCTAACAGGCATCAATTGTCCCAATAACACCCCCTTCTATTCTTGACTCTAAAGCCAGAGCCACATGGCCAACGCTGTTGAGCTCTGCTGCTTGCTGGGGCTGGAACATGGCCCCCTTGTTCTATTACATCTTCACCAGTTTTCTGCTTTTGATGATTTCCTTTACTGCCTGAGCATGGCTGCTCTGGAACTTGCTCTGTAGACTGACTTTGAACGCCCCCTCCTAACAGTGAACAATACCTCCTAATAGTGCCGCTTTCCAAGGGCCAAGTGTATTCACACCATCACTGCTGGTAACTCTGTCAGCAAGGCCAATCCCAGATACATAGCAAGACACTGTATTTAAATAAATAACTAAACAAAGAAAGACATAAATAAATCCCATTTTTAACATTTGTAATGGCTGTTCTTGGTTGTCAGTTTGACTGCATCTGGAATTAACTAAAACTCAAAAATGGAGGACACATCTGAAAGTCTTTTCTTTTTCTTTCTTTTTTTTTGTTTTTTGTTTGTTTTTTGTTTGCTTTGCTTTCTTTTTTCTTTCTTTTTTTTTTTTTGTTTTTTTGGTTTTTTTTGTTTTTGTTTTTGAGACAGGGTTTCTCTGTGTAGACCTGGCTGTCCTGGAACTCACTCTGTAGACGAGGTTGGCATCGAACTCAGAAATCCACCTGCCTCTGCCTCCCAAGTGCTGGGACTAAAGGCATGTACCACCACTGTCTGGTTCCTGCGAGTCATTTTTAGCTTATTTTGAACTAGGAAGATCTACTTCTAATCCTGATCTTTGAGGCAAAAGACACACCTTGAATCCAGATAATTCGAGCTGGGGAAACCAAGCTCTAATCTGGGCCACACTTTCTGCTAAAAACTTATTTAAAAAAAAAAAAAAAAGGAAGAAGGAAACTTTTTCTCTTGCCTGCCTTGCTAAAGTCCATTTCTCTTCACTGGCATTAGAGCCTACTGCTTCAGATTCCAGTGCGAACTGAAGACCAGCCGAGACATCCAGCCTCGTGAACTACTACTGGATTCTTGGACTTTCTGTTCACAGCCTGGCATTGTTGGAGTAGCTGTACTGCAGCCTATGAGCCATCTTAATAAATCCTTTATATATAATACATAGAAGGTGGGGCATTCTGTAAGTTCTGTTACTAGAGAACCCCGACTGATTCAATGCTAAATACACATTTAGTCAGGACGAGGAACAGCCTGGCTCTTTGTTGGCCCATGACTACATCATGGAAAAGGACAAATTCAATCCTTGAGAGACTTCAGAAAAGGTTAGTGGATTCCTGTACCCAGAAATCAAACAAAGGCTCTCTTGTCAATTTTCCTATATGAATTTGTTTTGTGCAGGTCGACAAAATTGTGCTGAGCAAGCACTCTATAACTGAACTACACCCTTAGCCCTTAGTTCTTTCTTTTCTGTGTGTTCATGTGTGTGGTGTACACATGTGTGGTATATATACACACTCGGGTGCTCACTGAGGCCACAGGATTGGTGCTGGATGTCCACGCTCTCCACTGTGTTTCCTTGAGACAGGGTATCTATCTCATGGAGCTGTGACAGGGACTGGCTACCAGTAAGTTCCAGAAATCCTCTTCTCTACGCCCACAGCCCTGGGTTTATACGCACAACTACCACTATGCCTGGCCTTTTACATGGCTTTTAGGAGTTTGAGATCAGGTCTTCACACCTGCTCAGCAAAAACCCAAACCTGCTGAGCCATTTCCCTGGCCCCAAGACCTTAGTATTTTTGAGATAAGGTTTTGCTATGTAGCACAGGCTAGCCTTGAACTCAGGCCCCTCTTGACTCATGCCCCTGAATGCTGGGATTACAGATATGTGCCATCACGGCCTGTGGTGTGACAAATAATTCTGAATACAAAACTCTAACACTTGAGTCTAAAGATTCCATAAAGAACTGAAGATAGAACTGTCTTAGGAGTCATGGGTTCTGCTTCTAGGTACACGCCCTACGACTGAAGGCAATCACACAGGACTACTTGAGCTGCAGTATCCATAGCAGCTAATAAATGAAAACGAATAGGATCTGGGAGGAGCTGGGGGAGGGAAGGATATGGTGAAAATATATTGTATAAAAATTCTTTAAAAAAATAATAGTTTTAAAAGTAAAAACAACCTGAAGGAATGAGGAGATTTTCTTTCTAAGACATGGTGTCACTATGTAGACCAGGATGGCCCATAACTCACTATGTAGATCAGGCTGACCTTGAATTCACAGGATACTGCTACTTCTTCCTCCTCTGCCTCCTCCCCACTACCCATTCCCTTCCTTTTCTTTCCCTTTTTCTTTCTTTTCTTCTGAGTCCCAATCCTGGGCGTGGCTCAATTGAATACTATCTATGCATATTAAGCGTTAACATATTTCATTTGGAAAATATTCTACTGGAAACTCCATCTTGGTGAGGAGGTCAGGAAAGGGGAGAAACGGAACATTTAAGGAAAGACAGAGCAGGGACTTCCAGAGATGGGCATCAGGTGTGGGGGAGGTTATATAGAAATCTCACCTTTGGCTTTGTTGGTGTGGAATTGCAGGCTAGCCCTGAGGCATTGATTTGGTCCTCATCCTCAGATAAGATACGAGCAAAGTCCACAGAGTTCAAACTGTTAGGCAGATGTGCCCGTGGACTCCAGCGATTGTCTGGAGTAGTCTTTGTTTGCTCAGCTTTCCGTGGATTGGCTACCGTGACCCAGAAAAGCAAAGTGACTCTGTAGCTAAACACAAAAGAAACCCATCTTATGAGTGCAAAGTCAGAATACCACAGGCAAGACTTGAAAGATGGGAGTAGCCAAGCAGTGGTAGCGCACGCCTTTAATCCCAGCACTTGGGGAGGCAGAGGCAGGTGGATTTCTGAGTTCGAGGCCAGCCTGGTCTACAGAGTGAGTTCCAGGACAGCCAGGGCTACACAGAGAAAACAAAAGACAGTAGAAGGAATTTAGGGTGTGCTTACCTCAAAGTCAACAAGAACCATGTAAAAGACCAAAGGGATGGACAGTAAAGCCTCTGGCCATGCTCACCTAAGTTGTTTGATTTTCTTTTTTAGGTATGGGTGCTTTGCCCGTATGTATGTATGTGTATGCCTGATGCCATCAGATATCAGAAGAAGGGGGTCAGATCTACTGGACTTGGGGTTACAGAGGATTGTAAACCACCATGCTGGTGCTGGGAACTGAACCCAGGTCCTCTCCAAACCAGCAAGTGGAGAGGACCACTTAGCCACTTAGCCATCTCTCTAGCCTGGTTTTCTTGTCGCTTTTCATTTCACTTCTTAAGTGGACATGGCTATCCTGCCTTGTGTGTGTGTATGTGTGTGTGTGTGTGTATGTGTGTGTGTGTGCCTGTGTGTGTGCGCGCGTCCTGTGCCTGCCTGGCACCCGTGGAAGCAGCATGGGCATCCACCCAGAGGACAGCATGGCTGGATTCCCTGCATCTGGAGTTGTGGGCCAGTTGTGAGCTCCTATGTGGGTGCTAGGAACCAGCCCTGTTCTCTCTGGGAGCAGCAAACTCATTTATCTACGGAGCCATCTCCCCAGACCCTTGGTATTTTGTTTGCTTTTAAATCTACTTGATTTACTTTGAGTGTGTGTGTGCCTGGATTCACATGTACCATGGTGTACACACGTGGAAGCCGGAAGACAACACACTGAGTGGGCTCTCTCCTTCTACCGTGTAGGTTCTGGGGACAGAACTCAGTTGCCGGGCTTGGTGACAAATGCCTTTACCCACTGAGCCATCTCTCTGGCCCTGCCAGAAAGTCTTAGCTGAAGTACAGGGAAGGCTACTTTGAAGCTGCATTAGCACCAGAGGTGCCCCTAAAGGCCCTTGTCTCGCTAGCTTTGCAGGTTGGGAAACTGCTGCACTGGTCAGCACAGTGGGTTATTACTGTGTTTCGCCAGGTGAGGACTTTTGAATGGGGCCCAGAGGCCCCATCAGAAAAGGGCTGGGATGGACTGTCCTGGAATTGAAGGAGGCACCTTGGGGAAAGCGGGGACGGCTGAAGCAGCTGTCTCTGGAACAGACCCACACACAGGAAGGAAGAAGAAAAGGGTGATTAGCCAATGGAAGGTTTTAGAAGGAAACTGACTTCAACTAACTTGGATCTGTAAAAACCTGCGGTTACAAAATAAATAATTGGATGGGTAAGTGGGTTTTGTTTTACAATGGGACTGATGAGACAGATTCCTTTCAACAACATTTGAATAAAATTTTAAAGGCCGACTCTCCTTTCTTTTCTCTGAGACAGACACTGTGACCACAACAACTCTTACAAAGGAAAGCGTTCGACTGAGACTGGCTTACAGTGCAGAGATTTAGCCCGTTATCATCACGGTGGAAAACATTTGGCGTGCAGGTGGACATGATGCTGGCAGAGGAGCTGAGAGTTCTAGATCTTTTTTTTTTTTTTTTTTTTTTTTTGGATTTTGGTTTTTTCGAGACAGGGTTTTTCTGTATAGCCCTGTCTGTCCTGGAACTCACTCTGTAGACCAGGCTGGCCTCGAACTCAGAAATCTGCCTGCCTCTGCCTCCCAGAGTGCTGGGATTACAGGCGTGCGCCACCACCGCCCAGCGAGAGTTCTAGACCTTGATCTGCAGGCAGCAGGAGACTACCATACTAGGCTTAGCTTGGATATATAGTACCTCAAAGCCTACCTTCCTGTGACATACTTCCTCCAACAAGGCCACACCCACCCCAACAAAGTGATTCCCTCCTTCCTAATAGTGCCACTCCCTATGGCCCAAGCATTCAAATATGGGCGCCATTCCTATTCAAACCAACACACCACATAACCCAGGCTGAACTGGAACTTGCTGTGTTGCTCAGGCTGGTCTTGAACTCACAATACTCCTTCAAAGACAGGGGAGCTATCCAGAGCTCTGCTCTGAGCTACAGAGACCTGTCTAGAATTCATCTTGGTTTTCTTATTTGTGAAAGGAAAAAACCTCGTCTGAATATGATCTCTTAAATTGCTCTCTCCAGTATTAAAAAAAAGGAGCTCAATTTATCCTTGACATTAATACATAGAATCAAAGATGATGAAAACACTACAAGGGAAACCAGGTAGACAAAACTAAAGTGGTGCTTCCAATAGAAAGAGGCCTGAGGATCTACAGAATTCATCAGGAAACTAGAAAGCCTAAAGAAGTAATCTTATCACTCAGCTTAGCACACTGAAGAGTGGTGGAAAAACTGTAGGAAATCAAAGGGAAATACTAGGGTAGAAATTCATAAATAGGGCTGGAGAGACGGCTTGGTGGTTAAGAGCATTGACTGCTCTTCCAGAGGTCCTGAGTTCAATTCCCAGCACCCATATGGTGGCTCGAAATCATCTGCAATGGAGTCTGATGCCCTCTTCTGGTGTGTCTGAAGAGAGCAATGGTGTACTTATAAACATAAAATAAATAAATAAACAAGCAAATAAATAAATCATAAAAAAAGAAAGAAAGAAAGAAAAAGCCCTGCAGTGGCAGCACACGCCTGTAATCCCAGCACTTGGGAGGCAGAGGCAGGCGGATTTCTGAGTTGGAGGCCAGCCTGGTCTACAGAGTGAGTTCCAGGACAGTCAGGACTACACAGAGAAACCCTGTCTCTAAAACAAAACAAAACAAAACAAAACAAAACAAAACAAAACAAAACAAGAAAAGAAAGAAAGAAAAGAAAAAAGAAAAAGAAAAAAAAAAAGAAAAAGAAATCCGCAAATAAAAATTTCAGAAGCCGGGCGGTGGTGGTGCACATCTTTAATCCCAGCGCTTGGGAGGCAGAGGCAGGCAGATTTCTGAGTTCGAGGCCAGCCTGTTCTACAGAGTGAGTTCCAGGACAGCCAGGGCTACACAGAGAAACCCTGTCTCGAAATAAGTAAATAAATAAATAAATAAACAAATAAATAAACAAATCAGAAAACAAGACTAAAAGCTGCTCTCATACAAAGAGGGTTAAAACAAAAGGCTTATAAAAGTGCATCTAGATAAGAACACAGACTTTTTAAAGTACCAAGAGTATTGCAAACCCTCGCATGAGGAACCTGAGCATTTCCCTGGCTACTCTGGCTTATCTCCATTGTCTGCTGTCTGCCTCTTGGCACTGGAATAAAAGCTCACTCAGACAAGGACAGAAAGACAGAGAAACCGAGGCCCAGCAGCGGCTAGCACAGGCCACAGCTGGCCATCTGCTGAATCCATGCGTGCACAGCTCCTCTGGGCTGACACACGGAGGCTGAGCGGGCTCCTCCTAACAGGAGAGCTTTCTGTTTGTCTCTGGCAGCTCCGCCCAGCTAGAGCAGCAGGCGGATCCTGGGAAAGGCCAAGGGATCAGAGCCTATCAATGGCTCATTGTCACCGAACCTTGGTTGTTGCTCAGAGCTACTCAAAGAACTTATGAATGCCCAGCTCAGGGACACACAACTGGGCACATCATAGGTCAAAGACGCAAAGAAGGAAAATAAGAGGTTTCTGACATTTTTTTTAAACACTGAATTACCGTATAATCAAGTAAATTTATGCCCAAGCAGATACCGAAAAGAACAAAAGACGATTCAAGGGGTTCTGTGGGCTGTGTTCATCGCAGCATTGCCTACAAAGCGGGACACAAGCCAGCATCTGTCAGTGAACCAATGGATAAACAACCTGTGACGTAGCCACCCAATGGGATGGCATTCATCCATGAAAAGGGCAGAATATTGATTCATACTAAATTGTGGATAAATCTCAAAACACGGTGTTGAATGAAGAAATGTGCCAGGACCCACATTGCAAACCTATTTATAGGAAATATCCAGGATATTCAGAACAGATAAATCCAGAAACAGAGAAAGCAGATCGTGGGTTGTTAGACCCAGGGGACAGGAAAATGGGGACTGATTCCTTCATGGGAATGAGGCTTCTGTTCAGGGCCATGAGGCTGGCCACACATTTGTAATCTTAGCACTCAGGCCAAGACTAAGGCAAGAGGGTTACAAGTCCAAGGCCAGCCTGGGACACACGGGGAACCCTTGTCTCAAAAAAATAGACAGCCTAATTTAGTACTTACATTCTGAGGAATGGACAGTAGGGAGATGCTGGTCTTTGCTTCCCATTATCAAACCACCATGTTTCTGTATGAGCAGAATTCTGTATTTACGGTAAAAAACAAAAACAAAAAACAAACGAACGAACAAATAAAACCACTGCAATTTATCATATCCAAGAGCCTCATGTCTGAGGTATTTCAGGCAGTTAGTTTGTACCACATGGCTCAAGGGCACTTGAGGGGCTTCCATACAGCTGTGCCACACAGCTGTGCCACACAGCAGCGCCATTGGGTACTGTTAGAAGTACCTCGGATCCATAACGTGATACTTTTGAATTAATTTGGCATTAGCGCATGTGTGTTCAGAAACCTTTTACTCTTGGCAAATTTTTTACCAACCCCACATTGAACTCTGCAATCCCTGTAGAATAATGGCCACAGTTTAAGAAGCTAGAGCCTAGAATGGAAGTTCTTCTGATAGTCTGTTAATATTCTTTTTTAATTCAAGTGTTTGGAAAGATCAGAGCTGTTTCTGAAAAATCAAAGTTCCAACCAAGAATTGCTTTATTCTAGTTCACCCATAGAAAAATCTAAATGCTACAACTGCGGATGGAGTTTTAACCTATCAACTATTGTAGCTCTCTGTTCTGTTCCAGTCACAGCCAGAGTGTTCACCTGCATGCAAGGGTCAACGGCGTGGTGTTGGTGGCAAGCCTCTTGCGTCTCGCTGACTCTTGTGTGGTGGTTGCTTATATGACGCTGCAACCACTGATGCCGCCAGGTGAGAGACGCCAGAGCTTGGGCTGAATGGAGCAGGCCTGAGATTGCTTGGCCTCCGGGGGCTGAGGACAAAAATCTTTAAAGTCAGGGTCAAAAGGGAGGCTGGGGCCAACTGTACTGCACTCCCAGTAAAGAGGCAAAAGATGGCAGAGAGGGCGGAGGCTATGGGAAGATAAACAAGACCGATAATGCTCCTGATAATGCTCCTGGCAGATAAAAAGGCACTTTCACCCTCTGCAGACCCAGGAAAAATCATTCCTCACTGTCACTACTTCCCATTTCCTACAGAATGGAATTCATGGGAGGGACCACCAGAAAAAGGAAGAAGCTAAGGAGAG
Source organism: Apodemus sylvaticus (assembly GCF_947179515.1). NCBI lineage: Eukaryota > Metazoa > Chordata > Mammalia > Rodentia > Muridae > Apodemus > Apodemus sylvaticus. The sequence continues at coordinate 46,452,082 of NC_067493.1, read as the reverse complement.
TGTGTTGGTGCCGCTGTCCACAGACACCTCCTGATGACCTTCATGACGGACATCATGCCCTTTAGGTATCTCAGCACAGTCCACACACTGCAGAGTAATACAAATACTTAGGTGTGGGGTGTCCTCTGCCTCTTCAGTGACCACATTCAGAAGGGGACAAGAGTTGGGAGAACCTGGGTGTGTGGGCCTACCAATCCCATCACTTGAAAGGCTAAGATGGGAGGAGACCTGTTGACAGTGCAAGGTTAGTATAGGATACATCGTGGGTTTTGTTTTTGTTTGTTAGTTTGTTTGTTTGTGTGTTATTTACTGCAGTTTTGTGGAGTTACTTAAACACAAAACATGCACGAAAGCCATCTACTCATTTCTTTTTTTGTTTTATTTGGATTTTTTGGATTTGGTTTTTTAGAGACAGGGTTTCTGTGCATAGCCCTGGCTATCCTAGAACTCACTATGTAGACCAGGCTGGCCTCGAACTCAGAAATCCACCTGCCTCTGCCTCCCAGAGTGCTGGGATTACAGGCGTGCACCACCACTGCCCGGCTACATCTACTCGTTTCTTTGCTGCATAGCCTGGCGTTGGGATTGGTGACTCTGATGGTCATCTGTGCCGCGCTTTGTACTGCGGCTTTTGGTCCTTAGCGGAAACATTGTGAGCGATCTCAGCAGGGTGAGATTTGTTACACAGCAGCAGCACTTTCAGTTCCTTGGTGTTGTGGACTAGAAACTGTTTTCTCGTTGCTCCGGTAACCAATGCCCTGCATGAGGATCTGGCCCTCGAATCTTCTCCGCGTCCTGTTGTCGATGCCTCTGGGTTTCTGCCAGTTTCCCTTGATTTTGACATATCGGTCTGACTGGAGCCTGATGAACTTCTTGGCCCTCTTTAATGAACTTGGGCCTCACCAGGGACCAGAGGGCAGCCATGATGCCGCAAAACCAATAGCAACCACCTCGTAGGTAGGACAGATGAAGAAGGTGGGTTTTATTTATTTTTGTTTTTAAAAAATTGAAACAGGACCTTTGTACTGGCTGGTTGTGTGTGTCAACTTGACACGAGCTGGAGTTACCACAGAGAAAGGAGCTTCAGTTGGGGAAGTGCCTCCATGAGATCCAGCTGTGGGGCGTTTTCTCAGTTACTGAGCAAGGCAAGGGGCATTGTGGGCGGTGCCATCTCTGGGCTGGTGCTCTTGGGTTCTATAAGAGAGCAGGCTGAGCAAGCCAGGGGAAGCAAGCCAGTACGGAACATCTCTCCATGGCCTCTGCATCAGCTCCTGCTTCCTGTCCTCTTTGAGTTCCAGTCCTGACTTCCTTTGGTGATAAACAGCAGTGTGGAAGTGTAAGCTGAATAAACCCTTTCCTCCCCATCTTGCTTCTTGGTCATGATGTTAGTGCAGGAGTAGAAACCCTGGCTAAGACAGTCTTACTACAGAGCCCTGGCAGGTCAGGGATTCTGTATGTCTATCAGGCTATTCTTAAACTCCTAGAGATCAGCCTGCTTCTGCCCCCAGAATACCGGTTTTAAAGGCATGTACCACCATATTGGGCTTACATGGTGATTTTTAAGACTCTGGGCTACTGAGTGAGATTTTGTCTCAAATTTAAAAAAACAAACAGGAGCATGTCATTTGGAGAAGTGCTTGCAGGGAACAGAAGGACTTGAGTTCTGATTCTAAGTACTCACATAAGAAGTCAAGCGCAGAGGGGCATATGGGCACACTGCAGCTGACAGGGAGGCTGACAGGAGGCTGGGGCTGCCTGGCCAGTCTTTCTAGCCAATTAGTGAAAGACCCCATTTCAAAAAAAAAAAAAAAAGAAAGAAAAGAAAAAGAAAAAAAAAGAAAAGAAAATTGAACTGATGAATTCACCCTGTGTTGACCTGGTCTCCACATTCACCCATGTGCATGTGCCCTTACCGAAAATTCTAAAACCCTAAGAGAATTCTTTGCGATTAGCCTGTAGACTTAGAGGTTATTCTTACCCACATTCAAACAACCGAAACCCCAAAACAAAATGTGGTCACGATGACAGTTCCAGAATCTTGTGACCCTTCTCGGTTATCTCAGGACAGAGACAGAGGGAGGCCCAAGAAACAGGAAAGGCAAGGTGACCTCAGAAGGGCTTGTCAGATAGGATGAGTTCTAGCTCTTTGAGTCAGCTGTAAAGCCGGAGTCTGAGTATCACTCCCATGATGCTTTTCAAACAGAAACTGTTGCTTAGAGCCAACAGAGCCCGGGTCCCCAGTGAGTTGAGTTCAGGGCAGTTCAGGGCTGTTTATTCTGCTAACAGTGGCTGAGGGACTGGAAAGACTAACACAGTCTCCATTTCTATTTATCTTCAGACCAAAAGCAAACAAAAAGAAAACCCAGATGGGTTTATATAAGAAGATGAGCCACGTCAGAGGCACACCTCTGACAGCCTTGTTTGGTTTTGAACAAGAAGCTCACCTTGAGAAACTATGTTTCCTGTTGCCTCTTACAACAGCCCTTCTTTCCCAGAAGATCTCGATCAGCTTTAAACAGTTCATACTTAGCCACCATTCCCAGAAGGAAGCCAAAAAACACAAATGCTTGGGTTGGACAAGGGGACATGGGGTGGGGCCGATCAGTTGCTCTTTGTTTCTTGAAGCAAGGTCTCTCCCTGAACGTGAAGCTCCTTAGGTTGCCTGAGATGGCCAGTGAGCCTGAGATGGCTCGTGTTCTCTGTCTTGCCAGGGCTGGGTCTGCACACATGCTCCGTCCTTGACTCTTCACACGGGTGTCAGGGGTCTGAACCCATGTCATCCCATGTTCAAGACAAGCACATTGCCGACTGAGCCATCTCTCCAGTCCCCCAAATTCTGGATTTTAAACTCCAACTTCCTAAGAAAGAATGCACTCTTCTAGGTGTTTTCTTGAAGATGATCCCAGCTGGGTAGGGTGGCGCTCATCCCAGCACTTGAGAGGCAGAGGCAGGTGGGTTTCTGAGTTCAAGGCCAGCCTGGTCTACAGAGTGAGTTCCAGGACAGCCAGAGCTACACAGAGAGACCCTGACTCCAAAAAAACAAAAAACCCAAAAACCAAAAAAAAAAAAAAAAAAAAAAAGATGATCCCATTTCTATTCAGGTTTTCTTCTTTTCTTTTCTTGGAGGGAGTGGGCTCTCACTATGTGACCAAACTGGCCTGACTAGCAAGCCCCTAACTCAGCCTGCAGGGCTGGAACTGAGGCATACACCACACATCTGGCCTCAGTCTCTGCTTTTCCAGCGTGAGCACTAGAAGCTCCCATAGCCCAGGGGAGACTAGACAGCTGATCACCTAAGAATGTGCTTCACTTGCAGCTAGCTGTACCTTACGCAACAGGCAGTCTAAGTGGGCTCCACACTGTGAGCTTTCAGGGTGCATCTGTGTAGTTTGCAGCCTTCGACTCTGGGCTGTTCCCTCTTAGAGCTTCGTTTTCTCCATTACAAGTGTCTGTAATTGCCCACCCACCAGAGGGGAAGAATATCGGCAGAACAGAAATCTGCTGATGGACTTCTGTCTGCAGCACATAGGAAACTTTTACATTCCAAAAAGACGGCCAGCTTTTAAAGTAAACAAAAGAGCTGAGCAGACATTCCTCCAACGATGTACAAATGACCAATAACACATACATATTAAGTATTGGTGGATTATATACATATTAGTTTATTTCGGAACAACTAAGGGATGCTAAATAGTGACAGTATCTTTAGCCTCTTTGTGCCAAGTGAGTGACCCTTAAATGCCTAGACATTTCGATATCATTTGTGAGAGATACTTCCAAGAAAAGGCTATTATTTCACTTGACAGGCCCTCATGCCTGAATACCACTGTGGCAAATGCCAGTCTTATCATGGGGAACAACCAAATGACACCCTAAGGCACACCTGGGTGTGTCACTGCTAGCCTCTTGACTAAACGGGTCCAGACGGATGAGCCTTTCTGAGTTCTGGGCTCTGCTTTTTATAGAGACTCATTTCTTTTTATGGACTGCTAATTTATTTATTGCTGCTTAGTATTAGCTGCCTCCGGCAGTGCCTCCCGCTTCTGTCTAATTTTCTGCGTTCGTACAAACATTTGTTCTAACACCTACATTTCTGGTGACATTTTCAATCTGTTGGATCCTAGCACCACAACCAAGATTTTGGTTTTGTTTGGGTGTTGAGACAAGGTTTTGTATAGCCCAAGGCAGCCTCAAACTTCGTTAGGTAGTCAAGGATGCCCCTGAAACTCTGGATCCTCTGACTCTGTCTCTAGAGTGCTGGGATTACAGGTGTGCACCATGTTTATGCAATCCTAAATTTTAGAAGACTTTTTTTTTTTTTTTTTTTTTTTTGGTTTTTTGGATTTGGCTTGTTCGAGACAGGGTTTCTCTATATAGTCCTGGCTGTCCTGGAACTCACTCTGTAGACCAGGCTGGCCTCGACCTCGAAATCCGCCTGCCTCTGCCTCCCAAGTGCTGGGATTAAAGGCGTGCGCCACCACCGCCCCGGCTAATTTTAGAAGACTTAATTTAGAAACAAGTACTCAGCAGTAGAGTGCTTGCACAACCTGGGTTTGATACTCACCACGCACATTTGTTGGTTCTTTCCTGAACAAAGTGAACTGAGAGAGCTGGGCCGGGAGTCGGACTGCAGCAGAAGCCAGGAAGCCCTATTCTCAGCCCCACTCTCCTTTGCAATCTGTCCCATTTTGGCCTCTGCAGCCGACCTTTCTAGCTTCTAGTGTGGGTGATGCTTATGTCAACAGTCCCAGATGCCTGTAGGGGACCAAGAGCTGCCTATACCCCGTCAAATAGGAATAAAAAAATGACTGCTGGGCCACCCATGGGAAAGGGATGAACTAGAAAAGGGAGGGAAGAAATGACTTAACAACTGACATAGAAACCAGATAATCATACTATTTGAACTGTATTATCTAAAATAAACACACTCTTCTGGGTACTCCCTGTGAGTAAACAAGAGTTCTAGGACCTACTGGGTCTTGACTGTTTACTCCAGACTCCTTTATTATTGTTAGGCAGATATAACACAATCCCTCGACTTTTGATCTCTTAAAAGGTACTACTTGGCAGGCGAGGTGGTATGTACCTGTAATCCTGGCGGAAGCAGAAAAGACAGAAGTTGTCCTCGACTATATAATAAGTTTAAGGCTAGCCTGGGCTACATGAGATACTGTCTCAAGCAAAACATATAACCTTTTTAAAAATTATTTTGGAAGATAGAGAGATAGCTTGGTTGGTAAAATACCTGCCCTGAAAACATAAGAACCTGAGTTTGGTCCCCAGAACACACATTAAAAACTAGATGTGGCAACGTGCACCTGTAATTCCAGAACTTGGAAGGTGGGCACAGGTGGATTCCTGGGGCTCACTAGCCAGCCAGCTTAGCCAAACTGGCAACTCTTCAGCCGAAGTGGGAGACCTCGTCTCAAAAAAAACACCCTGTGGAAAACCAGACAGTGAAGCACGCCTTTAATCCTAGAACTCAGGAGGCAAAAGTAGGTGGGTCTCTGAGTTTTAGGCCAGCCTGTTTTACAGAGAGAGTTCCAGAATAGCCAGGGAATCCTGTTTCAAAACAACAAAAATGGACTGGAGAGATGGCTCAGGGGTTAAGAACACTGACTGCTCATCTGAAGGTCCTGAGTTCAAATCCTAGCAACCACATGGTGGCTCACAACCATCCTTAATGAAGCTTGATACCCTCTTCTGGTGTGTCTGAAGACATACATACAGTGTATTTATACAGTGTACTTATATATAATAAATAAACAAATCTCTTTTAAAAACCAAAACAACAAAAACAAAACAAGCAAGCAAAAAACACACAAAACCCACAAAGAGCTAAAAACCAAAAATCAAAGTGAAGTTAGCAGGAGTAGTAGTTGGTACATGCGGGCAGTTAATCCCAGCACTCAATATGCAGAGGTAGTGGATCTCTGCAAGTTTGAGGCCAGCCTGGTCTACAGAATTTCAGGACAGCCAGGAATGCATACTGAAACTCTGTTTTGAAAAAAAGAAACAAAGTAGTCAGCTCCTGAGGTTGACTTGTGGCTTCCATAAATATATACATGTACTGGCATAACATGTACATAGCATGAATGCACACGCGCGCGCGTGCACATACACACACACACACACACACACACAATCCCTTGCCCAGAACTTGTGAACCTCCTGCCCCAGTCTCCCAAGAGCTGGTGTTACAGGCCTGCCCTACCACGCCCAGCCAAAGCACAACTTGGCAGCTTTTAGAGTTGTCAGAAGCTCCCATCACCAGCTCATTTCCAGAATATTTTTCTCTGTCCAAAGGGAAACTTTCTACTCAGTGCAGTTCCCTTTTGTATCTGAGTATTATTCTAATAGATGGCTATGAGGGGGCGGGAGGGGGGAATGCAACAGAGTCTCACTATGTAGGCCTGGCTGACCTGGAGCTCACTGTGTAGACCAGGCTGGCCTCCAACTCCCAGAGATCCTCCTGAGTGCTGGAGTTAAAAGCATATGCCACCATGCTTGGCTGGATATGCTACACTTTATCTATTCATTAATAATTATTATTGTTGTTGTTGTTGTTGTTATTCCATGCACCCCTCCTTGATCTCTTGCAAACTCATGACTCTTGTCTCATGGTTACACGCATACACGTGTATCTATCTACAGATAGATAGATAGATATAGATATATTCCTAACTATAGCCTGATCGGTTTCTATCCTGTTACTCATATATACGTTTTCACTGCTAACCATTTGTTGTTGGATAGGCGATCGCCGTGCTCCTCCCTGGGGAAGATTGTTCCTCCCACACTCAGCAATCCTTAGTTGCCTGCAGTTCTTTGTATAGGGTTGGGGGCGTGTGGTCTTTGCTTTGCCCACTTTGACATGTCTATTACTGTTGTGTACTTTCTCAGGTCATGTTGTGTGTACCTTCTACCGTCACTAGGAGGCGCAATCTTACAGCAACCTCCCTGCTCCTCTGGCTCTTAACAACCTCTTGCCCCCTCTTCCACTATGTTTCCTGAGCTTTTTGTTTTGGTTTGGTTTTTGTTTTTTTCAAGACAGGGTTTCTCTGTATAGCCCTGGCTGTCCTGGAACTCACTCTAGAGACCAGGCTGGCCTCAAACTCAGAAATCTGCCTGCCTCTGCCTTTCAAGTGCTGAGATTAAAGGTGTGCACCACCACTGCCCGGCTGCTGCTGCTGCTGCTGCTGCTTCTTCTCCTTCTCCTTCTCCTTCTTAAAGATTCATTTAATGTATATGAGTACACTGCCACTATCTTCAGACACACCAGAAGAGGACATGGGACCCTATTACAGATGGTTGTGAGCCACCGTGTGGTTGCTGGGAACTGAACTCAGGACCTGGAAGAGCAGTCAGTGCTCTTAACCTCTGAGCCATCTCTCCAGCACCCCTCGGTATGACCTTTCATAGCTCCATCCCTTTCCAGGGCTAGCCCCTGGAGACAGATGGGAGACGCCTGGCTGGGTGGACAAGTTGCATGCAGAGCAGAAGGGATCTGGCGGTGGTGGTGGGGAGAGCGGGTCCTGCCAGAAGCTTCTCCGTTCGTTTCACAGGAGACAGTTAGGTTGTCTTCTTCCTCGTCTTTACAGGTGCCGTTATGAACATTCCCTTGAGGTTTCAGGGAAACAATCTCTTTTTTAAATCCCTGTAATGCAGGGTGTGGTGTCTGTAATCCCAATGCTCAGGGGATTCCAGGAGGAAGGATGCTGTGAATCCCAGGCTAATGTGGGCCATCACTGTGTGAGACCCCAAATCTCAAAACAACGAAATCCCAGATTTCAAAACAACGAAATATCTCTGAAATGCGTACTCAGGATTGGATTAGGTGGGTTCCATAGTGATTCGGTGTTTCATCGTTGAATCACACTTCCAGGCATCCATTTTTAAAAAGTTATTTATTCACTGGGTATGGGCATTGTGTTTGCATGTTCTCTCTACACACCAAGTGCCTTCCTGGTGCCCAAGGAGGGAACAAATACCCTGGGATTGGAGTTGCAGTCCATCCTTTTTATAAAAAAATTAAATTTTATTATGTGTATGAATGTTTTGCCTGCATGTATGTATTATAGCACAGGTATGCCTGGTGCCCACTGAGGTAGGAAGATGACTGAGGTCAGGGCCCAGTGGGACTGGAGTCACAGGTGCTCATGAGCCTTCCTGTGGTGCTGAGAATCAAACCAGTCAACAAATTCCACAACCCAAAAGTCTCTCTTTTATAAAGCCTTGCTAGTGTAGGTGAAATGGTATCTCAATGTGACAGTTTATATTTTTGTTTTTCTAATGACTGAATCAGCTTGTGAACCTTTTCAGAGTCCTTCCTAACCATTTACATGTTTTCAAAAAAAATTTATTTCCCCCCATTTTGGTTTGAGATAAGGCCTCATGTAACCCTGGCTGGACTTGAACTTGTTATATAGCCAAAGAATTCCTAAACTCCTGATCCTTCTGCCTCCACCTTCCACATGCTGAGACTACAGGCGGATACCCGGATGGGGAAAGGCTTACTCAATTTTCTTTTGCCTGTTTTTATATTGTGTTACCATTTTAAGTAACAGTACACGAAGTATTCCAGGTTCTGAGCTTTTATGAGATGTGTGCTTCCTCTGTTTTATGGAATCTTTATACAGACCTGCCTCTTTTAAGGGCAAAACTGTAAATCTGTGACAAAGTACAGGTACTTTTTTTCCTTTTTGTTTGTTTTCTGTGTTTCTGTTTTATCTTTAAAAAGGGGGAGGGGGAACCACTTTGTAATTCAAAGTTCAAAGTTCTTTCTGTTCCCAGGACTTTATTGAAGAGGTTTATAATTTGAGCTCAGATATATGTGCCTTTTGTAGCTGTTGGGCAGGTTTAATTTTACATAAGATAGGAAGGGCATTCAGCGTCATTCCTTTGCGAGTGGCTGGAGTCTGGCTCGGCAGTTATCTGCTGAGGCCTGCTCTTTCCTCCACAGATTGTCCAGGCGCCCTTACCCGCAAACTCTTACTAAAAATCCCCCAAGTTGCTCAATACCAACCACACTCAGTCAAGCACATGACAGAAAAAGCAACTGAACATGATTCAAATCTGAGATGTGGGGACTGAAAAAATGGCTCCGGGGTTAAGACGACACGCTATTCCTGCAGAGGATCAAAGTTCAGTTCAAGCACTCAGGTCAGGTGACCCGAGACACTCCAGCTCCTCTGTCTTTTCTGTCCTCTGTATGAACACGTACAGAAACCTTCCAGTAAAGGGCTGGAGAGGTGGCTTGGTGTGTGGGAGTGTACCGCTCTTCCAGAGAATCCAAGTTTGGTTTCCAGCACCCACATCCGTAGGCATGTTTTTGTTTACTGTGTAAAGATTATCCTTGTAATATTCAAATGCTGATCTCTTTGCTCTTAAATCTGTTACAGTCTGGACATGGCACTGTAATGTTTATTCTATGACTCTCCTGTCTCAAGTTCATGCAAAAGTTGCTTCCTGTTTATTCTCTTATTTGTCAATAAAAGCTGTATCAACCAATAACTGAGTAGAGGAAAATAGGGTGGGACTTCTGCCTGTGGGAGTGGGGGCTGCGGGGGCGAGGGAGGAAGGAAAGAAAGGAAGGAAGGAAAGAAGGAAGGAAGGAAGGAAAGAAGGAAGGAAGGAAGGAAAGAAGTATTCACCACATAGAGAGGGTCCAGGAGATACCATGAGAACAACCTGGAGCAGAGGAAGCCAGACCAATATTAAACTGCAAATATCTTGGGGGTTTTGGCTGGGAGACAGCCGGATTACCTTGGAGAATTAGAATAGATTAAGGACTGCTTAGATCTTGTGCTGTAAAGCCTATTAAATAAACCTAATAGTTTCAGTCTCATTTATTTGAGAGCTAGCTGGGATAGAGGGGAAAAAAAACCCTAAGACTTATAAAACTGTTCACGATATACATCAGGTAGCTCACAACTGCCCACAACTCCAGTTCCACAGGATCCAGTGTCCCCCTGACCCTGCACAGGACCCACATCACATGCACACACATACCCATAATTAAAAATAAATCCTTTAAAGATGAATACATTTTTTTAAAAAAAGGATCAAATGGGTATCACAAAATAAGAAGCAGTCAGGGCTGGAGATGTAACTCCAGAGCCTTTGTCCTGCGTATAAGAAACTCAGGGCAGTGACCCAGTAAGGCACAGAGAATGTCCAGGAAGAATTAGGAGATGTCACATGCCTTATATCCTTGTGTCTCAGAATTTTCTTAAACAGTGTATTAGGAGAGGACATGCCATGCCACATGTGGAGGCTGGGTGACAACTGTGGGAGTTTGTTCCTCTTTTTCCACCATGTGGGTTCTACAGACTAAACTCAGGATGTCAAACTGGGTAGCATCTCTCCTGCTCACCAACTGGTGAGGGAAATAGGGTCTCACTCTAGAGTTAGAACTCCCAGATCTACTCTCAGACTGCTGGGATTCTAGGCATGTGCCACCACACCAGGCTGGCATGGTTTTAGGCTAGACCACGGATTAAAACTTAAAATCAGGGCTAGAGAGATGGCTCAGTGGTTAGGAGCACTGACTGCTCTTCTAAAGGTCCTGAGTTCACATCCCAGAAACCACATGGTAGCTCACAGCTATCTCTAATGGAGTCCTATGCCCTCTTCTGGGGTGTTTGAAGACAGCTACAGTATACTCATATACATGAAATATATAAATAAATCTTTAAAAAAACCAAAAACTTAAAATCATTAAAATCCCATGATGAGTCTCTGATAACATGAAGCTATGATTTGTGTATAAAGAGAGTTCTCTCAAAGCCTTCATGTGTTGAATTCAGGCTTCTTCCCCACACAGGAGCTACAACACGGAGAGGGGACTGGATGCTGAGGGACCATAACATGGGGGTTGGGGGGAGGTGAAGTCACTTGGAATAATTAATTCCCCAGGAGCTGGTGGTGGAAAGACTCACCTTGTCCCTGCACCTTTCTGTAAGGTCTGCTCCACCATGCTCTCTCAGGTCAGTGGAGCCAAGTGACTGTCATGGAAGCCTCTGAAACCTTGAGCCCAGATACATCTCCCTCCCTTCTGTTTCCTCTCAGTCTTCTGTCACAGTGACCAGAAGCTGAAGCTAACCCATATGGAATAAAAGATTTGGGAAACAGAAAATGGAAAGAACTGTGAGGTGTCTGACGAGAACCTAAAATCCTGTGTATGTTACCTGCCATATTTATACTGCACAGGGCCGAGACACTTCACCTGGTGTAAGGAAGGTACCTAGGAACACTTCTTGAATGTGTCTGTTACACTAAATATAAAACACCTATAAAAACGCAGCTGAAGGGAACGGATGTATGTGACATGTAACAATGGTGTCTCCCCACTGGCTTGAATTTTTCCAGTTCTCCCTAAACTTGTGTGGTAAGACATTCTCAATAGCAAGATGGCTACAGGGACCCCCTACCAGGCAATGGCTGTTTCCTCCTTTCAAATGCAACTAAGACAGTTATCTGATTTGGGGCAGGGAGGTGGCCGGACTTCAGTTCTAGAAAGGATATATGGTGGCGTTTGGGGTTGATTACTACAGACGTCCCAGATATTTACACCCGCCCACCCTACAGGTTCAGAAAGAAGCCCAGCTGAGCTCCCTCCATTACATCCAGACCAAGTTTGTCTCCTTCAGTCAGTAATGACTGATCCCCTCAGCGCTTAGGTCCTCTAGGAAAGTAACTCTTATCCAAGTCCCCTACTCAGGAGCAAGGCTCCTTATCTGCATCCGAACCGCTGAGCTGTCCTTTGCAACAGGGAAGAACCCATCTGCCTCTCAATCCGAGGCCTGAGGGCGTCATTACCCTTGTCACTCTCGAAGCAGACCTCGCTCCTTGCACCAGAGGGAATTCGTCCCTTAGGGCTAAACCACTCGTGCTTTTCAGATCGCCCCTTGAGGGGGTCACAGGTCGGGGCGTCACCCTGGGGTGGCGGAGGGGGAGGAGACGCGCTCCTCCAGCCGCGCGCGCCGCCTATTTCCGGGCGTCGCCGCGGGCCTGGCGGAGCTGCTGGGCGGGGCTGCGGCGGGGACCCGGCGGCGGTGGTGGCGGCGGCGGCGAGGGGACCCGCGGTGGCCACGACGCGGGGCGGGCGGCGGAGCCATGGCGGGCTGCTGCTCCGTGCTCGCGGCCTTCCTGTTCGAGTACGACACGCCGCGCATCGTGCTCATCCGCAGCCGTAAAGTGGGGCTCATGAACCGCGTCGTGCAGCTGCTCATCCTGGCTTACGTCATCGGGTGAGCGGGCCTGGGGAGGGGCCGCAGCTGGAGGGGGACCCAGACTGCCGGGACCTGCCAGCGCCCCCTTGCTCGCCCTCCGAGCCTGGGGCACCCGCTGAGCCGGCCAGGGCCCCTCCTCCCCGAGTTCAAGGGACGGCGACACGCCCTCGCCGGGCTCTAGCCACCTGGAACCGGCTCGAACGGGACGCTGGGGACAACTGGACGTCCCAGGAGTTAAGCTAGACTGTCACCCCATCTTTCTTGCATCCTCACCTTCAGACTTGCTCCGCGATGCTCCTTGGCTTGGTGAAGGGGCAGAGCTTAACTCTGAATATCACAGTCTTCTCTTCGGTTCCATTTCAAACTCGGACAGAAACCGAGGCTTATGATTTTTATTCGGTACTCTCTGGGTCTGTGGTTTCTGTTCCTTTAAGAAGCTTCCGATAACCCAATACCCTTGAGATGTCACACTTCCCAAAAGTGACCTAAGGTCACTTTCTTTGTTTTGTTGGATTGTTTGGGAATATGAGTACCCGCCTGATTTTGACTCTAAACTCTTGCTCCCCGTTTACTGGTTATATAGACATTATACTAGGCATTATTAAACGTTTAATTTTAATTGGATGCACCTGTAAGAAGGTAATACACCTCGGACAGAAATTTCCCCTCCTGGGCCCAATTTCAAGGTATTCAAGTGTCAACAGCTGCTAGCGTGACAGGTGCATCTGTTTTTTTATTCTTTCTAAAGGTCCTCTAAAAGGTCCCCCCCTAAAGCACGGGCCCCCAAACTACACATTGGAATCACTTAGGAATCCACAGAAAACACAGATTGCCAGTTCACAAGCTGACACAGCTGTAAAGCAGGGTTTGCCAAACCTCTGTACCTGACTGCACTCACCCGAGAAAGTTTTGTGTGGCCTTAGGGATATGAAATAGGTACGCAGATGGCCGGAGAGATGGTCCAGTGGTTAGGAATGCCTAAGATATAGCCTTTAATCCTAGCACTGGTGAGGGAGAGGCAAACAGATACCTGTGAGTTCAAAGCCAGCCTGGTCTACATAGTTTCAGGACAACCAGAATTATTATAGTGTCTCAAATAAATAATAAGCCAACAGGTCTCCTGCTTTGGTGTGGGGTCTGGAATCTGTTCAGACTCCCTAAGGGCATTCAGCAGAGTTGCAGGTCCCAGCATATGGAAGCAGTAGACTCTAGATAGACCGTGCTGAAGCAGTATGTGGCAGTATTCAGTATGTCTGCAATCCCAGTGTTCATGGGCCTGAGGCAGGAGGGCATTGAATTTAAAGCTAGCCTGCACTACTTGAGACCCTGTCTCCAAAAAATGTCCTGTGTAGGTAAAGTGTGTCTTAAGATGAAGCAACTAGGATTGGAAGTATCTGGAATCAGGAGTTCACCAGTTCACTGATAAGATTCTGTGGCTGTTGTCATTTTTTAAAAAGAATTATTTATTTTATGAGAACACTATATTTTATGAGTATTTATTTATGAGTACACTATACTGTAGCTGTCTTCAGACACCCCAGAAAAGGGCATCAGATCCCATTACAGATGGTCGTGAGCCACCATGTGGTTGCTGGGATTTGAACTCAGGACCTCTGGAAGAGCAGGCAGTGCCCTTAACCACTGAGCCATCTCTCCGGCCTGGCTGTTGTCATTTTAAGAGGGCCATGTGCAGCCACGGAATGCTCAAGCTGTGTTAATTAAAATGCACTCAGGCTAAATAAACAACAAAACAAACAAAAAACCCACACTAGATTTTGAAAATATTTTCAATATAGTACACCAACAAGGTAAAATACATCAGTACTTTTTCCTCTGAGGTACCAAAGGCCTTTTGCATACCAGATAAGCTTTGTGCTATTGTTTATTTAAATGTAGATTTTTAGTTTTGATTGTGTATCTGTGTGTGAGTGTGGGGACATGCCACAGCACACGAGGAGGCCAAAGGACAACATTTAGGAGTCAATTCTCTCCTTCCATTGTGGGTTCTGGGGATGGAACTCAGGTCCTTAGACATGTGCAGAGATGTTTTTACCCCTGAAACCATCTCACCAGTCTGTATTTGGTAAGGAGGTTGTGGGGCTTGGGTTGAACAGGTTCATGTAGCCCAGGCTATCCCACTCTGTAAGCAAGGATGACAATACTGGACTTTCAATCCTGCCTCCACCTCCAAGTGTGTGTGTGTGTGGGGGGGGGGGATTACAGGTGTACACTACCAAGTCCAGTTCCAATCTGATACTTTAGAAATTGATGATGTCTCAGGGTGGCAGTGACACACGTCTCTAATCCCAGCACTTGGGAAGACAGAGGCAGGTGGATCTCTGAGTTCAAAGCCAGCAGGTTCTACAGAGTGAGTTTTTGGGATAGTCAGGGCTACACAGAGAAATCGTGACCTATCCTTCCACCCGCCTCCCAAAATTTTCTATATTGTACCACATAAAATATGCCATTAATTTTTCCTGTTCCTTTTTTTTTTTCCGTTTTAAAGACAAGATCTGCAATTATCTGGCCAGTAACATATGTAACCTAGGCTGGTCTAGAACTCACAGAGCGCTGCCTCCCAGGTGCTGAGAAGCATTCGCCAGCACACCTGGCTGACACTCTATTTCTAATCATGGACTCTTACCGCAGAACGACACTCCCTACGCTGCTGTATTCTGTGTCTACTGGGGGCATAGTTATGGGGTTTTCTTAATTTGTTCTGTCTGCCCCACCATCTCTAAAACAACAGTGCTTTGTTCTCACCCACCCAACACTGACTCACGGTATAAATTCAGGACTTGGTTTAAGCTTTTAGCTTTTGTTGTTTTGAGACAGAGCCTGACTATGTAGCCAGGGTAACCTTGCACTCACTAAATAGTCCAGGCTGGCCAAGAAATCTGCAAATGATTTTTTGTGCCTTAGCCTCCTGAGTGCTGGGCTTAGAAGCACGATTCATCACACCCTGCCTGTTCTTTGTTAACTTCCCGATTCCATTAATCTTGGAGAAAGTGTAATCTCTTTCTGTGTGAAGCAAGTCTTTCCTCAGAATTCCCAGTGATCGTACTCACATGATGAGGAAATAAATAAGCCTGTGATGATGGTGTCATCTCTCGTTACTGATTCAGCAACTCGGTGTACTGGGCCTTAAAACCCATGGGCTTTCTGCCCTCACCTCTTCCATCAGAGTGGATTACAGGGAAGCCATCTTTAGGATGGGCAGAGGGAGGATGGGGGAGGGGGGTGGCTTATGTCAAACAAACCCAGGAGAAAGTAATCCAAGGACCAGGCAGTGGTGGCACAACCTTTCATCCCAGCACTCGGGAGGCAGAGGCAGGTGGATCTCTGAGTTCAAGGCCAGCCTGGA
This sequence comes from Apodemus sylvaticus, assembly GCF_947179515.1. NCBI lineage: Eukaryota > Metazoa > Chordata > Mammalia > Rodentia > Muridae > Apodemus > Apodemus sylvaticus. The sequence continues at coordinate 46,436,485 of NC_067493.1, read as the reverse complement.
CTCTACAGAGTAGGTTCCAGGACAAGCTATAAAGGGAAGCCCTATATTAAGAAAGAAAGAAGGAAAGAAAGGAAGGAAGAAAGGAAAGGAAAGGAAAAGAAAGGAAAGGAAAGGGGGCTGGAGAGATGGCTCAGCAGTTAAGAGTGCTGACTCTACTTCCAAAGATACTGAGTTCAATTCCTAGCAGCCTCATGGTGGCTCACAACCATGTGCAATGGGATCTGATGCCCTCTTCTGGTGTGTCTGAAGACAAGACAATTACAGTGTACTCATATACATAATAAAGTAAATAAGTAAATCTTAAAAGAAAGAAAGAAATAGAAAAGGTAACCAAGATGCCTATTTCTGAAGTCTTTCGAGTGTGTATCTGAAACAACACAGACTGGTGTTCTGTAGCAATGTGACATCAGCTCCTGGCGGTGTTCAGATTGCTCTGCACTGCTTAAGATATTGCTCCTGCCTTAGTAACTCTTGCTGCAGTCCTGTGAAGTTCTGTTCTCCTCAGAGTAAAGGCAGGACAAGCTGAGGCACAGAGCGGTTAAGTGACTCAGCAACCTCATCACACAGACCGATGCCTTCGGGTTTGTAGTTATTCAGCCCAGCAGCAATGCCCTTTCTTCAGAAGGAGGGAGCAGGCGATGACCAGAATTCCTAGGAAAACATAAGACAGAACTGGAAAAAGTTTCCTGAGGGGCTGAGGAGAGCTCAGGCGGTGAGTACTCAGCGCACAAGCTGGGGGACCAGAGTTTGATCCCCAGAATGAGGTGCCGAGTCACATGCTGGTAATCTCAGCCCTGGGGAGGCAGACAAGGTCCCTGGGACTGGATGGCCACCCTAATCAACTGGTCCCAGTAAGATCCTGCCTCAGAAAAACAAGGAGGAAGCCAGCCGTGGGGGTGGCACGTGTCCTTAATCCCAGCACTCGGGAGGCAGAGGCAGGTGCATTTCAGGGAGTTCAAGACCAGACTGATCTACATAGGAAATTCCGGGCCATCCGGAGCTACATGATGAGACCCCCATATCAAAACAAAACCCAGTGGATGATGTCCTCAGAGGAGGAACACCTGGGGCTGCTCTCTGGTCTACACATGCAAACACACACAAACACATAAATTCCCAGAGCAGAACATGGTACATGCCTGAGATCCTAATGCTTGGGAGACTGGGGCAGGGGTTCTTCTTAAGTTCAAGTCCAGCCTGGGCTACATAGTGAATACCAGCATAGGCTACATAGCAAGACAGTGTCTGAAAAAGCACTTGTTAACCTGATGTGGAGATGTATGCCTTTAGTCCCAGCAGCTGGGAGGCAGAGGCAGGAGGAGCTCCATGAGTTCAAGGCCAACCTGGTCTACAGAGTGAATTCCAGGACATCTAAGACTATACAGAGAAACCCTGTCTCAAAAATAAAAACAAACAAACAAACCAAAGTGACTGCTATACAAGTCCACCAGCTTGAATCTGGTCCCTAGAATCTGCGAGGGAGAAAATCAACTTCTAAAAGTTGCTCTCTGACTTTGAGATGTAAGCCCACACCATCACACAAACCAACCAACACCTGGATAGAGTGGCTCACTCCTTATAGTCCCAGCACTTGGAAGTCTGAGGTAGGAGGATTGCTACCTGGGAATCTGAGCCTGTACCAGACCAGCCAGCACTACATTGCAAAAGCCTCTCTTAAACAACCGAAGTTGCCTGAAAGATAAGATTCTCTTGTCTAGAGACAATAGCAGCTTTAGAGGTTTTTCTGGCTTGGGTTCAAATCCCTACTCTGCCAAGTACTAGCTATATGACCTTAGGAAGATTTGGCTTAACCATTCTCTGTCTCTGTTCCTGTTTCTCTCTATAAATGTAAGTAACAGTAATGCTGTGTGCCTTATAAAGTGGTCAGGATTAAATGACCTACTGCATGTAAATCAAGTGGAAACTGTTATTATAATAACCTACTATCGGCGATTCCCTTAGATTGTAGCGTTTAGAGGCTGATTAGACATCCCGGAATAAAGGCAATGTTCACTGTGTATCTCCTGTATGCTCGTGACTGTGTTAACTAACCACAGTGTTCATTTCTTACATACTAACCAGCAGGGCTACTCTGCCCATTTACAATGGAGTGTAGAAGTTTAGCAGCTTTTACCAGTCGCATGGTTAGTAAATAGCACACTTCAGCCCTGTGGCTATCAGATACTCCCTGGTGTCAGTTTGAATTTACCGTCCCTGTGACCTACTGTCTTTCTCAGATGGGTGTTCGTGTGGGAAAAGGGCTACCAGGAAACGGACTCTGTGGTCAGCTCCGTGACAACCAAAGCCAAAGGTGTGGCTGTGACCAACACGTCTCAACTTGGGTTCCGGATCTGGGATGTGGCAGACTACGTGGTCCCAGCTCAGGTATGTCTTGCTGGGACATCTGTGCACGGGGAGTACTTTGCTGGTTTGGTCAACATCCAGTGAGTGGCCAGAGTTTGCCACCTCCTCGCCCTGGTTGTTTTAGTCCCAGTCAGATCTCTCCGGGATGTCATTTTTTCCACAGAACCCTTGAGAGCTCTACAGCGCTGTAGTGTGGCTGCCCCAGCCCCACACTGTCTCTCCCACACCTTTACATCTCCAGGCTCTCGAGAACAAGAAAGCAAAGGTCTTTGGTCTTGGGAAGTGAGGCAAGAAATAACACCTTCTGCATTATGGGTTTGCTCCTGTATTACACCCACAAGGTAAAGCTTGTCAGAGGGTATAAAAACAAAACAAAACAAAACAATCCCACAGTTAAAGATCACACACCCAAACTAGAAGGAAATGGTCAGATGATTCCACCAGGAACAGAGAGACTTAAATTGCTGCACGAGATCTCGTACCAGATGCATGGTAACATTTTAGTCTCTTTTTCTAGAGCTGCAGGCTTCACACTTACTAGACAAGCGCTCTACGGCTGAGCCAAACCTCCAGCCCAAAAGCCGCAGGTTAAACAATGACTCGGTTCTGCGCCACTTGGTCAGACCTCAGTCTTGTTCCACACAGCTGATGTGCTGGCTTGGTGTGTCTGGTGGCCGGATTGATTGAGCTGTGAGCACTTGGCTTGGAGCTAGAAGAGAGAAAGCAGGACTTGAGCTAGTCTCTTCAAGTGTGTTGATTTCCCTGCCTTCTCAGGAGAAAGGTTTGATATTGGGAGAAAGGGGGGCAGGAAGGTGTCAAGAGAAAAGGCAGAACTAACAGACAGAAAAAGAAAATAGTCTGCCAGGCACGGTGATGCGTGCCTTTAATCCCAGGACTCAAAAAGCCAGGGCAAGTAGATCTCTGTCAGTTTCAAGGCCAGCCTGGTCTACATAGTGAGTTAGTGAGTGAGTCCTAAGATGTTCAGAGCTACACAGTGAAACCCTGTCTCAAAAAAAAAAAAAAAAAAAAAAAAAAAAAAAGGTTCTTAAAACTGAGTTAGAGCAAGTGGTTACCAGGGAGTGGTCGTCCTTCGGTTTGTACCAATCTTAGCAGAGTGGTGGTGACTTCCAAAATGACTGTAACAGACTCTGGGACTGTCACACCCAGTCAGTGTGACATTAAAGCCAAGGAAGGACATCAGCCCTCTCCTGAACCTGAATGGGGAGGCCCAGCCAGCAGCTGTGTTCTGTCAAACAGCCGGACTGGGGATAGGGGTTCCCTGGGCTCTCTTCCTGAGCTGTCTCCATGGGTGTAACATAACCACCACATCCCCCTGATACATATTCAGACTGATGTTTCCCTAAATGAGAGAGGGAAGCAGGAGGGGACAGGAAGTAACCCACACCCAGCTGCGCAGGACTAACTGGAGGAGGCTCAGAAGCGAGTTCCCATTGGCAGCAGATAAAGGGGCGTCTATAAGCAGCCAGGAGGTGACAAGGTGTCGGGAGAGATTTGCAGAGCGTTCACCATCTTGTCTCACACCAGGGTGAGATGCCTACCCCAACCGAACTATACCTCAAATGGCTCCTCAAGTCGATTCTGCTCGTTGTGTGGGGAATGTAAAATGCTGGAAGCTTCTAGCTCCTTAAAATCCCAAGCAGCTGCTGGAGGCTGGGGGACATCTAATCGGAATCTTCTGGGGTCTCTGTCTAAGAAGGTCATAGTTAGCAACGCTCTCCTCTGCAGAAAATTGCTTTCTAGAAACTCTGGGTTGACTCCTTTGTATCTACAAGGAGGAAAAAAACCACTTCAAATAGAGACAGACAGACACACACACAGAGAGAGAGAGAGAGAGAAAATGTCTGGGGCGCTGGAGAGGTGGCTCAGCAGTCAAGAGCTCTGGCTGTGCCAGGCGGTGGTGGCGCAGGCCTGTAATCCCAGCACTCTAGGAGGCAGAGGCAGGCGGATTTCTGAGTTCAAGGCCAGCCTGGTCTACAGAGTGAGTTCCAGGACAGCCAAGGCTATACAGAGAAATCCTGTCTCGAAAAAAAAAAACCAAATCCAAAAAAAAAAAAAAAAAAAGGAGCCCTGGCTGCTCTTCCAAAGGACCTGGGTTCAGTTCCCAGCACCCACATGGTGGCTCACAACCATCTGCAAAACCAGTTTCAGGGGAGCTGATGGCCTCTTCTGATTTCTGCTGGTGCTGTGTTATGTTACTGGCTGATAGACTCTTCCCTAGAGTATTTTTATATTTATGTGTTTGTTTTGAAAGTCTCACTATGCTGCCCTGATTAACCTAGAACTAACCAGATTGGCCTTGAACTCATAGATCCTTCTACCTCTGCTTCCTGCTGGGATTAAAGGCCCGCGTACACCACCACACCCAGCCTTTAGCATACTTTTAAAAAAAATATTTATAGTGCCTGTGTGTGTACCTGCGTGTACTACATGTGTGCAATACCAGCAAAAGTCAGAGGATGGCATTAGACCCCCTGGAACTGCTGTTGTGGGGTTGTGAGCTGCCATGTGGGTGCTGGGAACTGAACCCAACTTCTCTGGAAGAGCAGCCCGTGCTCTTACCCGCTGAGACTTCTCTCCAGCCCAGAACTCTTCTGGGCGCATGTAGAGTTAGAAACTGAGCCCAGTGCCTGGTGACTGCTAGGTTAGTTCTGCCACCGAGCTGTATCCCCACCCTCTTCAGCATGTTTTTGAGGTTTGTGGATATAGCAAGCGTGTATCAGCGTCTCATCATATTTATGGCCAAATGCTAATTCCTTTGAATGGATAGACCACAGCTGATTTTCCAGCCACTCCAGGCCTTTGACTTGTTTCTCTCTTTTGCCTGTTGTGAAAGTGCTGTTAGTAACATTATTTTTTTGGTACAGCTAACTGTTTCAGGTGCTTTTAAAACTCTGTTTTTAATCACAGGTTATAAATCTCCATGGAGAGTGAACAAGGAACCATAGATCAGTTTTTAAAATTATGGGTTTTTTTTTTGGTTTGTTTTCATTTGTTTTGGTTCGGTTTGGGTTTTGCTTTTTGGTTTTTTTTTTTCCAAGACAGGGTTTCTCTGTATAGCCCTGGCTGTCCTGGAATTCACTCTGTAGACCAGGCTGGCCTCGAACTCAGAAATCCTCCTGCCTCTGCCTCCCAAGTGCTGGGATTTCAGGCGTGTGCCACCACTGCCTGGCTAAAATTATGTTCTTAAAAAAATATTAATTTTAAAGGGCTGGAGAGATGGCTCAGCGGTTAAGAGCACTGACTGCTCTTCCAGAGGTCCTGAGTTCAAATCCCAACAACCACATGGTGGTTCACAACCATCTGTAATGGGGTCTGGTGCCCTCTTCTGGTGTGTCTGAAGAGAACAGTGGTGGTGAACTCATATGTATAAAATAAATAAACCTTTAGCCAGGCGGTGGTGGTACACACCTGTAATCACAGCACTATGGGAAGCAGAGGCAGGCGGATTTCTGAGTTTGAGGCCAGCCTGGTCTACAGAGTGAGTTCCAGGACAGCCAAGGCTATACAGAGAAACCCTGTCTCCAAAAAAAACAGAAAAACAAAAAAAAATTAATTTTAGATGTTTGAGAATTTTGCTTAGATAGGCCAGAAGAGAGTGTCAGATCCCTGGAACTGAAGCTGCAGATCCTTGTGAGCCTCCTGAGGTGGGTGCAGGGAACTGAACTTGGATCCTCTGCAGAAGCAGCCAGTGTTCTTAACCTCAGAGCCATCTCTCCATCCCCCCTTCAGTTATATTCTTAAGGAAATTTATGGATGGATTTAATAGTACACACCTGTAATCCCAGCCCCTGGGAGGTGGAGACAGGAGGATCAGGAGACCAAGGGCAGCCTGGGCTATATACAGTTTGGGGCTACCCTGGGCTACGTGAGACCCTGTCTCAGCCACCCCTCCTCCACACAAAAAAAGGGACTTTCTTTCTTTTTTTAATGTCCTCTTGACTTCTAGTTTTCTGTTTTTAAATACTCAGATGCTTTCTTTCTTAGTTATATTTTGATTTTGTGTGTTTACCTCATTTATGTCTGCACATAAGGCCTGGTGCCTGTGGAGGCCGGAAAAGGTGTCAGGTTCTTTGGAACTAGAGTTACTGGCACTTGCGAGATGTCATGTGGATGCTTGGAACCAATCCCAGCTCTTCTGGAAGAGCAGCCAGTGCTCCTAACCACTGAGCCATCACCCCAGCCCCGTCTGACGCTGTTTGTGGCCCCACTCACCACTTCTCAGCGTGACTCAATAGCATTCTCTCCTCTCTGCAGGAGGAAAACTCTCTCTTCATCATGACCAACATGATTATCACTGTGAACCAGATGCAGGGCACCTGTCCAGAGGTGGGTGGCTCTTTGGGAAAGCCCCTCAGGCTTCACGCCCACCTCTACCCCTGGCAAAGCGTGCCCTGTGTACGGGCCGCATGGAACCTGTCTGCATTTGCCCCTTTTCCAGATTCCCGATAAGACCAGCATTTGCAATTCAGACGCCAACTGCACTCTCGGCTCCGCGGACACCCACAGCAGTGGTAGGAATGAGCATCCCGCGCTGCTGGGACATCTCAGCAGATGCTGGACCAGGGGAAAGTGGCCTCTGATGACATCACACTTCCTGTGGCACATCTGCAATAGAGAAATTGCAGAAATAAAAATCTGTCCCACCCTCACCTGGGATACAGATCAATGGTAGAGCACAGGCTTAGCTTAGATGAGCCCTGGGTTCTAGCTCATGGGCTGAGAAGACCCCCTCTCTCTGGTACACGAACCTATGGGAACCTGGTGTTAGAACAGACTCAAGGGCCTTCTTAGCCATCACCTGTGTGGTGGCAGATGGCCCAGATGGTGCCCCTCTCTCTGTGACTTGGCATCACTCTGGTAGCCTTCTTGTTCCGCTTCCATTTTGAGACACCGTCTAAATCCTATAACTTTCTGAAGATTGGCTGCCCAGGATCCCCCGGGGTCTCTTACCGTTCTACACAGGGGTAAAAGATTGGCAACAAGGCCCCTGTGCTCCCGGATCTGTCCTCTCTTCACAGGAATTGGGACTGGAAGGTGTGTTCCATTCAATGAGTCTGTGAAGACCTGTGAGGTGACTGCATGGTGCCCCGTGGAGAACGACGCTGGGGTGCCAACGTGAGTCCTCGCCGAGGCTCTCTGGCCTTGGTTTTCAGCCTGGAGGGAGGTGACAGGAGAGGGTGAGGTGAGCCTGGGTGCTGAGTTTTTTGCAGACTCTTGTCCCTTGGGCGGGGCCATTCTACCCTGAGAGAGTGGTTGTCAACCACAGAGCAAGGCGGCCACAAGGGTTTGCCACTTGTGATAAGGCTGCAGGTGACTTATGTACACTGGAGCACGGTCAGTTTAAATAACCAACAGGAAACAGTTCTTGGGTTTTGGTCTTTGTTGTTGTTGTTTTGTTTTGGGCTTTTTTTCCAGACAGGGTTTCTCTGTGTGGCCTTGGCTGTCCTGGAACTCACTCTGTAGACCAGGCTGGCCTCAAACTCAGAAATCCACCTGCCTCTGCCTCCCAAGTGCTGGGATTAAAGGCGTGTGCCACCACCACCCAGCAATAATTCTAATTACACTTGTGTGTGTATATACATATGAAATTTGGGAAATAACTTGCTCAGCTCTCTCGGTCTACCATTTTGGACCAGGAATGGGACACAAATCCTTTGCCACCGCAGCGAGTTACTTTCCCACTGAGTCATGTCAGCAGCCAAGCCCCGGACTCTTAATCTCCTGCCTCAGCTTTCCAAGTGTTGGGAATACTGGCATAGGCTATCATAACCTGGCCTAGGGTGTCTCAAGAACCATGCTCACGTAACACCCAACCCCAAGACGTACCCACAATCAGCACATTTTATGTTTCAACTAACAGAAAGGACAGGCTAGGTCTGGGGATCACAGAGTACCAGATTCCTTTTCCTCTGCTTTCCTCAGGGTAGCATCCTCTACATCCCTGTCTCCCATCCCGGATGTGCGGTCTGGACCTGTCCATCACTGTGTCACCTGTGACCCTCCTCAACCCAGAAGCATGCCTGGGGCGATGGACTATACTTCTCAGCTTAGACTTGGGTCACATATCTGCCTTTGGTGCTAGGTCAGCCATCAGTACCACCCAGAAAGTCCAGGCTGAGGCGGGGCAGGCTTAGCTTCCAAAGGAAACTGGGGATTCTGTTGCCAAGGAAAAAGAAGTGGGGAAATCGCAAAAGCAAGGTCGTAAACGACAGAAGGTTCAAGGGGCCCTGGATATCGTCCTCCCAGTCACTTCGGGCTTGGCATAGGTGGAGGCAGAGACTGCACGTAGAGACCTGCACGTGGCCTGGGTTTCTGTGATGTTCAGTCCTACGTGTGACCTGAGGAGCAGGAAGCTGTCCAGGTCAGCCTGGACGCATTGCCACGGGGGAAACCCAGTGGCTCAGGCACGGGGGAAATACCAGAAGGAGAAGGATCCTGGGGCTTGGGTCCTGGAAAGCATCTCTGAGAACTGTAGTCTCCAGCACAAGGGCCACTGGCCACTTACTGTTATTGAGGTTTTTCTACCACTGGGTCTAAAGTGACGTGTACTATTGATGTGACACATTATAAGTTCTGAAAACTATGACCGAGGCACATGGCATAAGATCTGGTTAATATCTGATGTCGGCCATATAATATAGCCAAGTCATATTACAAGTTGGGATAGCATATGTAAATGTCACTTTTTTTCTATACTTAAAATTTCTTGGCCGGGCGGTGGTGGCGCACACCTGTAATCCCAGCACTCTGGGAGGCAGAGGCAGGTGGATTTCTGAGTTCGAGGCCAGCCTGGTCTACAGAGTGAGTAGCTTGGTCTACAGAGTGAGTTCCGGGACAGCCAGGGCTACACAGAGAAATCCTGTCTCCAAAAGTCCAAACAGCAGAAAGAGAAGAAATCACAATGTGGCTAAAGATGTGTTTGACAATGTATCTATACCAGACAGCACTGTTTCGGTGCGCTCTGAGAATTCACATAAAAAGGTCGTGCCTGTGGAACAGGCTTCTGATCCCAGTGCTGTGGAGGTGAACCAGGATCCTTTGGGTTCACTGACCAGCTAGCCTAGTCTGATGAGCTCCAGGCCAGTAAGAGGCCTTGTCTCAGAGGTGGACTATGTTCATGAGGAAGACACCTCCAGATATGCATACAGACATAAAACCTACATGTCCACACAGCACTCAAAAGAGATTAACTCTATTTTTATTTTTTTAGTCCCTTCCTTTAAATCAAGGAGGAATCCCTGACTTGGGGTATCTTGGTTATCACCTCCTGATTTGTATTTCTTACTAAGAATAAACTCCAAACCACACACCCTACACAGACAGTAATATTAACTACAAGTTTTAATATCACTTTTTGGGGAGTTGAGAGCAACTCAATTTTTATGAATGCATACAAATTGTGGTATGCCCATACAATGGAATATTACTTTGCCTTGTAAAAGAATCAAGTTCACCTAAGAACTTTGTTGGAATCAGTGACCCCCCTGGCTCAGTCTTCCCAGTGCTGGGATAGCAGATATGAGCCATATCTCACTAAATGGACTCATTTGAAAATGGCTAATCTTTTTCTTAGTTGAATTTTACTTCCTTTTTGAAAAAGAAAAAAACTTAAAGAAAAATGGTGCCTATGGGGTGCACTGGTATTAGTGGTACGATACAGAAACCCTGTTGTGACCCCTCCCTCTTGATAAGGAATGGGGGCTTTGAGTTCGAACCAGCTCCAGGCCCTCGCTTAGCATCACAAATGTCCAGCTTGCTCCCTTCTTCAAGCGGCCCTCCGTGGCTTTGCTGCTGATGCGGGGCTGAGATTAGCAACTCTATTTATAACTTCAAAAGTCTTGTCTGCCTCAGAAGAGGCCTCCACAGAGGGGTCCACCCAAGAATTGGGGACAGACTCACCTTGTATTGCCAGCCACAGGCTGATGTGGCTCTTTTGGAGCTCTCTGGCAGTGTGATTTCCTGCTCAGCAAGGTCAGAATGTCCCGGCTGGCGATTTCCTCTGTGGTTTTGTTTGTTTGTTTGGTTTGGTTTTTTGGATTTGGCTTTTTTTTTTTTTTTTTTTTTTTTTTTTGGCTTTTTTCGAGACAGGGTTTCTCTGTGTAGCCCTGGCTGTCCTGGAACTCACTCTGTAGACCAGGCTGGCCTCGAACTCAGAAATCCACCTGCCTCTGCCTCCCAGAGTGCTGGGATTACAGGCGTGCGCCACCATCGCCCGGCTGGATTTGGCTTTTTCGAAACAGGGTTTCTCTGTATAGCCCTGGCTGTCCTGGAACTCACTCTGTAGACCAGGCTGGCCTCGAACTCAGAAATCCGCCTGCCTCTGCCTCCCAAGTGCTGGGATTACAGGCATGCGCCACCACCACGGCTCGGCCATCCACAAGGCAAACAGGAGGCCGGCAGGTGCTGAGGAATCATGGCGGCCACAGCCGGCCTCCCTTTCAGCGAATGCTTTGGGCAGGAAGTTCTGCCTCTTCCGAGGAAGGTTCTGGAAGGGCTGGTGACCTAGTGTGACACAGAGGATGGAAAGTGCCAGGGGCTGCCATTCTCCTGGCGAGGGTGGCGCTGTGGACCGTCGTCGGACAGGGTGCCCAGCTGTGCGCATGCGCTTGATAACCACTGCGATTCCTTTCCAGGCCAGCCTTCTTAAAGGCTGCAGAAAACTTCACCCTCTTGGTAAAGAACAACATCTGGTACCCCAAGTTTAATTTCAGCAAGTAAGTGGGGGAGGGCAGGCATGCGCATTCACAAACCTCATATAAAGAACTTCCTGCTCTCTCTCCGAGGCTGTCCCGGCTCAGACTCTCTGCTTCCTCCCTGACTTCAGGAGGAACATCCTCCCCAACATCACCACCTCCTACCTCAAGTCGTGCATTTATGATGCTCAGACGGATCCCTTCTGCCCCATATTCCGTCTCGGCAAAATCGTGGAGGATGCGGGGCACAGCTTCCAGGATATGGCGGTTGAGGTAGGTGCCCGCATGGCTTTGCTCAGATCTTCTTGGCCCCAGCACGGGCCTGAGTTCTGAACGCCTCCCCTGCCTTCCCCACAGGGAGGCATCATGGGTATCCAGATCAAGTGGGACTGCAACCTTGACAGAGCTGCCTCCCTCTGCCTGCCCAGATATTCCTTCCGGCGCCTTGACACCCGGGACCCGGAACACAACGTGTCTCCTGGCTACAATTTCAGGTACAGTCGCGTGTTGGGAGCATGCACAAATGTGGGTCAAGCCTGGACCGCATCGTGAGACTGTCTCCCTAAATTATAAAGGGCCGCACTCAAACGTGCCAGCTGAAAAGCCGCTGTATCCGTTTCCCTGCGCTCTAGTAATGAATAACACCGAACACCTTGAAACAACAGGATTTTATTCTTTGGTGGTTCTGTAGGACTGTGCTGCCATAGACTCTGTGGTCAGATCCTTCCTAGCCTTCAACCGTTTGGCAGCTGTTAGCAACCCTTGGCTGATACATGTCTCACCGCCTCTGTGGTCACGTGGCTTTCTCCCCTCTGTATATCTATATGTAGCTAAGGATGAAACCCCACCATCACCCCAAGTGCTGGGATTAGAGGTGTGCACCCTCACCCCCACCTTCTCGCTTCTTTTTATGGACGGCTAGGAATTTGCTGTGTAGACCAGGCTGGTTCAAACTCCAGCAATAGGACTGCCTTATCCTGAGTGCTGGGTTAAATTAGGTTTTGGGTGAGCCTTGATCTGGCGTGACCTTCCTTTAACTAATTACACCTGAAAAATCAGGTTACCTTTGCAGGCCATAGGTGGAGATGACCTTGAGAAGGGGACTCTGGGAATGTGCTTTTAGAAAATGCTATTTTCTAAAAGCAGCCAAATCCTGTGTACAGTTAAGGAGCATTTGCTAGGTCAGTTTTAAAAGTTGCCCTTGACTCCCTCTAGTGGTAGCTTGTGGTATCAGATTTGCGTGGGGGTAGGAAGGCTTTCTGAGGCTGGGGCCGCTATTCAAACTCCCCCTGGGGGTCAGCTTTGTACTGCTCCCTCTGATAATGCAGGACTCTTTTTTTTGTTTGTTTGTTTTTGTTTTTTTGAGACAGGATTTCTCTGTGTAGCCCTGGCTGTCCTGGAACTCACTCTGGAGACCAGGCTGGCCTTGAACTCAGAAATCCGCCTGCCTCTGCCTCCCAGAGTGCTGGGATTACAGGTGTGCGCCACCACCGTCCAGCTTAATGCAGGACTCTTAGGGACCTCTGTGGAGACCTCAAGCTTGGAATCCTAGAGCTGAGAAGTTGACGGATCTCACAGGACACCCAGCCAGCACCAGTCTCACCCAAGGGTCCTAAGCCTAGACCATAGCATAGAAGCTGTGGACCAGATAAATCCCAGGCTTCAGGCTTGAGATTCTGGTAGAAAGCTAAGGCTGGGCCTGGCAGGACAGTGATAGGGGCAGGGTTTCTTCCAGAGCTGTTGAGAATCTAGAAGCAAGCGGTTGCATATGTAAGAACTGATTGACCTTTTAGTGTCGGGACTGCTGGGATTACAGACTTCCCCTAACTGCATTCTGTGGCTTGGAGGGTGAGTTGTATAACTGTGTTATCTCCATTGTGTTTCTCACCCCAGCCATAGAAACTAAAACAGCAAATATAGCCAGGGAGACGCCCTGAAGCGTGGTGTATCCCACCTGGAGCCCTGCCCCATGGCTGGCTAGGGCCCCACCCTTCAATGCAGTCTTGCAGATCCCCACTGGCTGACAAGTTCTCTGTTAGTACCCAGGGTCCCCTGGAGAGCGGCAGGTGTCCCAGCTCTACAGGAAGGCCATTCAGAGGAAGAAGCCTCCCATGGGGGGGCGGGGATGCTGTCTGCTCCTCCAGGAGGGGTCGCCGCCCCTCCTGCCACATGCCTCACATTAGCTGGGAGGCTGACCTAGGGTGGTGTCATTGAAGCCACTGGATCAACTCGTTAGCCAATCTCCACCAGGGACCCAAGATCTGCTCTTACTCCCGACCCTACCTGCTTTCCCTCCAGATTTGCCAAGTACTACAGGGACCTCGCTGGCAACGAGCAGCGCACACTCACCAAGGCATATGGCATCCGCTTTGACATCATCGTGTTTGGCAAGGTAGGCCCTCCTCCGAACCCTGCCTGGAGAGAGCCTCCCACTGCCCTCCTTCCTGTCATCACCCTCCTCAGAACACTCTGGTTCTCCTGTCTTACGCAGGCCGGGAAGTTTGACATCATCCCTACCATGATCAACGTCGGCTCTGGCCTGGCGCTCCTAGGCGTGGTGAGTGGCTAGCGCTGTTCCCTTGTCTGGACCTCTCTCACTAGCAAGCAGTTTAGTGAGCACTGTCCTTCCCCTAAACCTTAGACTTGACCCTAGAGTGGATGCCACTAGGCGAGAGGAGAAAAGACTCCCTAGAAATCCCACCTCTGAGACCAAGCCCCCTCATCAGAGTCCAGTCAGATCCAGAGAAATGGAGATGCCTTTCCTCCTTGGTAGTTAGCTCTCAGAGGGCGGGGGTTCTTATAAAGCAACAGCTAAAGCATCCTGGTTCATCCTGTGCTAAATCAGGCGACCGTGCTATGTGACGTCATAGTCCTCTACTGCATGAAGAAGAGATACTACTACCGGGACAAGAAATACAAATACGTGGAAGACTACGAGCAGGTAAGGACCTGTACTCAGGGCAGGCGTGACGTGTGACACCTTGCCTTTGTCTCTTGTCCCCATGGAGACCACCAAGCAAAGGCCCTTCTACAAAGGCTGGCACTGGTCAGCTGATCCCCCCAGCAGTTACACCTGTGGTAGCATGCGTTTCCTTTCGTCGGATGGACTCCCCCTTTAAGACCCAGCTGTATTTTACCTTGTATTTATCAGTCACACCTTGACTGTGATAAGGGATCTCCATCCACACGGTACTTACATTCATCCTTTGGAACGAGGGTTTTGTACCGTACTGTGAGACCCTCCAGAACCAACTTGGGACCTCTCTGTGGTTCAGGTCCTTCCACAAGTCCTGAGGAGCAGCACCGAGCTGTGCCTGCCGTAGGTGGCTGGGTATATGGTGGCAGCACAGGCTGGGTAGTCAGTCACTTGTTTACCCCTTCTTTACAGGGTCTTTCGGGGGAGATGGACCAGTGATGCCTAACCCTACATTTCAACCCCACTCAGCCCGTGAAGCAGAAAGATGGCAGACATGGCTGCTGCGTCTGTCACTCTAGAGAAAGTTCCGGAGCTTAACTTAGTCTCCACTCCACAAATACTCAGGGTTGCCCAGGCAAGGCACGTCCTGTGTTGGTTTTGGAGCCCAGGTCTTGCTCTGCAGCTCAGATGGGCTTCAGAGTCAAGGTCCTCTTGCTGCAGCGCTGGGATCACACGTCCATGGCTGCGCCCGCTTCCCACAGGAGTTCTGGCCTTTTTACAGTCTACAGTTTCACTGTACACATCTCAGGCTGGCCTCAAACTCAGGACATTCCTCCACCCTACACACCCTCTTAATCTCACTATGTGTAAGAGGGGGTGTCATTTGCACATACAATCCACACACAGTGGATTTCTGATGTGCCTGCCGCTGGCTGGGTCACCTGTTGCGTATACAATGCGAGCATACTGAGGTAAGAAGGGCCCGAGAGCAGACACCGCTGTGGCTCACGGATAGGCCCAGTCCTCTGAGGGACAACAGCTCCGTCCAAGCACTTTATAAGGAAGGAGGTTCTCCTGGGTGCCATCAGCAGGCCTGGGACACTACTCCTCTTCCCTATGACCGGAGAAGTTGTCTTTGTAACAAAGGCAGGGTTAACTTTTCCTTTCATAAGGGCTGTGTTGAAATGACCTAGGACCAAACATTAAAGAAATGATTTTTCTAAGATCCTTGTCTGTGCTGTCTCTCGGCTTGTGAGCCGGATCCTCCTTCCATTATGAAAGTTGTCAAAATAGAAATGGAGGTACCACACAAGGCTGGGGTGGGAGGTCCTCCTGGGTGTCTGCCTGATAGTAAGATTATGAATATGCATGCACAGTCTTGCAGTGAAGATCTTGCCCAGGAGCAGCTGGAGCTCTGAACCACTGCCTGAGATAAGTCCGTGACCAGAAGAACTTAAACTGCACGACAGTAGGATATATGTCTTCTTTTACCTTTCAAAGTTTGCCTTGGCTTTTTGGCTGTCCCTACATGCCATCTCTGTCCTGCCCTGGTCCACAGGGCACTCACATCCCACACTGCACCCTCTGCCATCTCGAAAGAGACTCTTCACTTTGGAGAGCCTCCTCCACCTATCAGTATTTGACTGAGACCACCTCTGCAGTAAATTCTACTGTGGGCTAGCCTGCCATGCTCAGGAGAGCTCAGATTCCTTCTGACGAGAAGTTTTGTTTTTTAATGTTGCTGGGGGGTGGGAGTGGCAAGATTTATGAAATGGTTTTTAACAAAACTCTGGTTTGTGTGGCTTTTTAGTTTTTTTGTTTTTGTTTTGAAACAGGGTTTTCCTTTATACCCTTGGCTGTCTTGGAACTCAAGCTGGCTTCAAACTCATAGAGATCTGCCTGCCTCTGCCTCCAAGTGCTGGGATTAAAAGTGTGCATCACCACCACTGCGATATTTTTTTTTTTTTAGAGGTCACATCATGGCTGGAGGTGGCTATGTGGTTAAGAGCCCCTGATGCCCTTGCAGAGGACCCGAGTTCAGTTTCCACTCCCGTATCAGGAGTGTCACAACTGACTGTAACTCCACCTTTCGGGGATTTGACATCTGCCTCTTCTTCACATGACACATGCACGCACAGAGGCACACATACATACACGTAGAAATGGCTTTTTAAGTCCTGCGTAAACACAGACCAAATGGAGCTGGAAGTTTTCGGGATGCTGATATGGTTAGGGTATGTCCCCCTAAATTCACATTTTAGAAACCGGGTCTCTGGTGCAGGAAGATGAGGGGCTGGAGCCTCTTGGAGCAGACTGAGACACAAGCATTCCTCCTTCATGAACGGGGTGAGCGCCTTGTCAGAGGGCTTAACAGAGGGGCTCGTGCCTTTGTGGTCCTTCCATGTGTTAGACAGCATCCTGGAAGCAGAGACCAGACCTCAGAAGACCCAGTATCTGCAGGAATGGTACTCCCGGCCTCCAGAATAGGGAATTCCTATTTGCAAATTTGGCAGTTTGGGGCACTCCGTCAAGGACTGGGTCATGCTTTGTTCGCTATCCCAGAGGCTGAGAAGCCATGATGGCCCCGCCCCCACTGTAGGGTATGAGGGATGGATGTTTGGGGTACCGTTTACCTCGCTCACTTGGGGCCATCTTGTATTCAGCGGCCTCTCTGCTCACTGGCACAGCCCAGTACTACCTTGTAAGTGTGGGAGTCGGTGACAGGATCCCTCACTCTCAGGTGCACGCATGGGCTGCTGGGACGCCCTGAAGCCCTTAACACTGCAGTGATGAACCCTGGGAAATGGCTTCTCCACCCCGCCAGTGGCATTTCCAGACAGGAACCTTCTCTGGGCTCTCGGTTTCTGTTCCTTACTTTTAGATAGAATCTCACTATGTGGCCCAGAATGGCCTTGAACTTAAGAGTCCTCCTGCCTCCATTTTTTTTTTTTTTTTTTTTTTTTTTTTGGTCTTTCGAGACGGGGTTTCTCTGTGTAGCCTGGCTGTCCTGGAACTCCCTCTGTAGACCAGGCTGGCCTCGAACTCAGAAATCCACCTGCCTCTGCCTCCCAAGTGCTGGGATTAAAGGTGTGTGCCACCACCGCCTGGCTACAGAATCCTACCTTGACCTTCACACTCTAACCTTTGGGTGGCCGGCTCACCTGGGAGCAGTTTACACAGGACCCCGGAACATGAGTCCTGCCCTGCTTCCGAGAACTGTGGATGTGCCTGGTCTCAGAATCAGATGACATCCTAGGACAAGCCTACATCAAGGGATCCGCCAGCCAGCTGCACGAGCTATTGCTTGGGCAACCGACTTTCTGTCAACCTAAGGGAAGAAAGTGTATGCAGTGTACGCAGAACCACTGCCCAGGAACTGCCAACCGAAGAACTCCCGAGAGGCCCAGGCTTTGCACCATTTTGCTGTCTGTTTATTTCAAGTTTACAGAGAAGCTTGAACACCTGTGAAAAAACAACCGAAAGCTCATCTTTTTCAGTTCATGTTCTCATAAGTGATAAATACACAGTATTTAACTTTATACACCTGATAAAAGGAAAATGCATAGTAGAGAGGTCAAGGGGAGTCAAACAGAAGCAGAGGGCACTGGTCACCAAATATAAAAGTCCAGAGTCCCACGAAACTCGGCCCACAGAGCTGGGGAAGACAGAAACCAACCATCTTCCCTAGCACCTTGGGAGCAGATGGAGGCGGTAGTTCCTTGCTGGCAAGGTCTAGTGCGCCCCCTGGAGGATGGTCGGGAGCTGCAGGCCCAACCTGGTGTCAGCTTGCACAGATGATGTTATCCTATGTCTAGAAAGGTTGGAGGATAAGAATTCTGTCCCCTGGGAAGGCCAGACCAGTAGGGAGACTCTGCAGCCCCAAGAGAGAACAAGGGGCCCTGTAAGGTGTCTGGGAGCCTGTGAGACGCGTGGTGCAGGCAATAAAGACAGAAAAAAGAGGAATGGGGGCTTGTGCTTCCTTCAAGGCCGCAGGTGCAGGCCAAGATGCTTACACATGACTCACGGGTGACCCAGCCACAAAGGGAGCAGTGGCCTTCCTATCTGCCCGTAGAGAAAAGCCACTCAGGGCTTCTCCCCTCCCTAATGATACTTTTGAAAACAATGTTTGTGCTCTAATGCTCTAGTTACTATACTTTCCAGCTGGGCAGGATAGGGCAGGGGATGGGGGTTGGGGGGAAGTCACTCCTTTCCGCAGCTTTCTTTGGTGTTTCTTTAAGAAAAAAGTACCCATGCAGAAGACCTCTCAATTCCTTCTGCCTGACCAGCCGGGGGCTGCCTGGTAGCTGCCATCCTAAGACATCCTAGGCAGCAGTACCATGGTGGGGAGAAACCGGAAGAGTTGTGTAAACACAAGAAGAGTTCTGTAGAGCTCCGTATAACGCCTGCCTGCCTCAGGCAGGTGGCTCAGCCAGGCCAGCGTCCAGGCTGACAGGCTGGGACTGAGCGGTAGGACCTGTTTGTTAGCTTTAGACACAAGGTGCTTATTGCAAACTAACTGGACTCCATCTGTAGCCAGAGAGGGTAGGGCTACTGGGCTGTTTCTCCTTAAGTTTTAAAAAAGGGAAAGCAACAGGAAGTCCTTGGTCACACAGACCCTCCCCACACTGCAGTCTCTGCCCGGATTCTGCTTATGTCACAGTAGGCAACATGGCTAGACTCCAATCAAGAGCTTAAGAAACCCAAGGATCGAAGCCAGGGACGCCTGGACTCTACACGTGCCAGAAGGCAGTCTTCTGGGCCCCATTACTGGCAAGATGGTCATTACCAAAGCACTGGACACCAGTCTGGATGCCCCCCTCAAACTTTGTATTTTCTTCTGTGGCCCTGGGTGGTCACACCCAAACTTCAACCAAACTTCCAATCAGGACTGAAAGTCAAAAGAGTTCCTGTTTGCTCTCCAGGCTTCTGGCTACAGAAAAACAAAAACAAAAACCAAAGCCCTTTGCCCTGAGGAACGTTCTGGGTTTTGACACTTTTCGCTACAATGGCACCCTGATGTCACTGTGGGTCACACTAAAGCTTTGATCCTAGGGACAGCCATTTGTGCCTAAGTAAGCTGAGTGACAGTCTTGCCTAAATAGCCCACAGGAAATGTTTTGTTGACTGTATTGACCAGACGGTATCGAAGAGCCAAGAATGCTTCCAGTCTCTAGAATACACCGGTAATAAACAGTCACAGTCGCTACTCTATAGGCACAGGCTTCATCTCTCTGTCACACGGCTGCAAGGAGGGAGCAGGGACACAGAGACACAGGTCCCGGAAGCTCCACGTGTAACTTGTGAACTTCTCCAGAGTTCTGGCTAGTTAATGTACGTGAAAGAGTAAAATACCACCCTCAAGTTGTTTGCCGATTTACAAAGAGAATCGGCTTAGCTGATGACCTCAGCAGCCCATTTGGGGCAGCTAACATGAAGAGGTGTGTTCAGCCCTCCAGGCAAACCTCCACCCCCCAGTCCCCCACCCCCGCAGCTGCTGAATGCTCCTTCAGGGTTGCAAAGTACCCCTCAAGCATTCCAACTGCAAGCCCTTGTCGTTTTCCTGACTATAATTATACCCATTTAAAAACAAAAACAAAAACAACCCACCCACGTAAAAAGTCCTCATTACAAATTAATGACATCAAAGTTCCCTGCAGCTACTGAGGGCTAGCCCTGTCTTCCCACGGTCCTGGAAGGTGCCCAGGCATGGGGTTTGTGTGTGGGTCACACCGATCCTTCTAATCCCTCCCCACCTCAGTGTAGCCCCAGCCAGCAGGAGTCTCCAGCAGCTCAAACCCCACACATTCACCTGGTGCATCTGACATGTTTCTGAATTCACAATGGAGGGGGTTGGGGGAGTGTTTTTTTGGCATAAAAACATTTTAAAAAGCAATTGTCCCAAAATGCATGTTGGTTTCGGTTTGCAACTCCTCACACCCGCCGGTCTGGCCAGCCAGCGGCCAAAGTCGACGACACGGAGTCAAGTCCTTTTTTTTTTCTTTGTCCCCTTAGACAACAAAGGGAAAAGGGGGAAAAAAGGAAAAGAAAAAGAAAAACCACAAGGAAAACAACAGCAACAATAAAAACAAAAACAAAACAAAAAGCAACAGATAACCAGAGATGACAGTCAAGGCTCTACACACGTGCTTGGTTTCCGTAGGACATGCTGCTATGGAAACGCAGGGTGCAGCAGCCCCCGTGCAGGGCCACACAGCCAGGCATGCGAGGTCAGGTGGTCCACGCAGCTACTCCGGCTCCATCGCCTCCTCGGGCTGCAGTGGGGGCATGCGTGGTGGGGAGCCAGGGGCCGGAGCCCCCCAACTTTCCACGCAGGGACCACATTTCACAAGAGCACTTCCTCCTCCCCCACAGGGGCTGGCTCTGGGCCCCGGAGGCTGTCTTCGCTGCCTTGCTTCCTGCTTGTCGGACAGAAAACCAGCATTAAGGCTTGGAGAAGCGATGGCGGCGCCCTGACAGACCCCCACCTTCGCATGCCTCTGCTCCCACGGGTCACATCTGATCTTTTAGATGCTCTCCCAAGGTCTACTTGTTCACTCCCTCCTAACTGCACTAGACCTGCCTGGTGTGTCAGCGTGGATGGGGTTTCTCCAGACTGAACGGGAGCTTTGAAGGAGTGCTCTCAGCCCCAGGCTCCTTCAAGCAGAGTCAGCCTTGGAGGGGAAGCCACTGGCCTTGCCACTCAGGGCTACTGTCCAACTCTCAGCAAGGTGGGGAGGAGGCGACGGTCTGCCTGGCTGCTAATTCAGACACATCTTCCTGGCTCTCCTCTCGGTGTACCATTCCCAAACAGCAGGTGTTTTCTTATATCACACGAGCGCCCGGCTCCTGGGACACAGGCGGCCGATGAACGCCTCATATAACGCAATTCCCAACGGAGAGAAAATAGTTCCCAGTTGATTCAAAGGACTACAGCAGATTCATTCACTTGTGACGGCCTAAACAGAAACGTGGTCTGCCAACAGACCCAAATACTGCTATCCAGCTAAATACTGCTCAGTTAGGAAAAGGCACGAAGTCCTGGCTCATGATGCACCAGGGACAAGCCTTGAAATTGTGTCACAGAGAGAAAGAGGCCAGTCGTGAAAGGCCACACAGTGTACCACCCATTTACAAAACCCCCGCAGAATGGACAAATCTCTAGAAAACTGGGTGGGCATTAATGGATGCTAGGATATGAGACTTGAGTGGACACAGCTCAGAGGAGGAAGTTCCCTCCGGGGCAGAAGCCACCATGCTGGCCAGGAGGCTCTAGAGCGCACTTCACAGTGATGGGCTACGGGTGTTAATTGTCTGTCTGTAAAACTGAGCAGCGTCTCCTTTGTTTTGCATGGCTGGGGATGCAGAAACTCCACGGCTTTGGGCATGCATTCTACCAACGAGCTACAGCCCCAGCCTTTAACAAAGGCACTGTCTGTGCTCACGTTCACATGTGTCTGCAGGCCAGGGGTCAACTTGAGACATTTCCCCCCGGGGTACTCTCCAAGGAAAAACTTTGTTCTTTGAAGCTAGGCTTAGCAGTTATTCTAGGAATCTGCCTGTCACCACCTCCCTGGGAAACTCACGCTACCTCACCCGGCATTTTACACTGGTTCCATCCAGGGCGTGGTGCTCAAGCGCTCATGCTTGTATGGGAAACGCTTGAACAAATATCTCCCTGGCCCCCATAAAGCTAGTTTTAACAACAGAAGTGACCAAGAGGAGTTCCCGGTAGAGTCTGGCAACCTCATCAGGGCCAGTGAGAAGGACACTGGGATGTCTACCCTAATCCAAGCCCTCCGGGAAGCAGGGTTACCAAACAGGTCCACCCAACATTACAGGGACAAAAGCATTCATCTGCTCCGGAAGTTGTAGGTTACACAGGCCTAGATATGCAGGCAGGAAGGAGAAGGCCCAGATCCTCCCAAGATAATGTCTAGTTTTTAATCCACCAGAGTTGTAGAGGGGCCCTCGTGAAGAGCCCCAGAGTGCAGCCTGACCTACACTCCATGTGCGCACTTAGAGCCCAGTCCCGGAGCCACCACAGAATCATCGCCATTGACGTGCACGGGTACACAGCTATCCAGGCGGGCCTGAAGGCCTGGATGAGTTTACGGGCATTCCGGATGGAGCGCCATGCACCGCAGCCCACATGCATGGCACACCCCGGGACCCGAGCCCCTGGATGCCCCTCACTGTAAACCCAGAGGCCCTCAGTGAGCCAGGCACAGCAGCCCAGGCTGAAGGCAAACTGCCCGCTGGAGATAGATGCCCATGTGCCCTGCGGCTGCCCGCCCCCAGGCCCCAGCAGAGGGGAGGCAATGGCACAGGCAGAGGCAGGTAGGCAGGCGTTACCTTGGGCTCAGACAAGGGCTCCCACTCCCTGGTTGGTTTTTTGCTGGAATTGCCAGAGGAAGGGAAAGGGGGAGTGAGAAGGGACCCTGGGGAGGACAGCACACCCTTGCATTTTCCAGAGAGCTGTACCAAGGTGGTTGCTTTGAGCAGGTGTGGACATGTGTTCAGATAGAGAGTCCCAGAGTGAAACCACAGGACTCCTCCATCCCGTGGTCCTGCGGCCGCAGAATGCTACAACCCAGAGCCCCCCAGTGAAAGAGGGAGTCCTCGGAGGAAGGTGGGACTCCAGGGCGGGAATACTGGCAACAGATGGATGCTAGCTGAGTGGAGGAGAGCAAACCCAGTGTGTCTCTCCTGGGATGGCCCAGGCTTAGCGTCTAGTGCCCCGCCCCAACACTGGAAGGAAGATGGGGGTCACTCACCTGAGCAGGTTTCCGGGCGCTGACAAGGAACGCTCTTCCCGCCGGCTACCTTCAAACGGGTTCCCAAAAGAGCGTTTCCGAATCATGGTCTTTACCAGGATCTGAGGAGGGAGAAGGAAGACAGCTCTGAAGGCTGGGCCCTGGGGGAGACTCTGTCCGTCTTCTCCTCTCCGTCCCTGCCAGAGCTCATGATTCTTTTTTTTTTTTTTTTTTTTTTTTGGTTTTTCGAGACAGGGTTTCTCTGTGTGGTCCTGGAACTCACTCTGTAGACCAGGCTGGCCTGGAACTCAGAAATCCACCTGCCTCTGCCTCCCTAGTGCTGGGATTAAAGGCGTGCGCCACCACCGCCCGGCTTGTGTCTGCTTCTTAATAATAAATGGTAAGTATATGAATACCTTGCCTGCACGTGTGTGTGCACTGCGTACATGCCCGGATGTGAGTATACTGTGTACATGCCTGAAGGTAAGAAGAGGGTTCCGAGTCCCATGGAAATGAAGTCGTGGACAGACATGAGCTGCCGTGTGGGTGCTGGGGTCCTCTGCAAGGGCACTTAGTGTCCCTAACCACTGGACCATCTCTCCAGCCCATTAAAAAGGGTTTTAGGCTGTGCATCACATGCATGCCTGGTGCCGACAGAAGCCAAAAGATGGTGTCAGATCCCCCTGGAACTGGAGTTCCTCAGAGTTGTGAGATACCGTGTGGGTGTTGGGAACTGAACCTGGAGGGAGGAGCAGCCAGCGCTTTTAACTGCTAAGCCGTCTTTCCAGCCCCGACAGACATTTTCGTATCTTGTATGTGTGGTGGTAGTGGCGGTGGTGTATAGACACCATGTGTGGAGGTCAGAGGGCAACTGTGCTGTTAAGGCCTCCTTCCACCTTGTTTGAGAGAGGGTCTCTCTAGCTGGTCACTGCTGTCTGCCAGGCTGGCTGGCAGGAGCATCTCCAGCGGCTTCTCCTATCTGCCTCACGTCTCCGAATGGGGGTGCCCTGGGATTACTCTGACTTCCCACATGGGCTCTGGGGGTCTGGACTCAGGTTGCTGGGATTCTGTGGCATCCCAAGCATGTCTGGAACTCCGGCTCCAAGGGACCTGATGCCCTCTTCCGGTCTCCACGCGTGCATGCATGTTCATCCATACACAATCACACATGCACGCACAGATAGCTAGAACTTCAAAAATATTCAGATGTAAAGGGGGGGAAAAAGCGCTGATTTACAAAAAAGCCGAAATACTCAAATGTGCATCAGCTGGAAAGTATAAAGATGGTGGCGCATCTGTGGAGTAGAATATCCAGTCACCTAAGGAATAAGGCACCAGTATCACCACGACACAGGTGACCCTTGGAAGCGTGACACTAGGAAAAGCTGGACACAAAAGGCCACACAGCCCAGAATCCCATTGATACCAAATGCCACCTACGGGGAACTGGGGCTTCTTAGGATAGTCTGAAGACAGCTCAGCAGGGAGATGGTGGTCATCCTATAAGTGCCTCAAACGCCAATGAACAGAATAAAAGCCACACCCTCAGGGTAGCAGACAGCTCCCAGCACAGCAAACTGCCAGGGGCTTCTGGGAAGAACCAGCTACTTCCCTCCGAGCTCTGGGAGGTCTTGCTCCCTGGCTCCTGTCGGTCAGCCTCCCCTCCTGCCTCTGATCCTGTGGGAAGATTGTGCTCCGGGTCCTTCTTTCCTGAGGTTGGCGCCTCAAGAACCAGTGCCTGCTCATCTGTGTCACCTCAAGCCTGGCATGCGACAGGCATTCAGTGTTTCCTGAGCACGTAGAGAAGGCTAGACCTCAGACCTCGACACAGACACTTCATAGCACCTGCCACCCCTCCCTGCCCCAGTTCGCCTGACCCTAAACCTCTTCTGTGCTGTTGGAACCTCTACTCTCCTGATCCTTCTTGCTTGACATTGCCTGTATGGTTCCTCCCAGTGCAGCTGTTTGTCACTTTGCCCCCCCCACCCCCTAACCCCCACCCCCCCCATCTCCCCACCCCTACCTCCCCACCCCGTACCCCACCCCTCATCCCCCCCACCTCCCCCTCAGCAGATTACATCCTGCCTTTCTGCATAAATCTGTTTCTTTTTTTCTTTTCTTCTAATTTTAAGATTACGTGACTGAGTGGTTTGCCTCCGTGTATGAGTGTATAGCACTTGCATTCCTGGTGCCTGCACAGGCCAGACAAGGCTTCAGAACCCCTGGAAGTGGAGTTCCCAGCAGCCGTGAGCTGTGGGAACTGCGACTCTAAGCTAGGTCCTCTGGTAGAGCAGCAGGTGCTCCTAATCACCGAGCCCTCTTCCTGACCCCTTTATCTACTTAAGACCCTTTTGACCCATAGCAGTGTCCCTGCCTCAGGGACAGTCCCTGCAGCCCCTCTATCACACCAGACAGGTACTCCTTGGAGTGATCATCTGCCTCCCAAGGAAGGCAGAGATCACGTGGGCTGTGCTCACGGCTGTTCCCTTCCCTGACAAATGGTTCAAGAGGCATTTCTCCAAGGACATATATCTACTGCAGAGCCCCCCCAGACCAGACGCTTCCCCCCAAGAATGTCCGGGGCACAGAGCCACCCACAGTGGCATGGAGTCGGACCCAGCTCCCTCTCCCACCGCAGGCGCAGGACGGGTGAGTGGGTGAGGAGTGGACTGGGGTGGGTGAGTGGGTGTGGTCATGCAGAGCCCCAGGCGGGAGAAGAAGAAACGTGATGACTGCCCAGCTGGAGCTCAGGTCCCAAAGGAGGCAAGAGGCAGTATAAGCAAGAGAGCAGGTAAGCAAGGAAAGTAGGAGCCAACTCGCAGATTCCCAAAGGGACCCTGAGCCCAATGGCCTGCTAGTCTCCTGGGGCTGCAGCTCAGGCTGGGGCTGGGGCTCAGGATGGCCAAATCTGGGCTTAGAGCTGAACCCCTGGGCCTCCCATCTCCCTCCTAAGGGGCTGGCAGTGGGGGGGGGGGGTGGCTCCTACAGTCTTGGTCAGGTCCTACAGTCAGGTGAGGCTTGAAGATCAAGCTTCTTTTACCCAGACAAGGGCCCAGACTCAAGGCCACAGAAAGGAGCCCAGTGTCTCCCCAGTGAAACCTTGTGTCAGAAGATGGGGAAGAACCTCCTGCCGTGTGAGGTGGGAGCTCCTGGCTCTGAGAGCCTCCCACAGGGGAGATGTGAGACACAGCAAGTTAGCTGCTCTGGAGACTGAAAACCTCACGGGCTGGGAACCCCACCTCGGATGCCTCGACGCCAGGCGATCTCTGACTCTAGCCTGGCTGTCCCCATCTTCCTGGCTCCTTTCCCCTACCGTGCTCTGAAAGCAGGAATCCTAAAGAGCAGTCCCTGCCTGCAGGGGGCTGCCCAGCTCTACAGAAATACCGGGGTCCCCGGGTTCCCTAGCCCAATGAGCGGCTATGAGTCAGGAGTAGCCCCTCCTCCCCCCAGGATCCTGCCTCAGACCGCACGTCTGCTTCCCAGGCATCTGGCCTGTGCCCAGCCCTGCCCTCTCTAGCCCTGCCTCGGCCTCTCTCAGGTCCTGCTCTTGGTCAGTGCCCGCCTTACCACAGTTGCCAGGCTGGGAATGTGTTTGACTGAATTCTCGACCTCCTCTTCAGTCACCTCGACCAGGGTGCAGTTCTCGTCCTCCGACGGCAGTGGCTCAGCCCCGTGCCTCGTGACCCAAGGGTGCAGCTTCAACGAATGACAGGAGGGGTAAGGGACAGGTGCCGCTGGTTCCCGCAAGGCCCTGCCAGCGAGCGGAGCCCAGGAGGCCATGCAAGAGGGGGAGGCCAGGGCCTGGGGTCTGGCATGCGGAAGAGAGTGATCAGCATAGAGGTGGGTGAGTGAGATGGGAGGACAGGAGGAAAGGCAGAGATGGAGAACGGGAGATGCCGCAGAGCTGGGATGTGTGTGGAGACAGTTCTTCCATCTGCCCCACCCCCTCCGCCCCGTCACGGAAGGAACAACCGGAACTTGGCATCAGCTTTGCCCTGCTGCCCCAGGAGGATCCACTGATCCCAGCAACTCTCCCTGACAACGGAGGCTCTGCTGTGAACACGTGTGTTTTCCCAGTGCACAGAAGAGTCAGTGGATGGGCACACTCACAAGGGGACCCAGGCCCCCTCTCTGGGGTCCAAGTCCTTATCTGTGACTTTTGGGCCCTCTTAAAGACACCCGAGCAGTTCAAGGGAGCCAGGCACCTCAGAAAGCCCTGAGATTTCTGGCTTCCTTTTTAAAGACATGGTCTCACACATCTCAGAGTGGCCTCGGACTCACCATGTAGCCGAGGAGGACCTTAAACTTCCGACCCTGTCTCCACTCCCCCATGAGCTGTGATCGCAGGCAAGCCTTACAAAGCCCATTTTATACAGTATTAGAGACAAGGGCCCGGGCTCCATGCATGCCAGCCAACTGTTCTGTCAACTGAGCAATATCCCAAGCCCCCATCTTGAGATTTTGTTTT
Organism: Apodemus sylvaticus; assembly: GCF_947179515.1. Taxonomy (NCBI): domain Eukaryota; kingdom Metazoa; phylum Chordata; class Mammalia; order Rodentia; family Muridae; genus Apodemus; species Apodemus sylvaticus. Next base: position 46,409,269 of record NC_067493.1, on the reverse strand, counting down.
TGTTTTGTTTTTTGGATTTGGTTTTTTCGAGACAGGGTTTCTCTGTATAGCCCTGGCTGTCCTGGAACTCACTCTGTAGACCAGGCTGGACTCGAACTCAGAAATCCGCCTGCCTCTGCCTCCCAGAGTGCTGGGATTACAGGTGTGCGCAGCCATCACCACCTGGCTATTTTCATTCTTAATAGTATGACAGGGGTGTGTTGGGTGATGGGCAGGGTCTCTGCTGAGAGTACTTTCTACTCCGGGATAGAAGCCAGCAGGGAAACGTTGAACTGCCCACTAACGTCCCCTCACTCTGTAGTTCCTCAAGGGACCGGCCCACGCCTTCGACAGGGCCACAAAGGGACTTGAGGTTCAGCAACCCAGAGCACAGAAGGCCCAAGACCACTCTGTGAGGGACGGACACCATCAGCCCAAGCCAATGGAGACAAGCGCAGGCAGCCCAGCTGATTGGTCACCGGTCCCATCCCACATCACAGTGGATATAACCAGCATCTTCCCTGCCCGCAGCAACCCAGCAGCCCAGAGGCTCCAGGACATGGAAGGCGGTGGTGCAGGAGGGTGCGGCACTGTGGAGAGGGCTGAGCCAGACACAGAGCCTTCTTAGCCGGCGGCAGCTACCTACCTTGATTTCGGGCACCACAATCCTGGACTCTGGATTCTTGTCCAACATTCGGGTGATCAGATCTTTCAAGTCTTCAGCTATATCAGGCCTGGGGACGACGACAGTCATAGGTAGGTCACAGAAAACTCAAGAAACCCGACCGCTAAGGAATCAGAGGGTGGTGTGATCGACAGGGAGGCACTACTCACTGGTCGGGAAACTCCAGAGCCTGACTCTTGATCTTACTGTGCAAACACATGATTCGTTCATCCATGAAAGGGCACTGTGGAGAGGCCAGGGGGTGTGGCACTCAGTGGCTGCCACCTGTATCCTTCAGTGCCCTGTGTCATTCCTCAGGGATCACAGCAGAGAAATGAACAGCAGTGGCCCAGGCTGGGATAGGGGCAGGAATCATTCCTCTTCACTCTGCCCCCAAATCAGTGGGGGACCAGGAATGTCTAGCTGGTCTCCAGCCCTTATCAACCACGCTACTGACCTGCTTTGTTTCAGAGCTTCAGTCTCCTCCTGACACAAAAGCAAACGCTCTTTCCCACCCACCTCCCCAGAGAGCAAGGTGTGCACTCTTGCACATGTATGTATGTGTGTGTGAATATGATTATGAGTATATATGTGTGACTATGAGTATGTGTGATTATATGTGTATATGAGAATGTGTGTTTTTGAGTTTGCATGTGTATGTGTGACTGAGTATGTGTTTATATATATGACTAGAAGTATGTGTGTGTGTGGTGTGTGTGGTGTGTGGTGTGTGTGTGTGTGGTGTATGTGTTTGTGTGTATGTGTGTGTGGTGTGTGTGTGTTTGTGTTTGTGTGTGTGTGTGTGTGTGTGTGTGTGTGTGTGATTATCAGGGTTTACCCTGGCTCAGGAGCCATAGGAGACTTTCTGTGACTACACAGCCAATCCATGGCATCTTCTACCTGGAATGATCTCCCCACCATCAACTGCATGGCTTCTTCTCCCCAGTCATGTCTGACCAAAACTCCCTACAAGTGGTCCCCTGCAGAGCAGACCTAACTGATCCTTGCCAACCCCACCATCCCCAGCTGGGCACCTAACGCTGACATAACAGTCATTTACTCATAACTCTGTTCCACTGTAACCTCAACTCCACCAGCTCAGAGCTTCCGGGCTGCCTCTTTCTCAGGATGTCCTTGGCACAGTAAAGTATTGATAATTCAGACTGGTTCTGTCTAACCTCTCAGCGCTAAGGTGCAGCTCGGGGGTACAAAGGGAGCTTAGTATGCACAAGGCCCTGGGTTTGATTGACAGCTGAGAGAAGGTAGGAATGATAATAGATATATGGATTCTATAACATGACAGAAGATTCTAGGTAGCGGAGTCATGGGGTGTAGTGGTTTAAATATGTTTGCCTCATGGGAAGTGGCACTATTAAGAGGTGTGGCCTCACTGGAGTGGGTGTGGCCTTGGTGTGGAGGAAGTACAACACTGTGGGCACAGAAGTCTCTCCTGGCTGGCTTCTAATCAAGATGTATAACTGTCAACTCCTTCCAGCACCGTGCCTGCCTGCACTCTACCATGTTTCCTGCTATGATGACAATGGACTAAACCTCTGAAAATGTGAGCTAGCCCCAGCTAAATGTTTACTCTTATAAGAGTTTATACAAGAGTTGCCTTGGTCATGGTGCCCCTTTATAGCAATGGAAACCCCAAGACACGGGGTTTTACTACAGAATTTGCTCAACTTTATGTTGAACTGAAAATTGTTCTAAAGATATACTTTATACATATGTGTGTGTGTGTGTGTGTGTGTGTCTGCATGTAAATAGGTGCCACTTGCATGCAGTGCACTGGGAGACCAGTAGAGGGAGTGAGAAACCCTAGAACTCAAGTTTCAGCCCAGGGCTCTTTTTGGTTTTTTTTTTTTTCGAGTCAGGGTTTCTCTGTGTAGCCCTGGCTGTTCTGGAACTCACTCTGTAGTCCAGGCTGGCCTCGAACTCTGAAATCCACCTGCCTCTGCCTCCCAAGTGTGCTACCACGCCCGGCTTAGCCCAGGGCTCTTAACTGCTAGGCCATCTCACTAGCCCCAAGAAAAAATTTCTAAACAAATATTGAGGGAAAATAGTTTCTTTTAAAAAGAGCTAAAATTATTCCTTCATGCCCCCACCTACCTACCTTCCTTTTCTTTCTTTCTTTCTTCCTTTCTTTCTTTCTTTCTTTCTTTCTTTCTTTCTTTCTTTCTTTCTTTCTTTCTTTCTTTCTTCCTTCCTTCCTTCCTTCCTTCCTTCCTTCCTTCCTTCCTTGCTTCCTTCCTTTTGACAGGGTCTCTCTCTTTACCCCTAGTGGTTCTGAGGAGCAGACCGGCCTCAAACTCAGAGATCCACCTGCATCTGGGATTAAAGGTGTGAGCTACCATGCCAGGCTTTGAAACACAATTCTTAAGCTTTCCTCTATAGGAGCACAAGCTCAAAAAGGAAAGGGGCAAAAATCGAACTGAACTTCACAGTAAAAAGAGGTGCCTTGCCAGGGATGGTGGTGCATGCCTTTAATCCCAGCACTTGGGAGGCAGAGGTAGGAGGATCTCTGTGGGTTCAAGGTCAGCCTGGTCTGCAAAGTGAATTCCAGGAGAGCCAGAGCTACACTGAGAAAACTCTGCCTTGATAAACCAAACCAAACAAAACCAAAATCACTCCCTAAGTCAATAATGCCCTACAAACCATGATTCCCATCCCCACTCTATCCCTGGCAAAAGATGAAAAGAACGTAAGTGAAGCTGCAAAAAATTCAGTGATTGATTAGTGATGTCTGTCTCGGGCTCAGGAACAGAGAGAGGTGGTCTATCTGCTGTGTATTTGCTCTAAACTCATCAAGTCTCGACAATCTCCATACTCTTTTTTGATCCTTCTGTTTCTTTCAACCATTTCTGTACAAATGAGATAGATCATATATATATGTATATATATATCAAAAAGAATTTTTTTTTATCTATTCATTCAGCTGTGGAGATGTAATTTGCAAATGAGAACTGTCTCCTTGCGAGGCAACCAGCCACTCACAGCACTCAGAAGATAGGACACACAGCACCCTCTTACCTGGCCAAAGACAAAGCAGTACAGCGTCACACCCATGGCCCAAACGTCCAAGGCCTGCAAGAAAAACGAGAGCTCGGTGTGGTGGACAGTTGTTTTTGCAGGTCTAATAACCAAGTCTCCAGCCTCCCTGGCTAAGCTACCTTCTCTTAATCTACACTCCTGAGGTGGAACAAAACATGCTCCCTAGCTCTATTGGGACATGACCCGCCAGGCAACCTGTTGAGGAGAACGGAGACAGAGCTGGGGAGGTGCCGACCCTCGTGTGAGTTCCTGTGTCCGCCTGTTCCTGTTCCCCAGCTATGTGACCCAGTGGGCTTGCTACATGTGTATCTCTTGCATTGGATTTTTGCTGCTTAGAACCCAAGGACGCCGATACAGGTGGAGCTCAGCAGACCCAACCCTACCTTTCCAGAGAAGATCTTGCGGGTCTCTGAGAGCGACTCTGGTGCCATGAAGGCAGGTGTGCCCACGGTGTTAGACAGCAAGGCATCGCTGCCCTTGAACTCGTTGCTGACACCGAAGTCGGCGATCTTGATGTGCCCGTCTTCCCCCACCAGGAGGTTGGAAGGTTTGATGTCCCGGTGGATGATCTTCTGGTAGTGTACTAGATCCAGAGAACACCAGTTGACAAAGGAGGAGAAGGGGCAGGGAAAGGCCATGAAAATCTCCACTTGGCCATGCAGCCCAGCATGTCCCTGATGCCTCATGTCTCGAGTCCCAGGTGCCCTCCCCAAACACGCGTGGAAAACAGGAAAGTGTGTTTAAGGACCGTTACGCCACTCTCAATACACCGACCGTCCACAGCGATTTTTAACCGCCTGTCACAGCCTAGAGTCAAACACAACTTCCTTTACCGATGGCTAACACTCATCGCGGCCAGCAGGTCAACGGAAGCCAGAGCAGGCTCATATGAAGGATAAACCACAATGTAGAACAGGAACTTAGCTTCTCAGTGCATCTAGGCACCAGACAATACTATGGTCTGGAAGTCCTAAGCACCAAATCTAGGGTAATGAGGAAGAACTTGGTGATGTAAAAAGAGCAAAGGTGGGGCTGAAGAGATGGCTCAGAGGCTAAGAGCACTGACTGCTCTTCCAGAGGTCCTGAGTTCAAATCCCAGCAACCACATGGCGGCTCACAACCATCTGTAATTGGATCCGAAACCAAGATGGGAGGCAATGGTGGTGCACGCCTTTAAGCCCAGCACTCCAGAGGCAGAGGCTGACAGACCTTTGTGAGTTTGAGATCAGCCTGGTCTACATAGTGAGTTCCACGATAGCCAAGGCTGTTACACCAAAAAACCCTGTCTCAAAAAAAAAGACACGGCCATCCTGTGTAAAAGGCAGGGGTAAACTTCACAATGGCCAACAAGCGCCCGAGAGAGCCGCTGGCAGCAGCAGGCTGGCGAGAGACTATCTCTCGGGTGAGGGTGACAGGAGGCTGACAGGATCCCCATCCCAGGCAGCTGCGGGAAAGAAGAAGATGCGAATGGAGCCCTCCCTCTCTGGGCCTGGTCTTCATAGCTGGATTCCCAAGTCACTTGCGGGCTAGGGAGATAGCTCCGTCAGTCAAGTGCTTACAGGCGTGAGGTCAGAGTTTGGTCCCTAGCATCCATTTGAAGGAAAAAAACAAACAAACAAAAAAAAAAAAACAAAAACAAAAAAAACAAAACAAAAACAAACAAGCAAAAAAAAAAACCCCAGCTGAGCGTGGCATGCATGCATCATCCCAGTGACAGGGAAGGGCAGATGAGCGGATCTCTCAGCCTCGATGGCCACCCAGCCTGTGAGCTCCAGGCCAAAGAAAGACACTGCCCCACCCCCACCCCCACAGACTGCCTCTGCAATCTACCCCAACCTAGTAATAAAAACGTTATTCTCATAAATATAGATGAAACAAGGAAAAACACTGAGGTTGTCCTCTGGTCTCCACATGCAGAAGCTCAAAGCCACTTTATGCCAATATAATGTTCTTCATTTCTCTGTAGCAGGGAGAAGGTCGTCTACTGCCAAGGGACAGCCCCATCTGCAGCCCACACAGTCCTGTGTCCCCACCCTCCTGCTTTGCTCCAGCAGGGAAATGAGGTCCTTCCCATTCCAACCCACTGGCTGTGGTGCCAACTATCCCAGAGAACCAGCTCCTCCCCCCACCCCCGGCCCCGCTCTCCCAGGGCAAGGCTTACAGTACTCAATGCCTTTGATCAGATCCTGGAAGTAGAACCGGGCCTGGTCTTCAGACAGTGGCTTGAGGGTGGGCACTTCCATCACAGGCCTGAAAGGACGACATACGACGACATAGGTGTAACAGGAAACCAGATGCAGCCAGCCCTGGCCCACTCTCTCCCTCAGAGCCCAGCTCCCCTCACTCAGCTGTCAAGTGCAGAAGCCTGGCCCTGGGCCCGGGAGACAAACACTTACCCTTGGTTGACCAATTCAAACACTGTGGGGAAGAGAAGGAAGAAGCCGTCATGTGGAGACACTGTGAATCCACCTCCCTCCTCCTCACCCACCCCGCCACCAGGGAGGGCTGAGGAGACATGTCTGCAGAACACAAGCTGCTCAGCGTTACCAAGGAGGGAAGGACATCCTGCTGTCCCGGGGCCCTGCTTGGATTTTATTTCTAGTTCTCAAAATAGTCAAGGAAAAGTTGTACCTGATGGTGCAGGTCTGTAATCCCTGCTGTTTAGGAAGCTAAGGCAGGAGGATTACAAATTCAAAGCCAGCTGGAGCTATCCAGTGAGCTCAAGACTAGCCTTGGCAACTCAGAGAGCTCCTGTCTCAAAAACTAGAAGGAAGGCTGGAGTTGGAGACCAGCGATCTAGTGCTGGTCAGTATCAACTGGCATATGTCAGGCTCTGGGTTTGAGCCCCAGGAATGGAAAACACACACACACTCACAGAGACACACAGACACCACACACACACTCTCAGAGAGACACACAGACACCACACACACACTCTCAGAGAGACACACAGACATACCACACACACACACACTCACAGAGACACACAGACACCACACACACACTCAGAGAGACAGACATACCACACACACACACACTCACAGAGACACACAGACACCACACACACACTCTCAGAGAGACACACAGATATACCACACACACACTCTCACAGAGACACACAAACATACCACACACACTCTCACAGAGACACACAGACACCACACACACACACTCTCAGAGACACACAGACATACCACACACACACACACTCACAGAGACACACAGACACCACACACACACACTGAGACACACAAACACCACACACACACTCTCAGAGAGACACACAGACATACCACACAAACACACATACACACATATACACACATACTCTCACAGAGACACACAACGACACAGACACCATACAAATACACACACACTCCCAGAGACACACAGACACCATAGACACACACACTGAAAGGATAGAAAATAATACAGCCTAACTCTAATGACCCCAAGAAGTCAGAAGTTTAAAATGCTATCTCGCTTTGTTAGAAACTAGGTAAAAGGTCACATTCCAGAGCCCGTCCTTTGTTTAGACCTAGCAGAAAGGCCTTGAATAGGTGATCCTGGCCCCACAAGATAACTGGAAATGGGCTGAGCTTATTTTGCTTCTGTAAACTTGCGCCATTACACCTATGCAGGGGTTCACGCAGTTATAGACATTCAAGAAAATAATTAGGAAACTAATTGGTCCACTGAGCAGTGCGGGCTCCGATAATTTAAACTGATTGGCCTAAAAACTATGGAGTGGTACAAATCAATTGGCTCACATTTCGCGGGCTCTCCATGCTAAGAAATGATTGGTTAGTGATTCTCGGGTTTGTCGTAAACTTATAAAAGCTGTCGCAATTCAGCACTCATGGTCCACAGTCCTCTAGCCCTTCGTGGTGTACGGCTGTGGAACCCAGAATTCTGGAATAAAGAAACCCTCATGTTATTGCATCGAGACCGTTTCTCACGAGTGATTTGGGTGTAGCCTTCTGGGGCGTGGGGTGCTGGGGTATCCTCGGTTTTGGGGGTCTTACAACACCACACACACACCACACCACACACACATACAAAGACAGAGACAGCATATACACGCACACACACACACCACATACTTCCTCCCTCCACATACACAGACACTACACACACTCGCATATCCCCCCACAATCTCAGAGAGACACAAAGACACACAGATACATACTCTCACAGAAACAAAGACACAGACATCACACAAATACACACACACTCCCAGAGACACACAGACAACATAGACACACACGATACACCACACACACACAATACACCACACACACACACACAAAAACACAGACAGCACACACACGCATGCACACACACACTACACAGTTCCTCCCCCCACATACACAGACACTACACACACTCACCTACCATACACACACACACACACACACACACACACACGCCCGCGCGCATGCACACATGCATACATGCACATGAACACACACACAAGGAGTGTGGGGACAGAACCCAGACCTTTGCATCTGAGGCAAGCACACTACCACTGAGCTATATTTTTCTCGTGTTTTTCTTTAAATTTTCTCATTTCTAATTGTTTCTCCTCCTTTTGTGAGACAGGGTCTCACTATGCAGCCTCTGGCTGGTCTGGCAATCACAAATATAGATCCTCTGCCTCTGCCTCCCAAGTGCTGGGATTAAAGGCGTGCGCCACCATCCCCGAAGTCCTCACCATGTGTCGACTCCCGGAGCTTTTGTCTGGGAGTGGTCCCCAGATCTCTGAGTGCCCCATCAGGTTCTAAATGCCCCACATTTCCCAAACTCACCGTTCTCACTCCCGACCCGTCCCCCTACTTGTCTAGCACCAACCTTTTTCTTTTTTAAGTCCTTAAAGCCTCAGGGCTTTTCTACCTGCTCTTCCCTCAGCCCAGATGCCCTTCCCCAGATGAACTTGGCCAAAGCTTTGACATTCAGGTGTTAGGCACTCATCTCCTACATGAGATGGTCTGTCCACATCACCCTAATAATTATCCTTAAAATGTCTAAATTTCTTATTTATTTAATTATCGACACTATCTTTCTTGTCTAGGATAGCAGCTATGAAGGTCTCCTCTTTCTGATCATGCTATCCTCGGTGCCTATTGATAAGGAGTACTGTTTATTGAGCACCTACTGTTCTGAGTGGAACTCGGTGCTCAATAAAGAACTGCAAATGAACACATAAGAGATCTAGATGTTAAAAGTCCCAGCAAGAACTCCTTCCTATGCCCTGCTTTAAACCCGATGTGTGGGCTCCTATGGGGTACAGCTGCACCAGGAAAGAGAAACCTGTCCTTGGTGGTTCCAGGGCCACAGCTATCCAGAGAGGACACCTAGGCACTGGCAAATGCGGCTACTTCAGGGTGGATGGAAGGAAGCAATCTTACCCATGTACAGATGGTCCTCGTTAGGGTCATCCAGGACCTGATGGCACCGGAGCAAGGAGACAAAGAACAAATGTGAGCAAGAGGAAGTAGGAGTGTGTGATGGCCTGCGCCCCGGGGGGGTGGGGGGGCACTTCCCACACTCAGGAGGGAGCACTTCCCACTCACAGGGGAGCACTTCACACCCTCAGGTGATAACACTTTCCACTCACAGTGGAGAGCACTGCCCACCAGCAGGAGGGAGCACTTCCCACTCACAGGGGGAGGACTGCCCACCCTCACGAGGGAGGACTTCCCAGTCACAGGAAGGAGCACTTCCCACCCTTTTTCCTAATCAAGGCAGAAGACAGAACTTCCCAGAATATGATGGCCAAGTGCACCTATCCTCAAGCTCAGGCCAGTCATCAATGTCTGGAACACACTGAAGAGAAGAACAGCAGGGAGAAGTAAATCCTTCCCAGAAACACTTCACATCTGGATATCAATCCAGCTCATCTCCTAGGAGACATGCCTTGGGTTTCAGGGTAAAACTTGAACTCAGGAAATGGACTGTTCCTCCCAACCCTACCAGGATATGCCTCTAGGCCTGCTCCTGCCTCTCTCCAATGGGCGGGTCCCAAACTTGTTCACTGTGATTATCTTGGTTGGGTGCACAGTAGGTACCCAAGAAACACTGATGTACAAACAGAATGATTGTGTGTTCTTGCTGAGTTAGGTCAGATGCACGGGGTGCTGGGAGAAAAGAGATCCCACTAGGACTCAGTGCTATCTCAGACCGTGCTCCCTGGGGCTCCCGCTAAGATGGCCAACTCCAGCCCTGGGGGATTAAGATCGGGAACCCAGCATGGCACTAGGACAAAAGGTAACTGCTTACAGCTACTCCCCATCTTCTGGGGAGAGAGACACAGGCAGGACCCCCAGCTGGACTAATCTGTCTCTTCCTCCTCTCCCTCCCCCAGCCACCCCAGATGCACAAGACTGCAGGCACATTTGGAACTTTGAGCCCTTCTGTGAGGACACATCAGACCCAGGACCCATGCTGAGTTCTGTGGCCACAGGTCTCCAGGCAAGGAGTAGCATTGGCCTCCCATCCCCCAAAGGCCAGGGTGTTGTCTCTACAGAGGCTCAGGACCCTTACACAGTGGCCTCCTCCTCCTGGAATGTCCTTTCCTGTTGTCTCTGCTGACCAGGAGATAACTATGGCCACTTCAAAGATTATTTTCTCCACAAAATCTCCCCTGCCCTATTCAGTCAGCACAGTCCTTTATCAGGTAGGTGACAACCTTGACCAGTGGTGCTCCAGATTGGATCTGCACCTCCTGTGGACTCCCCAAGTCACCTTCAGGGGGTCTATCAGATGAGAACTAATTTCACTTTTAGACTAAGATAACGCCAGCCTTCCTCACTGCCCCTCCCTGCTGGTATGCACCGTCCAGAAGGCACAAGACAGTGTCGCCATAGGCTGAAGGCCAAAGCACAGAATTAGATGCCGTTTAGTAAGTCAACATTAACATAGTAGAACAGTAGCAGCAGCCTCCACAAAGTATAAAAATACATCTTTTTTTTTTTTTTGCACTAGCCATAGCCGGCTCAGTCAGTAAAGTGGTAAAGTGTCCCCAGGAAAGAACTTGGTAAGGGCTAGAGATGGCTGGACAGGGGTAGGGGTGGGGTGAAGAGCATGAACCTGAGGTGGGCAGTGGTGGCGCATGCCTTAAGTCCCAGCACTCAGGAAGCAGAGGCAGGGGGTCTATGAAGTGGCGGCTAGCCTGCTCTACAGAACCAGTTCCGGGACAGCCATGGCTACTCAGGGAAACCCTGTCTCCACAGTGGGGGTGGAGGGAAGCACACGCCGGAGCTCAGTCCTCAGCATCCACGTCAAGTCACGCAGCTCACAACCATCTGTGACTCCAGTTCCAGAGGATCTGACGTCTCTGGCCTCAGCGTGCAGGCACTCCCATTGTATAGACATGATTCAAAATTAAATAATAAATCTCTTTTAAAAAGTGAAACACGGGCCGGGCGGAGGTGACGCACGCCTTTAACCCCGGCACTTGGGAGGCAAAGGCAGGTGGATTTCTGAGTTTGAGGCCAGCCTGGTCTACAGAGTGAGTTCCAGGACAGCCAGGACCACACAGAGAAACCCTGTCTCAGAAAAAAACAAAACAACAAAAAAAGTGAAACATTGTGGCAAATGCTTATAATCCCAGTGCTGAGGAGACAGACAGGCAGATCCCGGGGTCTGCCGCAGGTCAGCCTAACCTAGTTGCTGAGCTCAGTAAGAGACCCTGCCTCATAAAAGGACAGTGCTTCCTGAGGAATGACACCCAAGACTGGTTTCTGTCCTCCATAAGTGTGTGCACACATGTATAAACACACACTCATGCACACACGCGCAAAGTTGCCTTTCATAAAAAATGTATTACCTTAACTATGTATAACAGCGTTACTGTTTTTCAATTAATTAATAAAGAATTTAAAATTCTGTCACTGTTTTGATTTGGGGGTTTGCTTGCTTTGGGGGACCAGGATGGCTCAGAACCCAGGCTGGCCTTGACCTTCTGAATCTCCCATCTTCACCCCAGCACTGGGACTGCAGGTGTGTCAAGCACTGGTTTAGAGGGTTTTTTTGTTTTTGTTTTTTTTAAAGATTTATTTATTTATTACATGTAAGCATACTGTAGCTGTCTTCAGACACCAGAAGAGAGCGTCAGATCTCTTTACAGATGGTTGTGAGCTACCATGTGGTTGCTGGGATTTGAACTCATGACCTTCAGAAGAGCAGTCGGTGCTCTTACCTCCTGAGCCATCTCCCCAGCCCCTGGCTTAGAGTTTAAAGGGATACAAAAGAATAAATGTAACAGATGTGAGCCACAGCAGAGTGAGCTCTGTTGAGGTTAGAAAGGCCGTGTTCGGGCTGGAGAGATGGCTCAGTGGTTAAGGGCACCTACTGCTCTTCCAAAGGTCCCGAGTTCAATTCCCAGCAACCACATGGTGGCTCACAACCATCTGTAATGAGATCAGATGCCCTCTTCTGGGATGGTACTTACATATAATAAATAAATAAATAAATCTAAAAAAAGAAAGAAACAATGTGTTCCCTACAAGCTGGAAGGCCCAGTCCCCAGCTGGTACACTGTTAGTCCAGGGTAGTGGTACAACTTCATAAATTCAAAGGCATGCACCTCAGCCATAACTTCCCCCTGACACACATTGGCAGGTGAGTGCACTGATCCCCCACAAACACCCATGTCCCTCCACACCCACCCATGTCCCCCCACACCCATGTCCCCCCACCCATGTCCCCCCCACACACACCCATGCACCCACACACACACCCAAGTCCCCCCCTACACACACACACACACATGTCCCCACCCCACACACACCCATGTCCCCCCCCCCACACACACACATGTCCCCACCCCCCCACACACCCACGTCCCCCCCCCCACACACACACCCATGTCCCCACCCCACACACACCCATGCCCCACCCCACACACACCCATGCCCCACCCAGTTCCTGGCTACCACATTTCTTAGCCTCAGACTCATGGACACAATGAAACCAGCTGAGCACCATCTGCAAATACCTTGGAGCCCGAGCTCAATCTTTCTTTGTATTAAGCTGTTTTTCTAAGTATTTGTTACAATGACTAAAAGCTAACACAAAGTTTTCCAGAATGTTTAAAGCACATCACATAATCTTGGGACAAAACCAAACCAAACATGAGAATTGCTAAAACTGAAGCAAAGGTTGGCTAAATATAGTGCGGCCTGAACCCAGCTCCTCCCGAGTTTACAAACCCGGGCTCTCTGGAGCAGTCATGCTTCCTCACCGATTTATTTGTTTGTTTTGAGGCAAACTCTTGCTGTGTATTCCTGGCTGGCCTGGAATCCATTATAGCTATTAAATTCACAGAGTTCCGACTCCCTCCGCTTTCTGAGTGCTGGGCAGTGGTGGCACAAGCCTTTAATCCCAGCATTTGGGAGGCAGAGGCAGGCGGATTTCTGAGTTCGAGGCCAGCCTGGCCTACAGAGTGAGTTCCAGGACAGCCAGGGCCTGGAGAAACCCTGACTCAAAAAAAACAAACAACAACAACCAAAAAGTATGTACTCCTATACCCAGCACTATTGTCGGGGCTTTAGGTTGTTGTTGTTATCTTGTGTGTGCTTATACTGGGTTTATATTATCAGGAGCCAAGTGCTTTGCCCACTGAGTTATCTCACAGGACTTCACTTATTTGTGTGTGTGTAGCAACTTCTGTGCTCCAACATGCAGCTCCTGTACTGCATGTACAGGAGAAAAGCAACCAACTTCAAAGAGAAAGGAGTAGGCACACAGCAAGCCTCCAGAGCTCTCAGCCTCAACTTTTGCATCTGTAAAATGGGAGCAAACGGTGAGGAAGTGATAGTATGTAACACAGCAAGTTCCTCAGCCTTGAGGCAGCTGTCCACTGGGACCTGACTCTAGGGATCCTAGCAATAAAGGGTCTACATGTTAGCAAAGATGGAGCTAGACCATCAGCCCCGCCGCCCGCCCTCCCGCCTCACCTCTACCAGCTTCACCACGTTGGGGTGGTCCAGCTTCTTGAGGATGGCGATTTCCTGGTACACCTGCTCGATGGGGCCCCGGGGCTGGATGCAGCCCCCAGGAGCTGGGCGAGTTCCTCGAGGTGGGGGACGACCTGCAGGAAGCACACGAAATTAGGGCAGAGACCTTCTTCTGCAGAGGGCATCAGGTCTTGGCGATGCCCCTGCTACTGGAAATCAGGGAGGCGGGATTCCCCGGGGCCTCTTGTTCATCCAGTAAATCCCTCTTCCTGTCACACGCCCAACCCAAAGCCACAGAAGCTCCCTGAGGAGATGAGTCCAGCTCACTCCCTCAACATCCTAAACACGCACAAAGTCCTGGGATGGATCCCAGCACTGCACAAAACGGGGTGTGATGCACCCCTAAACTCTTGGTACTTGGGAGGTAGAGGCAGGAAGATCAGAAGTTCAAGGTCATCCTTGACTACAGAGTGAGTTAGAAGGCCAGTCTCAAAAGGAAAAGAAAAACTACGCACAACAAACCAAAAATCAAACCAAATCAAAAATACAAACAAACAAACAAACAAAACCTGCTGTAAAGCAATCGCTTCCCTTTGGGGCTCAGTTTCCCACTGGATAAAATAGACACGAACGGAACGGTATTCTCTCTCTCCTCCATGCACAGAACAGGTACGAGTGCACCAGAGAACCACGGAGAGGAAACAAACAAACAAACAAAAAGTCAGTGAGAGATAAAGGAGCTGGCAGGACAGAGTGCTACTCAGTCAAAACGTCGTGAGACAGTGAAGACTAACTGTGAAAGACGCCACGCATCCTGTGCGAGGATGCCAGTGGGCATGATCGGCAGAACAGAATGCGGCTGTGGACACGCCTGGGCAAGGGAAATGGGCAGATGCAGCTGTGGACACGCCTGGGCAAGGGAAATGGGCAGATGCAGCTGTGGGCACGCCTGGGCAAGGGAAATGGGCAGATGCAGCTGTGGGCACGCCTGGGCAAGGGAAATGGGCAGATGCAGCTGTGGACACGCCTGGGCAAGGGAAATGGGCAGATGCAGCTGTGGACACGCCTGGGCAAGGGAAATGGGCAGATGCGGCTGTGGAAAAGAGGGTGCAAGGAAAGGAACTGACAGGAGCGTCAGCTTGGGAGTGACCGCGGGAGACAGGAAGAGCACGCCTGTGTGTCGTCCTTCAGGAAGCTGAGCAGGAGGATCAAAAGGTCTGAGGCTAGCCCGGATTAGATGGCCTCAAAAGCAGAGGTGAGGACCAGGCCTGTGGTGGCTGGGATCACGGGTGGCTACCACACCCACCCGCAGACTGGCTTTGTGTGCACCATCACCAGGGAATCACTGTGAGTTCTGGGAATCCAAGCTCCACCTCCACGCTTAGAGGGCAAGTGCTTTACCCTCCGAGCTATCCTGGAGAATACTATGTGGACCAAGCTGGCCTTGAACTCATAGACCCACCTGCTTCTGCCTGCCAAGTGCTGAGATTAAAGAAGTACACCACCATGCCGGGCCCAATATTTAATTGTTAAAAAAAAAAAAATCAACATTTTAAATGTGTTTTTGTGGTGTTTTTTTGTTTGGTTGGTTTTTCGAGTCAGGGTTTCTCTGTGTAGCCTTGGCTATCCTAGAATCACTCTGTATACCAGGCTGGCCTCGAACTCAGAAATCCACCTGCCTCTGCCTCCCAAGGGTGGGATTAAAGGTATGCGCCACCACTGGCCGGCTGGCGTACTTTTTTTTAAATTACAAATTTTCACGTGTGTATTTTTTGCAAGAGGGTCTCATGTGGTAGCCTTGCATTCCTGACCCTCCTCCCTCCACATGCTGAGTGCTAAGGTCACAGGCAAGCTGATTATCTTGGTAGTTTTTAGGCACCATCACTACTAGGTGACTACAGAACATTTTGTTGCTCTTTTCAAAATTCTAATTCATCCTCCTGCTAGTCTACTTATATAAGTGGTGTTACATAGTAAGTGACTTTTTCTGTCTGGTCTCTTTTTTTATTTAATTTTTAATTTTATTTTATTTTTGGTTTTTCGAGACAGGGTTTCTGTGTGTAGCCCTGGCTGTCCTGGAACTCACTCTGTAGACCAGGCTGGCCTCGAACTCAGAAATCCGCCTGCCTCTGCCTCCCAAATGCTGGGATTAAAGGCCTGCGACACCACTGCCCAGCTTTGTTGTTGTTGTTGTTGTTCTTGTTTTTCAAGACAAGGTTTCTCTTTGTAGCCCTGGCTGTCCTGGAACTCACTCTGTTCTGGCCTCGAACTCCGAAATCTGTTTGCCTCTGCCTCCCAGAGAGCTGGGATTTCAGGCCTGCGCCACCACTGCTTGGCAAGATTTATTATATGTAAGCTGTACGCTGTCTTCAGACACACCAGAAGAGGGCATCTGATCTCATTACAGATGGTTGTGAGCCACCATGTGGTTGCTGGGAATTGAAATCAGGACCTCTGGAAGAACAGTCAGTGGGCTTAACTGCTGAGCCTTCTCTCCAGCCCTGGTCTCTTTCACTTAGCATGTTTTCACTCACACAATAGCAAAAATTATTACCCTTTGATGGCTGCATATTAATCCACCACATGCATACACATTTTACATACTCACTAGGCCACTAGAGTTGTTCCCGCTCGAGGGTTGCTGTGAACAGTGCTGCTAGCCACACACACAGATACGCTTTGTGTGTTTTCCATTCTCTCAGATACTAAAGAGAGGTTGCTGGGTCCTAAGTGGTGATGATTAAGATTGGTAACTAGAAAGAATCTAAAATGGCCTGAGAGATGGTCTCTGGAGAATTGCCTTTGTTGCACTAATTGGGGTGGGAAGACTTGCCCACCGTGGGTGGCACCATTCCCCAGCAGAGAAGAGTGCTAAGCACTAGCATTGATTTCTCTCTGCATGACAATGGATACAATGTAACCAACTGCCGCTCTGCAGCATGACTATGGATACAGTGTAGCCAGCTGCATCTCTGCATCATGACAATGGATACAATGTAACCAACTGCCTCACTGCAGCATGACTATGGATACAATGTAACCAGCTGCCTTGTGCTCCTGAGGCCCCACAAAAGAAGCCAAAGTAAACAATTTCATCCTTGAATTGGTTTTGTCAGTCTTTGATCAAGACACCAGGAAAAGAAACAAAGACACTGGTAACTCCATGTTCAGCTTTTTGATTTTTTATTTATTCTGGCATGTGAAGGTCAGAGGGCAACGTGCAGGAGTGGGTTATGTCCTAGCCTTGCCCGGTCTAGGAATCAAACTCCGGTCATCAGTCTTAGTGCAAGGGCCCTTACTGCTGAGCCATCTCTCCAGCCCTCAAATTCAGCTTTTAAACTCTTAAATAAAAACAAATTAGGACCCACAGCAAGAAGCTGAGCATGCCTCTCTGGGGAAGGCCCTGGGTGGGATGCGGTTCCTTCCCAGAGTCCCTCTGCTGGACATCACATACACCTGGTTCTGTCCCCACACCTTAGGACAGAGGCCCACAACACTCACGTGGGAAGCCGGCCTGTCGGATCAGCTTCTTTTTGGATAGCACTTTCATCGCCTGCAGAAGAACAGACCCCCCCCAAGTCCAGTTAAAGGCACATGGCAGAAGACTCCGAGTCTCTCACCGAGTCTCTGCCCTGAGGCCTTTGGCATCTCAGGGCAAGGCAGTGAGAGCCTCAGGGTGCCAGCAGGAGCACGCTGCTACTGGACCATGTAAGGATGAGACACCTGGAGTTGTGCCAGTGCCAACCCTGGAGTACTCCCGAGGTTCCCTGTCAGCAGACCCAGCTGGGAACCACTCGTGCCACTGGGTCAGTCAGGGAGCCAGAAGCCGGAGCACTGGGCCAAGGGAGGGTATGATGGCCGCCTGCCCAAAGTCATGCTGCTAGTGCATGCGAAAGGTTTGGACCTACTCTGCACTGACTCCAGAGCCTCGGCTACAAGGGCACTATGTCCATCTAGTGCCTTGTTTGGGGACTGTGGAAGAGGCAGGGAGGGCAGCTCAGAGCAAGGGTATGAAAGACACTAGGCCATTGGTAAAATGGGGATGTTGCTTCCTCCTAAATGATCCAAGAGAAGGATGGGAGAACAAATACCCAAACCTTGATTGGAGCTGAGTGCTGGGGGCTGAGTGCTGGGAGCTGAGTGCTAGAGCTGAGTGCTGAAAGCTGAGTGCTGGGGGCTGAGTGCTGGAAGCTGAGTGCTGAAAGCTGAGTGCTGGGGGCTGAGTGCTGGAAGCTGAGTGCTAGAACTGAGTGCTGGGGGCTGAGTTCTAGGGGTTGAGTGCTGGAAACTGAGTACTGGAAGCTGAGTGCTGAAAGCTGAGTGCTGGAAGCTAAGTGCTAGAGCTGAGTGCTGGGGGCTGAGTGCTGAAAGCTGAGTGCTGGAAGCTAAGTGCTAGAGCTGAGTGCTGGGGGCTGAGTGCTAGGGGTTGAGTGCTGGGACTTGAGTGCTGGAAGCTGAGTGCTAGAGCTGAGTGCTGGAAGCTGAGTGCTAGAGCTGAGTGCTGGGAGAGAGGCTTTTCTTTAGATGGCATGGGGATACTCACGTAGTAAGTATTGTCATTTTCATTGTAGGCCAGCTTGACAACACCGTAGGAGCCCTGGATAAAGAGAGGCACGTGATGTACGAGCCAGAAGCCACGCTCTGTGAGATGAGGACTCTGCCAGGCTACAGCCGGCAGCTCACTGGGCAAAAGCACTGAGCCTGCACTCTGCTGGACCTGCCAAGTCTGTAATCTAAATTAGCTGCATTTAAATGGGAAGAACTAAGATAAAAACCCAGGTTTGAAAAACCTGGAAAAATCTGCCCAACATAGGCTTTATTTCCATACAAAGGTTTTTCACAGACCTCAGCCCTCCACCCTATAAAAGTGACTTTTATACACCAGAAGTCACTGTTATCTCTGAGGCGATTGCCTCCATCTGCTAACCTAGGGCTGGTCCTGGAAGCTTCTAGCCTCTTCTCCAGGCCTAGAACGTTGCAGCCTCTGAGACTTGCTGCTGAATAAGCTCACCCTTCCTAGCTCTTCCTGAACGACTGTGGACTGGTCTACGCAGCCGCCATTCTGGCTCTAACTCCTCGCCAGCTGACTGATTCAGTCTGGCTTCTCTCGGCCTCCCACAGAACTGCTCTGCTTGGCCTCAAACTAACTTAGCAATCTGTTCTAATCTTCTGCTCTCACCTGTGTCTAGCTTGTTTTCTCTTTAGCTGTCTCTGTCCCTTCCCTCTGCGTTACTCCTTAAGTAGCTTCCCTCTCCTCTCTTGTCAAAGAGAATTGGGCGTATCCTATTCTGTCAAATCTTTCTCTGATTCGTCACTTTGTCTGCCACTCAATTAGACATCGCTTGCAAATGTGGGTGCTTCCTTCTGCACAACTTTGCTTTTGTTGTTTGGGATTAAAGCTGTGTGCCAAGGGTATGTCTGTATTCCGGCCAGAGGGATCAAAGGTGTGTATTAAACGCTGAGCCACACCACAACTAGAAAAATATTTTTTTCAATAAATAACACAATCTCTGGGTTCTTGTGTTCAAACACCATGCAACACCACTCAGGTCTCACACCTAAGCAGCTCCACTTGTGGCGCCTTGCTCCACAACTCACTAGTTAGCTTCAGTCCTCACCACTCCTTACAGTCTTATACTTAGCATACTTAGGCCAGTGATGCTACTAACTCATCTCTGTTAGCGTTTGAGGTTTTAGCCCCTGCAATGACACTAACAAAAACAGATGGGGCAAGGGGAGCCCCATTAATGTGATGGGGACTATCGCCATGGCAATACAGGAATTCCCCAGAAGTTCTCTGAACTGCAGAAACCTAATTTTAACATTATAAATAAAAAAGATTAGGCGTGGTGCTGTACACTTTCAGTCCAGGCTCTTGGAAGGGCGAGGAAGGTAGATCTCTGTGTGTCTGAGGCCATCCTGGTCTACAGAGTGAGTCCTAGGCTGGCCAGGACTACACGGTGAGACCCTATCTCAAAGGTATTTTCTGAAAGAAGGGTTGGCAAGATGGCTCATTGGGTAAAATGCTGGCCACACGAACATAAAAATATGAGTTCAAATCCTTAGCACCAATACAAAAAGCCATGTGTGGCAGCACCCACCTATGGTCTCAGTGCTGGGTAGTGGTGAGTAAAAACAGAATACCTGGGGCTCGCTGGCCAGCTAGTCTTGTAGAATCTCTGAGCTTCTGGTTCAGTGCGAGACCATGCCTCCAAGAATAAGGTGGAGAGGTACTGAGAAAAGACATCTGTCATAAACCTTTATCTCTCTCTCTCTCTCTCTCTCTCTCTCTTTCACACACACACACACACACACACACACACATACACACAGTTTTGCCCCACCAACCTTGCCTCCAAGGTCCCTCTCTTCCCAGCTCTACTGATCCCCTCCAGAGTGTCAGGGACATCCCTGGTCAAGGTACAAAAGTGGTCGAGCTCCTGGGACATTTACCTTTCCGATTTCATCCTTCAGGGTGTACTGATTCAGCTGCACGCAGTCCTGGAAAGCAAGGAGAGGCGCAGATGAGACAAATCTCACCAAAAGAATAACTGCAAAATCAAGGGGCATCCAACTTCCCTAACCCTCCCCCCAAAGAAGAGTCAATATTGGGGAGGGGAGATGGCTCAGGTGATGAACCGTCTGCTACACAAGCAGGAGGACCTGGTGTGATCCCGGGAACCTAAGAAAAAGGCAGGTGGGCTGGAGAGATGGCTCAGCAGGTAAGAGCACTGACTGCTCTTCCAGAGGTCCTGAGT
Source organism: Apodemus sylvaticus (assembly GCF_947179515.1). Taxonomy (NCBI): domain Eukaryota; kingdom Metazoa; phylum Chordata; class Mammalia; order Rodentia; family Muridae; genus Apodemus; species Apodemus sylvaticus. The sequence goes on along the minus strand of NC_067493.1, from coordinate 46,388,855 downwards.
TCAAATCCCAGCAACCACATGTGGCTCACAACCATCTGTAACTAGATCTGACTCCCTCTTCTGGTGTCTGAGGACAGCTATAGACTCATATACGTAAAAAAAAAAAAAAAATCTTAAAAAAAAAAAAAAAGATGTGCACCACCATACCTGGTGGAGTTTTTTGTTTGTTGTTTGTTATTTTGGTTTTTTTGAAAGCAGATATGGTGTATACACCTATAACTCTAGCAGTGGAAGGGCAGACACTGGAGGATCCCTGGGCACACCAGCCAGCCAGGCTAGTCAACAAACTCTAGGCCCCATGAGAAACTGTTTTATAAAAGCAAGACAGCTCTCATCTGAACCCTCATAACAGGCTGATCTCTGGTCTCCACACACACTCATACACACGTGCACCTGTGCCCATATGGACACACATACACATGCCAACACACAAAGAGAATATATATCATTTTAATTATTATGGGGGTTGGGCACCAGGGATCACACTCTAAGTCTTGTACATGCTAGACAAACACTTTACCACTAAGCTGCACCCTCAGCCCACCCTGGGTTACAGAGCGGAGGTCCTGTGTCGGAGAAAGAGAGACAGGAGGTGAGGCAGGAAGATCAGGAGTTCAAAATCCTCCTCGGCTACAAGGTGAGCTTGAAGTTGGCCTAGGCTACAGAGACCCTGTCTCAAAAAAAAAAAAACTGCCTGAGCTGAAGCAAACAATTCACGCCACACACACACACACACACACACACACACACACACACACACACACACACTCACACACACACTCACACACACTCACACACACACACTCACACACACTCACACTCACTTGATCACACATTGGCAGAGAGCACACAGCGCCACTGCAGTGGGCGAGTGAGCTCCCTGGAGGCGGCCCAGCCTTTTGCTCAGCTGTGCTGGGTGCACCTTTGAGAGGCGCAGCCCCAGGGCTCTGTCCCAGGACTTGTTGCTGCTGCTGCTCTGTCTTCTCAGGTTTGTCACAGCGGCAGTTCTCATAGATCTGGCCTGGCGTGATTGTCCTGGGGCAATCTCACGGCCTATGTGATTACTTGGCGCCATTACTTCCTGGGTGACAGTCCACTCGATTGGGCAATTTTCCTTCAGATCAACATGACAATGAACTTTCATAAAAATAATAGTTTAGGTGAATTAATGATTTTTAGTTCCTGATTTGATTTAAATACTCTTAGGAAATCAGGGTAGTTGATAGGAAGTATAAGGAGATGGCTTATGTTGTTTTGCCAGAGAGTATAATAGTTAGAACTAAGACTAGACTGTGCCCTCCTTGTAGAATGGTAAGTAAAGGCTGCACAGGTCAGAGAAGGAGCACAGTGACCTTTCTCACGTCACAAGCACACAATTGTACGAGAGAGAAGTTAACGGTCAAAGAAAGCATTCATTCTGGGTCAGGTCTGAGTTCCTGGACCTTGTGCTCTAGGGATGCGGTCATGTCTCTTTTCTTTTTTTTTCTTTTTTTTTTTTAAGATTTATTTATTTTTATTTATTTATATGAGTACACTGTAGCTGTCTTCAGACACACACTAGAAGAGTGCATCGGATCCCATTACGGATGGTTGTGAGCCACCATGTGGTTGCTGGGAATTGAACTCAGAACCTCTGGAAGAGCAGTCAGTGCTCTTAACCGCTGAGCCATCTCTCCAGCCCCCCATGTCTCTTTTCATAACAATGAAAAGACAGGGTTATGGGGCTGGAGAGATGGCTCAGTGGGTAAGAGCACCGACTGCTCTTCCAAAGGTAATGAGTTCAGGTCCCAGCACCCACATGGTGGCTCACAACCATCCGTAAAGAGATTTGATGTCTAAAGACAGCTACAGTATACTTGCATATAATAAATAAATAAATCTTTAAAAAAAAAAAGAAAAGAAAAGACAGGGTTATGAATAAAGAGTAAATAATTCTCTTTCGAGCATAAGAATAGAGAATACATGACTAGCCAGTTTAGCCGAACATGACTTCAAAGATAAGGCGGGAGATGGATGATGATCCGCTTCTTGGTAAATATAAATTGTCATCAGCTAAGCATAGAAAAGACTTGCTACGGGGCTGGAGAGATGGCTCATTGGTTAAGAGCACTGACTGCTCTTCCACAAGTCCTGAGTTCAAATCCCAGCAACCACATGGTAGCTCAAAACCATTCGTAATAAGATGACACCTCTTCTGGGATGTCTGAGGATAGCTACCGTGTACTTACATATAATAAATAAATCTTTAAAAAAAGAAAAAGAAAGAAAAAGACAAGACCTGCTACTATAGTCTGGCTTGCTTGTACTCTATTAATCAATGCCAAAAGAATTACTGCTTTGGGGTCATGTTGAACTTACAGAGAGATAGAGATAAGAAATGTTTACACACAGACACACACAGACACACAGACACACAGACACACACACACACACACACACACACATGTGTGTAAAATGGTTTAAGCCTGTTCGTTGGGGTTTGTTCCATCCACCAAATATGTGTGTATGTGCATATATGTGCATATATGTAAAGTGGTTAGAACTTTGCTCCATCCACTCAGTGTGTGAACGTGCATATGCAGTTATGTGCCTGTATATGTGAAGTTGCTGGAACTTGTCTTCTCTTTCCCTTCTGGCTGTCCCCCATTCCCCACCAAGAGTTTAGAGTTCAAAGAGTACAGAAAGTCTCTGGATGATCACAGGAAGTGCCTGCCACAATGGATCAAGTTTTATTTCCTCAGAGGAAAGTCTGTTGAGTGATCAGCTGTTGACTCTATACCCTTGCCTCAGTTTCCCTTGACCTGTCAAAGCTGTTCTTCAACAACACATACACTGACACACTCACTCATGCACACACTCACACACACATGTACACCTCAAACACACACACACATACACACCTCAACATATGCATGCACACTTACACACATACACATACATACACACACCTCATACACATGCACACAGACACACACATACATATGCACACACCTCACACACATGCACAGACACACACATTCACATCTCACACACATGCACAGACACACACTCACATCTCACACACATGCACAGACACACACACATACTCACATCTCACACACATGCACAGACACACACACATATTCTCACATATACACACACACATCTCACACATACATGTAAACCCCCCACTCACAAACACACACTCATATACACACCACACCACACTTATACACACATTAAACTAAGGACTTGTACCCACAGTACATGAAGAACACTCAGAAGTCTAACAACCCAAATAAAAAAATAAGTACAAACTGAGCAGGTTGTATTTATGTATTTAGGAATATGTGTATATGCAGCAAAAACTAAAGAAAAGAGGCCATGAGCCAGGCAGTGGGAGTGCATGCCTTTAATCCCAGCACTGGGGAGACAGAGGCAGAGGCAGAGGCAGGTGGATCTCGGAGATCAAGGCCAGCCTCCTTTACAAGGTGAGTTCCAGGACAGCCAGGACTACACAAAGAAACCCAGTCTCCAAATCCCCCCCCCCCAGAAAAAGAAAAAGCCATGAACTGAAGAGAAAGCAAGATAGAGGAGGGTATGTGAGAGGGGTTAGAAGGAGGAGAGGGGAACAATAGAATTTCAAAACATAAAAATTATTATTAAAAGATGAGCAAAAGAGCCGGACATGGTGGCGCACGCCTGTAATCCCAGCACTCTGGGAGGCAGAGGTAGGCGGATTTCTGAGTTCGAGGCCAGCCTGGTCTACAGAGTGAGTTCTAGGACAGCCAGGGCTACCTGTCTCGAAAAAAACCAAAAAAAAAAAAAAAAAAGGATGAGCAAAAGATCTGAACAGATGCTTCTCCAAAGAAGATGGATAAGGCAGTTAAGAGCACTGACTGCTCTTTCAAGGTCCTGAGTTCAATTCCCAGCAACTACATGGTGGCTCACAACCATCTGTAATGGGATCCGATGTCCTCTTCTGGTGTGCCCAGGGACAGCTACAGTGTACTCACACACATGAACTAAATCTTTAAAAAAAAAATGAAGAGGGGCTGGAGAGGTGGCTCAGCGGTTAAGAGCACTGACTGCTCTTCTGAAGGTCCTGAGTTCAAATCCCAGCAACCACATGGTGGCTCACAACCATCCGTAATGAGATCTGATGCCCTCTTCTGGAGTGTCCGAAGACAGTTACAGTGTACTTACATATAATAAATAAATAAATCTTTAAAAAAAAAAAATGAAGAAAAAGAACACGCAGAGTCATCGAATAGGTGCAGGTGACAGCCACACCAAGCCAGCAAATGCAGACCGGGAGCCAGACCGAGTGCCGGGAGAATTCAGGGCGTTCACAGCTTCCCACACAGCTGCTGGAACAGAAAGTGAGGAGTGGGCACCACCCCCGCCCCGAAAACAACTTCTCTCCCTCCACTCTCCCTCCTCTCAAGCACAGGGTCTCATATACTCCCCGCTAGCCTCAAACCTGCTATTTAGAGTGTAGTGGTGCACACCTTTAACCTCAGCACTCAGGAGGCAGAGAGGCAAGCAAATCTCTGTGAATTCAAGGACAGCCTCGTCTCCATTGGGAGTTCCAGGACAGCCAGGGACTACATAAACATAAAGACCCTGTTTCCAACAACAACAACAACAACAACAACAACAACAACAATGACAACAACAAAGTTTAAACACAAGTAGCGTTCCATGGTGGACAATACTTAGCGCAAAAGTTGTGGGTTACTGAATTAAAATGTCAGTGCTACTCCCTTTTACAGGTAAACAGAGGTTTACAGGTCAGAGATGTCCCAGAGGCCCCGCAAGACAACATAGGTTGTCACTACTGCTCTTGGTACTAGTAGACAGTAAAACTACTACTGAAGACACAACACACTTTGGCTAACTACAGAGAAACCAAGTTACAGCCTCCTCCCTGTTGGCTAACTTTCATACTGCCTGAAGGTGCCAGGCAGGCCATTGGGGGAGGGGACTCATCCCCAGTATGAGGGAGCAGCAATCCCTGCATGCTATCACACCAACCTGATGTGCCCACGGACACAATACGGCACAGAGGTTATGAAGGAAAACCATGCTTTCTGACTGGTTCTGAGGCCTGCTCCACCCGGGGGGATTCAAGCTTGGCATTATAAGGCTCTCAGCGGTGAAGGTCACGGGCCCTACAAGGAAACCTGCTGCTGTTGTTTTGCCAAACGGGACATGTGGTCAGGCTGCCTTCTAATATTTATGTTTATTCGCATAGTTTAGAGCGTCTCTCAAACTTGGTCAGAGAGAGCGTCTCTTTGCAGTGGGCAGCTGGTTGTTAACACAGAGACTCAGAACTCATCCAAGTGCTGAGAATAAGCGACCAGTGAGTATTCGGCTCAAAGAATGTCTCAGAAGGGGACAGAAATCAGCGGAAGAGCCAGATGACGGGAGGAAGGCTATGAAATGCTGTCTTTAGGATATGACATGACCACTGGACTCATGAGCTCACCACAACTACGGTCACCTGTACAAGATCAGTCAATATTCCAAAGGCAACACTAACTGGACTTAATGGGTTACCCCACGAGAGAGAGAGAGAGAGAGAGAGAGAGAGAGAGAGAGAGAGAGAGAGAGAGAGAGAGAGAAAGAGAGAGAAAGAGAGGCCAAAAAAGGAATGGGGTCTGTATTAGCACGCATGGAAGGAGTGAGTGGGAGGGGAGAGAAACTGGGGTAGATATAATTAAGACACAATGTTGACGTGTATGAAATTGTCAAATAAAGAAGATACCCTCTTAGAAAAGCATGATAGCCCGGCAGTGGTGGCGCACACCTGTAATCCCAGCACTTGGGAGGCAGAGGCAGGTGGATTCCTCAGTTCGAGGCCAGCCTGGTCTACAGAGTGAGTTCCAGGACAGTCAGGGCTACACAGAGAAACCCTGTCTTGAAAAACCAAAAAAAAAAAGAAAGAAAGAAAGAAAGAAAGAAAGAAAGAAAGAAAGAAAGAAAGAAAGAAAGAAAGAAAGAAAGAAAGAAAGAAAGAAACAAGAAAAGCATGGCAGTTGGCAGAGGACGAGTTTTGAACAGCTGCTCCTCCTGCCTCATCTCCTGCGATCACAGCAGTGCACCCCCATGAGATGTTAGGGGGTTGAACTCTTGGACATGCTAAGCAGGCACTCTACTGACTGAGCCACAGCTAGCCCACCAGGTGTTTCTTAACATCACATCCCACAGGACCCAGAGTCCTGTTTCTAAAAAGGAAACCACTTCAGTATAAAAGGGAACCAAGAACAGCAAGGCCTAGTGACATGCGCTGTCATGCCAGCCCTCAGGAGGCAGAGGCAGGTGAGCGTTAAGCCAGTGAGGAGACAATGACTTTTTTTTTTTTGAGACAATGACATATTGTTTAAAAAAAAAAAAAACAGTTTAAAAAATAAGTTAAGCTGGGCGGTGGTGGTGCACGCCTGTAATCCCAGCACTCTGGGAGGCAGAGGCAGGCGGATTTCTGAGTTCGAGGCCAGCCTGGTCTACAGAGTGAGTTCCAGGACAGCCAGGGCTACACAGAGAAACCCTGTCTCGAAAAAGCCAAATCCAAAAAACCAAAAAATAAATAAATAAATAAATAAATAAATAAATAAAACAAAACAAAATAAAAAATAAGTAAAGTACATCAACCACTAGTCCACATGTCCCTCGGTGTGGCAGGGACAGTGGCAGAACCCTGCAGACACCAAGCATGCAGAGAAAACGGCACGGCACGCCCCCACTACAGAAGATACCCTTCAGACAGCCCCTCTCACACCCAGTTCCGCACTAGGAAATCGAGGCAGCTCTTCTGGCCTGGAGCTCACTGCACACACCAAGCTGGCCTCGAACCTGCAATGATCCTCTTGTCTCTGCCTCCTGGATTCCGGGATTACATCATACCCGGCCCTCTTCCCTCAGATCTTAACTATTTTATCTATGCTTGTGTGTGTCTGTGTCAGATGTCCTCACAGGTCAGAAAATGGCCATGGGGGCTGCAGAGGTGGCTCAGCGGTTAAGAGCACTGACTGCTGTCCCGAGTTCAAATCCCAGCAACCACCACCCGTAATGAGATCCAACGCCCTCTTCTGGTGTGTCTGAAGACAGCTCCAGTGACATTTATATAATAATAAACAAAGCTTTAAAAAAAAAAGAAAAAGAAAATGGCATTGAATCCTCTGGAGTTGAAGTTAAAGTGGGTTGTAAGCCTCCAAGAAGGTGCTGGGAACAGAACTCAGGTCCTCTGCAAGAGCAGCCATGCCTCTTCCACTGAGCCACTCCCCTACTACACACCACACACACACACACACACACACACACTCACACAGGGACACACACAGACACACACACACACACACTACACACAGGGACACATACAGACACACACACACACTACACACAGGGACACACACAGACACACACACACACTACACACAGGGACACACACAGACACACACAAACACACACTTTAAATAATTTCCAAGCTACGTATATATTTAATACAATGTCCCTGTTATGTAAGTCACTCTACCCTACTGCTTAGAGGCAGTAACTACTTAAATTATCATTTAATGACAAGAAAAAAATAGCCCGCATAGGCTCATAGTTGCAATTTTTTTCCTTCTGAATATTTTCAAGGTTGGCTGGATCTGTAGCTATCGGGGCCAGGAGTGTATCCAACGGCACAGATAAATCTCAAAATCATTACGCTGGAGAGGAAACTGAGCTAAAAAGGAGCACTGGAATAGGCAATGAACCTGCTTACATAAAATCTTAGAACTGGCAAACTAATCTAAAACGTCATTTAGGGAAAAAAAAAAGCAGTTTGGAATGCCAGGAGTGGCTGTGAACACCTGTTACCTCGGTGTTCAGAGTCTGAGGAAAGAGGGTCATGCCAAGTTCAAAGCCAGCCTGGGCTACCTAGTGAGATCCTATCCATCACAAAGAAATGAACCAAACTCAGTTCAGCAGCTACTGGGAAAGGGGCTGGAAGGACCCGCAGGAGATACTCTCGGTCTGACTGTGGAACGTTTTTCCCAGGAGCGGTCAAAGGGGAAAAATCTAATGTTTGCCCAGCTTTTGCGACTTCACCTCAGTCTGCAGCCTCTCACCGACCTTCAGCTCATGCTCCCCTCCCATCTACCCCCCACGGCTCACTCACACACGCGCCACGCACGAACCTGCAAACCGGTGATGGAGACGTGGTGTGACTCCACGGTGGGCCGCCGGGGCATCCGGGGAGAGCACTGAGGCGAGCCGCCTGGGGAGTAGGGCAGGGATGGGCAGATGCAGCGGCCGTTCATGTCCAGGCTGCTGCTGGAGGCCGGCCCGCCCTGGGACCGATCCTGCAGAGACAGCTTGCGACCAGAAAGCAGGGACCGTGACTCAGTTTCCGAGGCATCGAGGGGGAGTTCCTGGCCATCGGCCTCCAGGGGCTGGTCTCGGGCCAGGCTGAGGTCCACACCCTGGCCTGGCTCACACTCCGTGACCACGACAAAGGATTCCATGCCCAAGTGGATGCTTAAGGATGAGAGTCCCCGCAGTGCGTCACAGGGCTTCTGGCCTTCCCGGCTGCCGCCCCCACTTCCCAGCTCATCCTGGAGGGCCACCCGGTCGCTGGTGGGCTGGCTAGAGACACATGATGACATGGTGTGTGGACCAACTTCATCAGCCAGGCCGGAGCACTTCCATCAGCAGCAGAGCTGCCTGCAGAAAGAGGGGGGAAGGTCAGTCAGAAGTGGTGGCACAGCCTTTAATCCCTGGGGTAGGGGGGAAGGGGGAAGTAGAGGAGGCGGATTTCTGAGTTCGAGGCCAGCCTGGTCTACAGAGTGAGTTCCAGGACAGCCAGAGCTACACAGAGAAACCCTGTCTCAAAAAAACAAAACAAAAAAACTTCTTACAGCCCAGTATAGCACTTGGTGGGAGTATTGCCAGGAATTAAAGGCCAGCCTGGGCTAGACTCTGTCTCACAAAAACAAAAACTACATTTCATAGCCAGTGTTGTGGTGGCACATGCCTGTAGCCCCAGATCTCAGAAGGTGGGAACGAGAGTTCAAGGTCAGCCTGGTCTGAGCAACAAGAGCTATCTTTGGGGGAAAAAAATGAATATTGCAAAACATAAAGTGATGTAATCTCCCAGTCTCTGCAAAAAAAATGTATTCTTTGGAAGCTGGAGATGGCTCAGTGGTTAAGAACACTTGCTATGAGCTGGGCGGTGGTGGCGCATGCCTGTAATCCCAGCACTCTGGGAGGCAGAGGCAGGTGGATTTCTGAGTTCAAGACCAGCCTGGTCTATAGAGTGAGTTCCAGGACAGCCCAGGTTATACAGAGAAACCCTGTTTCCAAAAAACCAAAATCCAAAAAAACAAAACAAAACAAAAAAGAACACTTGCTACTCTTCCAGTACACTTGCTACTTTTTGAGTTTGATTCCCAAAACTGTACCTACATGGTGGGTCACAACCATCTATGGTAACTCCAATTCCAGGGGAAACCAAAGCTCTCCTCTGACCTTCGAGGACATCAGGCACACACAGAGCACAGACACATTTGCAGGCAAAAATAGTCACTCACCTAGATCTTTACATTAAAAAAAAAAGGGGGGGCAGCAATGTACTCTTCGAATTTCTCACACATCATGACAAGGAATCTAAATTCAATTCCTATACAAAGCAAGTATAAGGAACCCCAAGAGACAGGACTGGCAGCTACCTACAGTGCTGCTGCCCAGCGGGGATCTGAGACTACCACTGCCCACTGCCTGGGTCCACAATCCCCACTTTGCTCCTCCCTCCCCCCAAGCAAGAATCTATGGGAGTTTAACAGTAGTAGCTCTGCCACTGGCTGCCATAGGTACATGACTAACACACACACACACACACACACACACACATACACACACACGAGCACATGCAAGTGCATGCACACAGACACACACGCTTCTTTAAGAATTAGTAATTGTCTAAGGTATTTTTTGAACACTAGGCAGGCCAAGTGAAACCCATCTACCTGTATCCTCCAATGCCGCAATGCCATGACCTCTCCCACGGACTAGTAAGATGCCATAAGCCACGGATGCACTATCTGACCCATGCGCTGTGGTAGGGTTAGTTAGTGGGGTGCAGGCTCCATGCCAGCCCAGGCGATAGACTGAGACCCTGTCTCAAAAGAAATAGGCTGAGGAGATCTCAGTTCAGTGGTGAGGGTGCCTGCCCTATGGGCATGAGAGCCTGAGTCCAAATCCCTGGTGCCACCTAAGAAACCAAGATGGCCGTCGAAGGTGGCTCCTCTAAAAGTTAGAGACGTCCCATGTGGTCCGTCCCTAAGAGTACAGGGAAACAGGTGCCAGATGAATAGACAATCGTAAAAGGACCAGAAACACTGACAATGGCTGTAACACAGATAAAAACATCATGCCAAGAGCAAGGCCAGTCTCAAGCGCCCCTGTGTTGCGTAATTCCTCGGAAATGAAATGTCTATACCACGCAAATCCAGGGAGATAGGAAGATTGGCGGTTACCTGGGACGACGGAGGAGCAGAGCGTTCTGGGGGCAATGCAGTGACTGCGTAATGGGTACAGGGTTTCATCTTGATGGAAATGTCTTGGAACTAGTCAGAGGTGGTGATTTCACAGCCCAGTGCACGGACTGGATGCAGGGAACTGATCCTAACAGGGTGAACCTGTCAGGTGTGGCAGCACACACCTCTATCCCAGCACACTCCAGAGATGGAGCTGGGAGGGCTTCTGTGAGCTCCAGGTCATCCAAGCAGGTCAGAGTTACATAGTGAGACCCCCATCTCAGATTTAAAGGAATGGGGGGAGGTTGATCAGGGCTAGGGGTACAGCTGAGCCCCTAAATAAGATTTGAGGAACCTTTGGTTCTGCCCCCCGCACTGTGCCCTGGAAAAATTTAACTTTAGGTCATGTAACCTTTTTTGTTTCCCTGGCTGTCCTAGAACTCACTCTGTAGACCAGGCTGGCCCCAAACTCACAAGAGATCCATCTGCCTCTGCCTCCTGAGTGCTGGGATTAAAGGTGTGCACCACCAGGTCCGGACTCATGTGAACGTTTATATCCATTTGAGAGAGGAAAAAAAAAATGATGGGATGGAGGGAGATTGGCACACAGCTCCAATCCAGGTTGTCAATTCCCACCATCCCTGGGACAGAATATTAACCTTTCGCTCGTGTGTTTGACAAATTCTGGTGGACAAATGTCAGGGTCACTACTGCGTCAAGCACGTGCATCCACAGCGTGACGGCGGCCGTGTGTCATCAAGGAGGGTCTCTGTAGGCGCTGGGAAAACGGTGGGTGCTGGTGCAATGTCACTGAGTAAGAAGGCCTCCCGGGTCACAGGGTGGAGGAGGGCCTTGAGGGGGAGCAGCATGAAGTCACGGCACCCTGGAGGTTGTGGCTGGGACACGGACATGTTGCCTGGCCCTCTCAACTGCCCTTTCAGAAACATCATTATGTCAACAGTGGGCTGGAACTCCTTCAGTTGGAAGCCCTCGGCACTCTCAGCTCTGGCCTGGGCCCACAGGTCAGATGAACACCATTTATGATTTTAAAAAAAAAAAAGTGTTGGGTTTTTCTTGGTTGGTTGGTTGGTTTGCTTTGCTTTAACTTGGTTATCTGTTTTTTGTTTTTTTTTTGTTTTTTTTTTTTTAAAGATTTATTAATTTATTTATTTATTCATTATGTGTAAGTACACGGTAGCTGTCTTCAGACACACCAGAAAAGGGCATCAGATCTCGTTACGGATGGTTGTGAACCACCGTGTGTTTGCTGGGAACTGAACTCAGGACCTCTGGAAGAGCAGTCGGTGCTCTTAACTGCTGAGCCATCTCTCCAGCCTCCAAAACGTATTTTCTTTTTTTCTTTTTCTTTTTGGTTTGTTCAAGTCAGGGTTTCTCTGTGTAGCCCTGGCTGTCCTGGAGCTCCCTCTGTAGACCAGGCTGGCCTCAAACTCAGAAATCCGCCTTCCTCTCCTTCCCAAGGGCTGGGATTAAAGGCGTGCGCCATCACCACCCGGCTGAAATGTATTTTCAATAAAGAAAAAACTGCAATAACAAGTCGGGGAGATGGTTTAGTGGGTAAGGGTACTTGCTGCACAAGTGTGAGGGCCTGAGTTCAAATCCCAGCACCCACATTAAAAGCTCAGTGTGACCTAAGGGCACTTGTAACCCCAGCACTGAGGGCAGAGACAGGAGGCTTGCGGACTGCCAGCCTAGCTCTCAGGTCGGTGAATAAGCCTGTCCCAAGGGAATAAGGTGTCGAGTGATAGCACATCCTTTGTCCTCCTCTGGCCTGAGTGCAAACGCATGTGCTCTATACACTGCATATGCCCCACGCAAACGAACCACAACAAAGGCAATCAGGTGACAAGATGCTCAGCCTGGTTGACAGGAAGAGAAGGACGCGCTCAAACAGCAAGGGGCGGCTGCACTTCCTCGGGAAGCTAGCCATGGAAGTCCCACATGGCCAGTCATTGCTCTCATTGGTATGCACCCAAAAACTGAAGGCAGGGCTTCAGACCCTCCCCTCCCCCCGCATAGCAACAGTCATGGCGTCGCTAATCACAACTGCCAAAGGGTGGACGGAACCCTAAGTCTATCAAAGGATGAGTGGATCTACAGAACGTGGTCAAAGGCGGAAGGCAAGTCTGACGTGCTAAGAACAAGGAGCCCACAGACCTACAACCAGTGGGCGGCACCCATGATGGTCAAATTCAATTGGGCGCGGGGACTAGGGGTGGAGCCAGCGGACAGAGCGTAAAGCCCTGGGCTCCACCCCCAGCACTGCAAATCCAGCACGTGCTTGCTGGGAAACACGTTAAGAGCAGAAGTTCAAGGTCACCTTTAGCCACTCAGTAAATGAGTTTGAGGTAGCCTGGGCTATTTGAGAACCTGAATCCAAAACAGGAAGGAAAGAACTCAGCACGCTGGTGAACAGGATTAAGTGGAAGTCCTCACTAAAGGGAGGAGTCCAACGCAGTAGACATACGTAATGCCACTGAACTGTACATATAAAAATGGTGGGGGGCTGGAGAAATGGCTCAGCGGTTAAGAGCACCGACTGCTCTTCCGGTGGTCATGAGTTCAAGTCCCAGCAACCACATGGTATCCCACTGCCATCTGTAATGGAGTAAGATACCCTCTTTTGGTGTGTCTGAAGACAGCTACAGTGTACTCATATGCATAAAATAAATCTTTAAAAAGGAAGGAAGGAAGGAAGGAAGGAAGGAAGGAAGGAAGGAAGGAAGGAAGGAAGGAAGAAACCAAGATACCAGAGTTCTCACTACACAGGGATTACAGCTGTTTGCATCCATTTAAGGAAAAAAAATGGTGAAGATGGCTCATTTTCACAGTGTGTATGTTATGTATATAATGTTATTTACGTACATATTCCTATGTCTGTGCCACAGGAGCGCAGGGGTCATGAAGATCAGAAAGGGCATGAGTTTCCCTATAGCTGGAGTTAACAGGTGGTTCCGAGCAGCCAGACTGGGGACCTGGGAATCGAACTCAGGTCCCGTGTAAAACTATAATGAGCTCTTAACTGCTCGAGATGAACTTCCAGAAGAGAGTAAGCAAGCAGGCAGGAAAGGAGTGCGATGCTATGCCTCGGCACAGAGGAAGACATCACCAGCTATGCTCCTGCCTCAGCTGACCTGTCAATGGATCATTGTGCCCGAGTTCCGCACTCTGCAGCCTGGCTGCTGTTATTTTACATATCCTGATGTGATCCTCATCTTCCAAAAGAGAAAAGCAGGGCCCTGGAGGCCATAGCCTGGGCCCAGCTTGCCTTCAAATTCTCTCTGCCTCAGTTTCCTCATCTTTAAAATGGACACCTTCTGGACAGTCTCGGGAAGCAGACGCACTGAGAACACATGACTGAAGTGCTAAGAAGTTAGTCTTTCTTTTTCTTTTTTCTTTTAGATTTATTTATTTATTATATGTAAGTCCACTGTTGCTGTCTTCAGGCACACCAGAAGAGGGCGTCAAATCTCATTACGGATGGTCGTGAGCCACCATGTAGTTGCTGGGATTTGAACTCAGGACCTCTGGAAGAGCAGTCAGTGCTCCTAACCAGAGCCATCTCTCCAGCCCCCAGAAATTAGTCTTTCAATACAATGTCTATGAACGGCGGGGCGTGTTCCAGAACGTTCCAGAGTGATTACAGTCCTGGAGAGTCCACCGGCAATTCCATGGATTCCACAAACGCGGCCCAGACAGCCCAGGGCAGGCGACCCATCCTTCCTCTCAGAGCCACTTGGGGCTACAAGTGTTCCTGAAAAGAAAACCCGCTTTGGCAGCGCCTGTGAACGTCAATGGAGATTTTTTTTTCTTGCCAACAGAAAAACAATTGCTTATCGATCTCTACGCGCCAGGCCAAGGACACCGAGCCTCCCGGCCCCAGCCAAGCCACTTTTAATCACGTCTCCTTGGCCAGCCGGTGTCTGGCCGGGGCCTCCCTCGCCACCGCTTCTGACGCAGGCTTGGCCTTCAAGGTCTGAAGGAAGAAGGAAGAGAAGAGAGGACTCAGACCGGGCTAGGGCTGCCTGTGAGGGACAGGCAGGCCCCAGGTCTAGGGAAGAGACGAGCGGAGGCCAGGAGGGCTGGGTGAAGGATCCTGACCCACCCCCCACACTCTCAGCCCCTACTGTGGGGACCAGAGATCCCGCAAGAATCTAAAGAAGCTACCAACACTTTCTCTAGCAAATATAAATAAATACATATATAAAATAAAATAAACATAAAGACAACAGTTTGACATAAAAGACTACACTGAGATTGCCTCAAGCCCCAACAGGCACCAGGCATGGAGTACTCGGCTTGTTGGCTGTGTAATCCCCCCGGGACAAGCCCCATACAAAGAAGGGCAGGGATCGGAACACAGGGTTGAAGAGGACATTCCTACAAGCTGCTTAGGTTTGACAAAATGCCAGCAGCCCAGGCTGGGCCTGGCAGTGCCCCACCCGGAAGCCCCTTCCCCCCACCCTCCAGGGCACCCAATGGAGTCACCAGACCCTTCCTGGAGCAGATGGAGCCAGGCCCCAGCCAGGATGAGAGGAATATTCCTTCCTCTGCCAGGAAGCCAAGTGGCACAGGCCTCCAGGAAACGCTTGCCCGTTTCCATTTCCTGGGGGCCATTTCCAACCAGCAGCTGCCGCCTGCAAAAGGCAGCGCTGAGCTGAGCCACTCCGGGGGCCTAGTAGAGCAAGTCAGTAGGTGGGCCTCCAAATCAGAGACACACCTTCCTCAGAGTCCATCAGGGTCCTCAGAGCCCCTCTTCCCTGGCACTCCAAGACAGAAAAAAAAAAAAAAAAAAAGGCGGGGGAGAGGCCAGTTCCACAGATCCTGCCAAGGCCAGGAATGATACTATCCCAGAGTCAGGAAACAGCCACATCCTCTCTCGCCTGGGGAAACTGAGGCCCAAAGCTCTAGAGGAAATTCATTCCGTTCATTTGTTCTTTTAACAAGCAATCGCAATTGGCAGAGTGCTTATCAGGCATTGGAGAGGCCCTGGGTCCCCAGCACAGTGTAAATCAGGCACAGTGGTGCTCACCTATAATCCTACAGAGGCAGAGGCACAGAGGATGTTCAAGCTCTCGAGGTTCATCCTCAGCTACATAGCAAACATGAGGCCAGCCTGGGCTACACGGTGAGAGCATGTCAAAAATCAAAAACAATACAAAAACAAGCAAGCAAACAAACAAACAAACAAAAAACCCCAAAGGGTCAAAGGAAAACTCCAAGTGATTACGGAGGAGCTACGTGGGATTTCTGTAGAAAGGAACCAACAATCTCATGATTTCAGTGCCATAATCACAAACGGGGACAGCCGGACAGGAGGACAGAAGAGAGGCAACTGGTGACACAGAAGGAAGCTGGGGGGGGGGGGGGATGGGGACACTCCAGTAGGAGTGTCAAGGAAGTCTGTCCTGAGAAATATTTTCCCTTTCTAATTAAAATTAGAAAATTTTGAAACAGAGCCTCACTATGAGGCCCAGGCTAGATTTGTGTTCCTCCTGCCTCAGCCTCCACTGTGAGGATTATAGGTATGTGCTACCATGGCTAGCCAACCAACCAACCAACCAACCAAAGAAACAAAAGAAAACCAAGAAGGGGTTAGGGGGCTGGGGAGATGGCTCAGCGGCTCTTCCGAAGGTCCTAAGTTCAAATCCCTGCAACCCACATGGTGGCTCACAACAATAGGATCTGACGCCCTCTTTCTGGTGTCTGAAGACAGCTACAGTGTACTTACATATAATAAATAAGTGAATCTAAAAGAAGAAGGAGGAGAAGGAAGAAGGAGGAGGAAGGAGGAAGAGGAGGAGGAGGAAGGAGGAGGAGGAGGAGGAAGAAGAAGAAGAAGGAAGAAGGAGGAGGAAGAGGAGGAGGAAGAAGAAGAAGAGGAGGAGGAGGAGGAGGAAGAAGAAGAGGAAGAAGAAGAAGAAGGGGACTAGGGAGCTGGTCCCTCAGTACAAGCCTGTGGTGAATGTGCACACCTGAAGACCTGGAGCTCAGGTCCACAGTACCCATAAGAAAGCCCACTGTTGAGGCTGGAGAGATGGCTCAGCGGGTAAGAGCACTGACTGTTCTTCCAAAGGTCATGAGTTCAAATCCCAGCACCCATATGGTGGCTCACAACCATCCGTAAAGAGATCTGACGCCCTCTTCTGGTGAAGACAGCTACAGTGTACTTACTTACATATAATATAATAAATATATCTTTAAAAAAAAAAAAAGAAGAAAGAAAGCCCACTGTGACTGCCAACTGCTGAGTGTCGTGCCGGGCAGGCAGATTTCCGAGTTTGAGGCCAGCCTGGTCTCCAGAGTGAGCTCCAGGACAGCCAGGGCCACACAGAGAAACCCTGTCTCAAATAAATAAACAAACAAGCAGATAATTTTTTTTTAAAAAAAAGTAAAGATTACTGATTTACCTAGAGTCATGTGGTAGTTTTGAGTATCACTGAAGCAGAGGGGGTTTTTTGTTTGGTTGGTTTGTTTTTTGGATTTGTTTTTTTTTTTTTTTCAAGACAGGGTTTCTCTGTATAGCCCTGGCTGTCCTGGAGCTCACTCTGTAGACCAGGCTGGCCTCGAACTCAGAAATCCACCTGCCTCTGCCTCCCAGAGTGCTGGGATTACAGGTGTGCGCCACCACCACCAGGCTGGTTTTTCTGTTTTGTTTGGCCAGATGCCTGAAGTGGATCTCAGGACCTCTGCAAACACCACAGTCCACAGTCCTGGTATGTGTTTTCCAAGAAAAAAAAACCCTAAAATTTATGGACAGAGCCTTGCAAAGGTCCCAAACTGTTTCTTCAGTAAAATACAGGCTGGGTCAAATCTTAACAAGAGGCTCCCATCCTAGGAACTCAGGCTACCTGAGGGGAGAGCGAAAGCCGTTGTACCGGAAACAAATGCCCAGACTCGGCCCAGCAGTGTGGCTGGGGAGAATGAGGTTCTGAATTCACCACTGACGTCTCAGGCCTAGAACTTTCTAGAATACAGTCGGCACTCGACAGACGCAAGTTGGAGGTTGTACATTTCAATCATCCCAAGGCCAGTCAGAAGGTCAGAAGCTGTCTTTAGCTGGCCTAGAGGCTGCATTCCTTCCGTCTGAGGACGGGCGGCGGCCCAGCTTACGTCTGGGAACACATCCTTCTGCGGGAGGCACCCCAATGGAGCCGAGCCCACCGCCATGCTCAGAACTGCCCGACTGGACATCCACCGCTCTGGCCAAGTGATGGAGTCAAGAGAACATAGGTTCTGAACTCAGGCTAATGGGTCTCACTCGGCCAGTGTTTTCAATGTTAAAAGGGGGCAGGGGGAGTTCTTTCTGCTGAACTGAGCGCTGTGAGAACCCTGCCTTAGAATGCCAATCAAGAGAAGACAATGGATGGAAAACTGCTTTGGCACCCTGATCCACCCACGCCTGAAGCCCACATACCCTAGTGTTTTCATCTCCCTGAGCCGACAGAGCTCCTCTGCTAAAGACTCTGACCCACAAGTGACAAAGAACTGAGAGTCAAAAGCTTCTCCTTGTATCTGAGGCAGCTCTCAGGCAGGCCAAACTGCAAGGCAGCAGCCACCTCCCTAAGAACCCCGGCAGCCCTCACCTTGCTCCCGAGTGAGGAAACAATACTTACAAAGTCCGCTTTTTGTTTGTTTATTGTAAAGGAAAAGACGGAGTGCCAGAGAAGGCCCCAGCGAGCAGGTTAACCGGTGCCTGCTCAGGAATCTCATTTTTGTGGAAACAGCAGCTGTGGCAACAGTTGAAACTAACTCTCCTGGCTGCTCCGCAACATGCGAAGCCTGTATCGGCTTCTTAGTTGTCATGGTAACCGCATTATTCTCTCCAGTGAGGAGACTGAGGCAGAGGGGTCTGAGTGATTTACCCATGATCACACAGCCAGGGGGGTTGGGGAGGGCTGGGGTGTGAACGCACGCCAAACCAAAGCAGAGCAAAAACTTCCACAGGTATGAGGGCTAACTTCCTGACCGGCGGTGCAGACAGACGGCGATGGCTCAGTAGTTATGAGCACCTGCTGCTCTTGCAGAGGGCCTGGGTTTAGATCCCAGCACACACACACACACACACACACACACACACACACACACACACACACACATGGCAGCTCACAGTCACCCATAACGCCAGCTCTGGGAAATCTAACATTCTCGTGTGGCTTCTGTGAGCAATGACAGACAGATGGTGTATATTCACTCAACCATACACATAAATTAAGAAAATAAGTCCTTGACTGGCTTTCACTTATACTAAAAACAAATTTTTTTTTGGTCTTTTTGAGATATGGTCTCTATAACCTTGGCTATTCTGGAACCTGATCTGTAGACCAAGCTGGCCTCGAACTCAGAGATCCCTCAGAGATCCACCTGCCTCTGCCTCCTGAACGCTGTGATTAAAGGTGTGCACCAACATTTCCAGCCCCTGGAAAAACCAATTTGTGGTTTTACTGTTTGTTTTTTCACATCCAAACTGATATGCTGTCCGAGTTTCTCACCACCCACTGCTTCAGCGATCAACGTAGGGGGCGGAGGGGCCTGCAGGTAGAGAAGCGAAAACCAGCAGAGGTGAGAGAGGCAGGCTCGCGGCGGGGCAAGGACTGCAGCCAGACGTCCAGACTCGGTTGCCCGGGGCCTGAGACCCTGAGTGACCGAGGAGTTTCTGAGTCACTGCTGGCCACTTTCAGAGATCTGAAGGGTCAACTATCAGTGAAATAGCAGGACAACCCTATCTGCAGTCAGGCTTTGAAGGCCTTGAAGATACAGAAAGGATGGCTACGTGGGTGTACCGGGTGGGCGTGGGTGAGTGCTGCAGGGAGGAGGAACTCGAGGTGAGAAGTAGCCTTCTTCCTCCCCGGCACTTCCCCTCCCCTCCCTCCCTCCCAGACTTCCACTGTGTCCAAGGAAGACATAGAGAAACAAGTGGGATTTTAGTCTGTAATGGGAACAGAGAGAGGCAGAGAGACACAGGCTCGCACACATACACACACAGAGAGAGACAGAGACAGAGAGACAGGCAGGCAGGCAGATCCACTCCAGCAATACAGTCAGGCCAGTGACAAGGGGCCCTCTCTTGCCCTCCCACGAGGCTCTCCTCCCTCATCCCGCTTGGCCATAGAATGCTTAACCTGAGCTGGGCGTGGTGGCGCACGCCTGGGATCCCAGCACTTGGGAGGCAGAGGCAAGTGGATTTCTGAGTTCGAGGCCAGCCTGGTCTACAGAGTGAGTTCCAGGACAGCCAGTGCTACACAGAGAAACCCTGTCTTGAAAAAAAAAAAAAAAAAAAAAAAAGAATGTTTAACCCGCCACTTCCTTTCTTCTCCAGCCTCAAGTACACAGCTGTCTATGCAGGGACAAGCCAGGAAACCCTGTCTACAGGGCCACCTGTCCCCTACACCTGGACCCAGTACAGGGATCGAGGTCTGAAATAAACGCTCTCTCCGCTGGAGGCTTTGAAGGCAACGCCCCGTAGGTCAACAGCACAGGGCAGCTAGGGAGGTTCAGGACACAGGAGTCCCAGCACGAGGGAGGCAGAGGCGGGATGAGCGCTTAGGTTCACAGCCTGTCGGGGCTACAAACAAACAGGGAATGTGCTCCCTGCCCTGCCCTCCTATCTAACCACCGACTCCCCTTTACAAGTTCCCTTAAGGGGGGCTGGAGAGAAGGCTCAGCGGTTAAGAGCACTGACTGTTCTTCCGAAGGTCCTGAGTTCAAATCCCAGCAACCATGTGGTGGCTCACAGCCATCCATACTGAGATCTGACACCCACTTCTGGAGTGTCTGAAGACAGCTACAGTGTACTTATATATAATAAATAAATCTTAAAAAAAAAAAAAAGAATATCTTTAAAAAAAGAGTTCCCTCAGCCGGGCAGTGGAGCCGCACGCCTGTAATCCTAGCAGAGCAGGGGCAGGTGAATTTCTGAGTTCGAGGCCAGCCTGGTCTACAGAGTGAGTTCCAGGACAGCCAGGGCTACACAGAGAAACCCTGTCTTGATAAAACCAAATCCAAAAAACCAGAGAGAGAGAGAGAGAGAGAGAGAGAGAGAGAGAGAACCCTGGCCTCCTCAGTTCTGCCTGCTGTTGAACCTCTCAGGGCAAGACCCTGGCCTCCTGTCCTTGCCCCCACTCCCTGTGGGGATCATCCGGAGTCACTCCTTTCCAGGTTGAAATTAGCATTTTTTATCTTGGTAACTGCCATCTCTCAACTATTTACAGCCACCAGGATAAAAGGAGGCAACACAGAAATAGAGCCTCTGCGGCTCCCAGGGTGGGGTGGGGTGGGGTGGGTGTGGGGGCACCGCAGAAGCTTCCGATTTTCTCCTTCTCCCTTTCCAAAAGGAGAGACAGTCAAGAATGTGGTTCATCTGTTGCACAGGCCGCCTCAGCAGCTCAGGGACTCCCACAGGGAGCAGGTCCCAGCACCCGTGAGCGCCCCACAGTCCAGCGTCTGTTCCCCGACCCCCAGACGGGATGGGACTCGGCAGCAGAGCCAGGCTGAGTTAAGGGCAGTGCCCTGTCCAGTTCCTGTTCCGTCCGAGGCCTCCTTCCTGCCTTGTGAAATACAAATCGGTCCAAACGAACAAAGCGAAACCAGACCTTGCATTTTTCTCTGCGCTTCAGATGTTTTATAACTGGAAAAAAGAAAGTCAGCTAGGCACGCACGGTGGTGTCTGCATGCAGGAGGCAGAGACGGGAGCTCAAGAGGTCAAGGCCAGCCTGGGCTACATAAAGAGACCCTGTCTCCGGGAAGAGGAAAAGAAAAAGAAACCCGTACACCAGAAACAACACAAATGTCTACCATGATAAATAAACCAGGCGTAGTCTGCTCGGACTGTGGAATATTATTCGGCCATAAAAATGAAAGTGTAGAAGATGTGATTCTGTGTGGAACCAGACCTGAAAGGCCACCTATTGTATGAGATGCAACTCACAGGAAGCTTCCGCAGCACACGAACCCCAGAGAAAACAGATGTGTGGGTGCCTGCCGGAGGCTGGAGAGGTACGCCGGGAACAGGGAGCGATGGTTTATTAGGTACAGGATTGTCCTCCTGAGGTGGCAAAAATACTCTGAAACCAGAGAGCGGGAACAGATGACACTGTGTCCTAAATGCCACTTGGGGGAACTTCACCTCATTTTTTTAAGGACTGGAGAATGGAGTTTGGCGGCAGAGGGCTCGCTGGCGACGTGTACCAGTCTGAGAAGTCTCAGAGAATCAGAGAAAGAGAAACCTCTAAATCCCTCAGCTTCGGGGGAACAAGGATAGGCGTGATCAGAGAGAGCACTGCAGAGAGAGCCACCTTGGCACTCTCTTGCCCAAGGACTCTAACTCAGAGGAGCGAAGTGACATAGCGCATGCCCAGGTCCCCAGGATGGCATGAAGAAAGCAGTCCTTGCTGTCGTCCACACCCAACCACAAAGTCCCTGGCTTGAGTTGGGTCCCATCCTATTTCCTCTACCTAATCCCTCAACTTTTCTGCCCATCTCTGAAGGTTTGGCATAATTGACACCTCCTCCAGGGAGCCTCTGGGGTTTATTCCCATCGGAACAGATTTCTCCAGAAATAGCACCCTGTGGCTCTGCTCTCTCTCCATTTCCCCAGCACTTGAGGCTTATGGCATTTCTCGACTGGCATTTGAGGTAGGGACATCCTTACAGGACATTTGGCATTCCCTAGCTCCGGCCCACTAAACACCAAGAGCGCTTAGTCTCAGTTTGACAAGCCAAAAGTCACTCCCACGTGTTTCCAAATGCTCACCAGGAGGGTGGGACTGTCCTCTGAGAAATACTGCATAGTTATTAGCCCACTAGCAACTTCAGGGAAAGAGAAACCTGAGTCCCAACAGGTCAGCAGGACCTCTGTGTCTCCATACACAGCCTGGTAAGCAGGCCTGGGCTCCACGACCACAACCCCCCAAGAAGGCAAGTGAAGCCTTGCATTGTCTGTGTGATCCTGGATAAGTTAACTAACCTCTCTGATCCATTCAATACTAGAAACCTATTCTCAACCACAGTGCCCCAAAACTCCCCACCACACAGGCATTAAATGAGATAATCCAGGCAAGATAACAGTATTTGCCACATAGCAAGAATCCACAAAGGTTAATTAGGGACGGGAGTGTGTGTTTATTGGTAAGGGTGTGCCTAGCACGTTCATGGCTCTGGGTTCTATCCCCAGCATGGATGAAAAATGTAACTACGATTATCCAAGGAAGGGCTCATCACGTGAAGGTCCTGACGAAGTACAAGCAGCAGAGTGTGCAGGAGGATTGGGTAAGCTGAGGCTGCTTCTGTACACTGATACAATCTATTCTGAAACCGCGGTTTCTGTGGGCTTGGGAACAGTGATGGCCCCTGCCACTTCCAAAGAACAAAGGAGCTGTGGGGAGGCAGAGCTGTCCTCCTCCTGGGTCCCGTGGAAGCAGAGTCGGGAGGAGGCGGAGTAAAAGACATCATTAATGCCCCAGGGCACCTGAAGTTGCTACTCCAGGAATGGGGGACAGCACAGAGAAGGCCGAGGAAGATAAAAGTTGCATCTAGGGTAATGAATGCAGAGCCTGACCCACCCCCAGATCAGGAGGCTGCTTCTTTGCCCATGGCACCTGAGATGTCCTCCACCCCCTGCTCCATCCCTCTGCAAAGTGCCACCTCTTCGTCTCCAAGTGAGAGCAGCCGGGGAGGAGGCTGACAGAGCTGTGAAAACACCCCGTTTCCCAAACTGGGCATCCAGGGGGTGGGGGAGAACCCTAGCATAGCCCCGATGATAGCAGGGCACCAAGCCCAAGGCTGTGCCAGAGGGAGCCGGGCATGCACTCTTCATGCACCGCGCGCGAGCTGCAGCCCTGGGGTAAATTTAGGTCAAAAGGATCAAGTCGGCCTGTGAGGTCCGGGTGATCAGAGGGCAGATTCGGAGCCAAGTTCCTAGAACCGGGGTCCCCCCGTGCCTTGCAGCCCGCGGGGGTGGGACACGTTCCCGCGCGCTTAGGTTCCGCACCTGTCAAGCGCCAGGGGTGGCCTAGGCCGTCACAGGGATCCGGGACCGCCCCGGCCAGCGGACCTCGGTGCGGAACTCCAGGCCGGCCCCTGCCGCCGGAGCCTGAGCGCCGCCCCGCTCCGGAGGCCGGGGGAAGGGGGCGCAGCTCTCCACGTGGCGGGGCGCGGGGCGGCGCACGTGGGGTCCCCTCGGGGCTCGCCTCTGGACTGCGTCTGCCGACCCCCGGGCGCGTCCGGGACCCGGAGACCCACAGGGAGATTGCGTCCCCCCCACTCAGCCCGGCCCGCCTCGGGCCAGCTCACCTGGGCTCCGCACCGCCGCCTCCCGCGCTCTGCGCCCCCGGCTCGGCTTGGCTCGGCTCGGCTCGGCTCGGTCCGGTTCGGCTCTCCACGGGAGGAGCCGCCCGGGCTTCGGCTCGCGCGCGGCGGCGCCTTGGGCTCCGTGCTGATTGGCCAAGGACCCGGCGTGGAGCGCGCGTGCCCGCCGCAGCCTCGGCCGCGCGCGCCGGGTCCCGCGGAGACCTAAGTAGCAGCGGGGCGGAGGCGAGGTGGGGGAAGGAGGCGGCCGGCAGCAGGAAGCGAGGCGAGGCGAGGCTCGCGCTGGGGCGCGCAGGCCGCAAGTTTGGGAGTGGGTCTCGGTTCCTGCCAGCTGCCCCACGCCGCTTTGTTCCTGAGCGTGGAGAAGTTCCCCAAAGGCGACGGGGAAAACCCGGGAGCCGTCTGGCGGTTCCCTCCCTGGATTTCGGGGGCAACGCCCATTATGGGGAAACCCTTTCCGCAGCCGCCTCCCCATTGACCACTGCTGCAGGCTCGCCCTAAAATGCATCACTCTCAATGGCCCAGTGAAGTTTCAGGTCTCCCCGCAAGGTTGACCAAACACTCTTCCCCTTTTTGACATTTTACTTTGCTGGAGCCTAAAAGCTCGTTTAGTCTTCCAGTTGGGTAACAACGGAGAAAGAAAAGGGTATTTCAAGGGCTCGCTGACCCGGTGGCCGGATGTGGGGGGCTCAGTGAATTCAGACTTGGATGTTCACCCGGAGCTGTCTGCATGTTCCTGCCGGCAGCCAAAAGGAAATCAGAGTTGAGATGTCAAATTCACTGAGGATTCAAAGGTCTTTGTCAGCTGGGTCGATTTCCAGCCCTCAATAAATTATTGTAGTATTCCTAGGCTGGGCAATCACAAACAGTCCCAGGACCAGACAAAGAAACTCAATGAGCGTTCTAGGGAACGGGCCACTCCTGATACTGCTCCACGAGCTTGCATGTATTTGTTAGTAGCAAATAGCGTGAGACGAGGTGGAATAGTACACAATAGTTCAAAGGACTGTTAGATCTGTTTGTACCCTCACGGAAAGAAAAACAAAAACATGTACGGTAAGACAGCAAGCTGCAGGATACAGTAACATGCACAGCTTGAGTGTATTTTTAAGCCCCACTCTTGAGTGACTTCCTGAGGAGACATGAACAAATGTCTATTCACCCGAAGTAGGGCGCCAACAACAGATCAAAAACACAATTCCAGCCAAGCCCAGTTTGATGAATCAAGGAGTTTATTGGGCTTTACTCGTCTCTGGCATGGATGGTGACCTGCCAAAAGCTACCTAAGTGGAGTGTCTCCTCCTCCGTTTACCCTCCCCCATCCCCTCTTCCGTAACCTCGGGTGAGAGTCTAGTGACTCTCTCCCCATTCCTTCCCTGGGGGATGGAGAATAACCTCCCTCCAGCAGGGAACTGGTGCAGAGGCAAGCAGAGCTGCTCTGATTTCAAGAGGGTAGTGGCAAAGTCTATGACCTCCACACCGTGTATGCTTATAGACACATGCTAGTGCCAAAGAGAACTGGTTCATGTTAGATTCATGATAGTCTGACACCAAGAAGGAAGTAGGCAGCTAGAGGTACCAGCATGGTCTAAAAATAAAGGAAGGGGGCTGGAGTGATGGCTCAGTAGTTAAGAGCACCAGCTGCTCTTGCAGAGGACCTAGGTTCGATTCCCAGTACTCACACGATGGGTCACAACCTCCGGAACCCAAGTTCCAGGGCATGTGACATCTTCTGGCCTTCTCAGGAAGAGCAGGAATGCGGTTCACAGACATACATTCAGGAGAAAAGACCCACACGGTGTGTTGGGTGTGGTGGCATGCGTACTTTCAACCCGAGGAGTACTTGAGAGGAAGGGGCAGGAGGATCTCCAGAAGTTCAAGGTCAGCCTGGTCTACATAAGAAATTCCAGGTCTATGTGACCCTGTTTCCAAAAAGACAAAATGATAATAATAAAGGAGGAAGGAAGGAGGAAGGAAAGGAGGAAGGAAGGAGGAAGGAAGGAAGGAAGGAGGAAGGAAGGAGGAAGGAAGGAGGAAGGAAGGAAGAAGGAAGG
Organism: Apodemus sylvaticus; assembly: GCF_947179515.1. NCBI lineage: Eukaryota > Metazoa > Chordata > Mammalia > Rodentia > Muridae > Apodemus > Apodemus sylvaticus. The sequence goes on along the minus strand of NC_067493.1, from coordinate 46,362,979 downwards.
AAGAAGGAAGGAAGGAGGAAGGAAGGAAGGAGGACAGAAGGAAGGAGGAAGGAGGAAGGAAGGAAGGAGGAAAGAAGGAGGAAGGAAGGAGGAAGGAATTGAGAGCAGAGAGCTGGACAGGGAGTGTAGGAAGATGTAATGGTTGTTTTATTCCTTCTATAAATTGTTGACAAAAATAGTGGGTACACAGTTCTGTATTTTTCTGTGTTGTATTCCTCCCCTACTCCAAATACGTAGTATAGCTAGTGGACGGGGTGAGGGCGGGGCTTTGGGGTCATTAATGACATTGCAAGCATTGGCAAACGGTTTTCATAAAAGACCATCAGGTCAACTTTTCAGGTTCTCCCCCATGCTCTCAACAGAGAGAACGAGAAGCAGCCACAGATAAGAACGGATAGATGGATATGGCAGTGTCCCAATAAAACTTTATTTATAAACATCACAGGGTGACTTCCATACGATTTTCCTGTGTGCTGCCATTTAGGAGGGCGCTCCAGGAAGCAGTTTCTCTGAAGTCCTCATCCATAAGGACGGGGCGCTCTGAGGTGGTGATGCAGCTGTTCAGAGGTCAGTCATGCTCCTCTAAGTAAATCCAATAACTCATTGGTTCACGCCTTAAAAAAAAAAAAAGATGGCGGGGGGGGGGGGGATGGGGGGGGGGAGGGTAGGGGAAAAGATACTTGAGCAACTCTGCTTTCCTAAGGTAACCAAAATAAACCCTGGTTTCCTTTCCTGCTATTTGTTAAAATTTACAATTCTATAGAGTGTGTCATTTTTACTAAAGTGCCCAAGTTTTGTTTTGTTTTTTTATAACACTGTAGATAACACAGGTAGAAAGCCAGTGTAAAGTTAAATGCTAAAGAAAGGTTTAAAATGTCCACACAAGAGCCGGAACGGGGCTGGAGAGATGGCTCTGCGGTTAAGAGTACTGACTGTCCTTCCAAAGGTCCTGAGTTCAAATCCCAGCAACCACACGGTGGCTCACAACCATCCATAAAGAGATCTGATACCCTCTTCTGGTGTCTGAAGACAGCTACAGTGTACTTACATATAATAAATAAATCTTTAAAAATAAAAAAAAAAATTAAAAAAAAAAAGAGGCAGAACTATGTCTCAATGGTTACGAGTACTCATCGCTCTTTCGGAGGACCCGGGTTTGGTTCCTGGCACCCACACAATAGCCACCGGAAGCTGAGTTCTAAGGGATTTATTGATTATGTGATATTTATTTATTGATTATGTGATATTCTTGGATTATGTGATATTCAGCCAACCTTTTTGTCTTTATTCTTTCCTTACTCAAGTTGTTTTCATTTTTTGTTTGTTTCGGTTTTTTGTTTTTGTTTTTGTTTTTTTTCTGTTTTTTGGATTTTGGTTTTTTTGAGACAGGGTTTCTCTGTATAGCCCTGGCTGTCCTGGAACTCACTCTGTAGACCAGGCTGGCCTCGAACTCAGAAATCCACCTGCCTCTGCTTCCCAAGTGCTGGAACTACAGGCGTGCGCCACCACGCCCGGCTCAAGTTGTTTTGTGGTGCAGGGGAATCAAACCGAGGGTCTTGCATATGCTACCTAAACACTTGACTGCTAAACTAAAGAATCTGAGCCTGACTCACGGGTTTTGCTTTAGGGATGAACTGTAAATTCCTGTAAATTCCTGGGGTCTAGGCAGGCACCACACCCAAAACATTTGTGAGAAGGTTGAAAGGCAATGACTCTGGGCTGAGATGGACTTCATTCAAGTCCCTTGCACTGTCTAATTACCTGTAATTATCTGTAAGCCTGGGTCACTGACTTGATCTCTCCCAGTTTGGCTTCATCAACCATCAGGTAGGAATAATAACACTACGGAATGCATAGATTCAGATAGGAGCCGGGCATGGTAGTGCATGCCTTTAATCCCAGCACTTGGGAGGCAGAGGCAGGTGGATTTCTGAGTTCGAGGCCAGCCTGGTCTACAGAGTGAGTTCCAGGACAGCCAGGGCTACACAGACAAACCCTGTCTCGAAAACCAAAAAAAAAAAAAAAAAAAAAAAAAAAAAAACACCAAAAACAAAAAAAACCCCACAAAACACAAAACCAAAAACCAGATAGGAATAATAACACTACAGAGCTCATAGACTTGCCCTGGGGTTTCAACACAACACGAGGATGCACGGTGAAGACATTAGCTCAGTGCCTAGTACCCAAGTACTCACTGAAACTAACTCCCGATATACTTAGCACGGTGCTAAGAATCCCATCAATTTACGTGCCTTTCTTATTAAAGCAAATTAGAACAAAGTGCAGAGCACTATAATTGCCTGTCATTGGCATCCAGCTTGAGCTCGGCGCCATCCCACACAAAGAAACCAATTTCTCCTCAGGAGATACAAAAACAAGAGTTAGCATTGCGTTTGCAGCTCCCCCCTCCGAGAATGCCAGGCAATCCTATTCTAGGCAAACGGATCTTGTTGTCCTGACAACACAGATTGCCAGAAAAATAAGTAAACATGACATCTGAGTCTTTCTTTTCTTTTTCTTTTTTTTTAAGGAAAACTAAACTTAAACCCTGGGGGGGGGGGCTGGGGGGAGCAAGGCGTGGAAATCTATGACTTTTATCATTTTCTCTCCCATGTGGACTGAAGGCTTCACAACATCCTTTCAAGACTTTGCCCGTCCTTCCTGAGCTAGCCAGCGTTCCACTCACATTGTTCACGGGAATGTTCCGCCGTGTAGGCCTGGGTATAGAGAACAAAAGAATGGGACTCGTATCACCAATGAACTCATCGGGTTCTCTATCTTCAGCAGAGCAACAGCTAAAAAGAGGCCTTGAAAAACTACCTTCTACCGGCAGCGAGATGAATAGCTTTCTAAGTCCTCAATACAAGCAGCATCCATCGTAAAAGATGTCAGGAAGGGTTTATGAGAGGGCTCTTTATCTGTCTCTGCAAACATTTGCAAAGAGAAAAACATCAGGACACAATCAACTACTCAAAACACGTAGAAAAAGTCCAGGCATACAGGTGAAGTCAAAGATGGTCTGGGGACAGAGGAAGTCCAGGGACTGAATCTTTCTGGTCCTTACCACTGACAGGACTAGCTCCAGACACAGGCTCGGGGCTCAATTTCCTCATAGGTAAACCGAGGAGGGTACTGTGCTTAAAGATGATGCACAGGCTGGAGAGATGGCTCAACAGTTAAGAGCACTGACTGCTTTTCCGAAGGTCCTGAGTTCAAATCCTAGCAAACACATGGTGGCTCACAACCATCTGTAATGAGATCTGATGCCCTCTTCTGGAGAGTCTGAAGACAGCTACAGTGTACTCACTATTATTATTTTTGTTTTGTTTTTTGGATTTTTTTTTTTTTGAGACAGGGTTTCTCTGTATAGCCCTGGCTGTTTTGGAACTCACTCTGTAGACCAGGCTAGCCTTAAACTCAGAAATCCGCCTGCTTCTGTCTCCCAGAGTGCTGGGATTACAGGCGTGTGCCACCACCACCCAGCTTGTACTCACTTATAATAAATAAATAAATAAATAAATCTTTTTTTTTTAAAAAAAGATGATGCCTAAGTTCTTAGTGGTGTCTGGCATGCGATGGCTACCAGATAAATGGTATTATTAGTCAACAAATAGGTAAGTGTTCACCAAAACATCACAGGACCTTCGCAAACAGTGGCATCTGGGTAACGCTGAGAACATTAGGATCCCAAGCCTACAACCTGCTAGCTGTAAGACCTTGGAGCAAGGAACTTCATCTCTCTATGTCCCAATGCCACCTGTTAAACTGAATTAATGCTATTGCCCAGTCTTTAAGGCTGTTCTAAAGGTGAAATATAGGGTTGGTTTAAAAACAATTTTTGTTTTAAATTCATGTGTCTGTGTCAATGTGTCCAGGTGCCTAAAAGACAGCCTTGTCTCTCCTGGAGCCATAGTAAGTATAGGCCACAGAAGTGCACCTTTTAAAAAAAATTATTTTATTATTTATATGAGTGCACTGTCACTGTCTTCAGAAACATCAGAAGAGGGCATCAGATTCCATTACAGATGGTCATGTGCCACCATGTGGTTGCTGGGATTTGAATTCAGGACTCTGGAGGAGCAGTCAGTGTTCTTAACCGCTAAGTCATCTCTCCAGGCCCAGAGCTATAGTTAAATGCTATATAGTTAAATGCAACTGTGAACTGACCAATGTAGGGGGTGCTGGGAAGTGAACTCGCATCCTCTGGAAGTGCAAGTGCCCTTGACCACTGGGCCATCCCTCTAACCCCAGAAATTTGACTATCTGTACAAAGAACTCACAGCAGCCCAGTCTGTAAATCTCAGCTATTCGCACCCAGGTCAGGAAGCACGCCACTAGATCTGCCGGGGAGAATGCCCACTGTCCCGAGTCACAACACTTTGCCCCTTTTCTCTGAGGATAGTTTCTGAAGGCCACTGGAACAGACCCAAATGCTCGATGACTTCCATTCCTTTCTCAACAGACCTCTTTCCCATTTAATCCACTGTGAGACCTTTACTGTGAAATTGCCTGGAAGTACGCCATTACATAACATAATGACTGGCTTCCTTCTCCTACCACATACTCCATTAGGAATAATTTTAAAAGCCAGTCAGCTGTTGGGTTATAGGGTGTCCTGCGTCTGTCTGGTGTCCACTTAGGGAGGCAGGATGCAGGAGTTTGGACTGTGCTTACCCCACGCTGGCCATGGGCGGGTATCCGGCTATGTGAAGCTGTTGGACACTGCTGAGGGGGGCAGAAGCCCAGTCTGAGGTCCCTGGGGACTGCCGTAGCCGGCTCTGGGTGGAGGGGTCCTGTCCCTGGGCGGCCACAAAGGCTGGGACTGTCTGATTCTCAGGCTGTTGGGCACCCCAGGTGCCACTGGATGCCTCGAAAGAGTTGAAAATGCAGGGGTGGGGTGGGGTGGCACAGGCTGGACCTAGCCCGGGGCCAAAGGGGAAAAGAAGGAAGAGCTCTGGCTAGGCCCCTCGGAAAGGAGAGTGCTTGGCTTGGCTTGGCTTGGTGGAGGCTGGTGGCTGGTGCGCTGAGAGTCTTCTGTGGGAGATTAGACTCAGTTCTTAAGGCAAAGGCCTGTTCCATTGCTTCCCACAGCAGATCCTGATAGAGACAGCCCATGGTTTTAAGGTATTTATCATGGCAGAGAGTGAAACCATACCTCACTTTCTCAGGGTGGGCCTGAGGTTAAATAGGAGTGTCGGGGAAGCGGTGTTTATTGGCTAAAGCTCCAGGACTTTAGGTACCTCATTAAAATGGAGAGGTCTTGAGGCTACATGACCACAGGTCATGTCTTCTACCTGTGGAGGGGCTTGGGGCGTTGCCCTTATGTGACTGATGGCTACAGACCTATGGAGAGCTGCGGCTTCTTGTCAGGGGCCTGGTGTCCAGGAGCGTAGCAAAAGGCCTACTGTCCTTTGCAGGGTCATCCCCTGCGGAGTCACTGGGGTTTTCAACCAGAAACCAGGCTGCCTTTCAGGGTCCTACACCTAGATAGTTGTGTCTGGGGTCACTCTTGATATTTCCACTTTCCATTCAACCTACTAGCTCCTCCTGAACACCGGCCTGGGAGGCTGTCACTGACAGCTGGGAACAACACAGGCTGGTTAGCTAAGGACTGCTTCCCTGCTGGGATGAATGCCAACTAGCTGAGAGGGGGGCTAGGCAGGCTTTGTGAGTGAAAGCAGGCATGGTCCTGTAGCGGTGAGCTTAGCTACACTGCGTTGTACCTAGGAACAATTTGGATGCACGAATGAAATACACACATACACATTAGCTTATTTTGAAATGCCCTGGCTGGGCAGTTCTAATCCTCCCACAGCTATCACACATTTCCCTCCGGTACTCTCAGCTCAACGCCCTCTAAATCTATGATCTCTCTTTGTTGCCCTGTTCCTTCTGGGCGGCCCCTTCACAATTGTCTTCACTGCAAGAGACGATTCTGGGCAGCTCCTTTAGGAGCCACACTCCTTCTCACCTACATTTTGTTTGTTTTTTAAAGATTTACTTATTTATTTCATGTATGTCACTGTAGCTATCTTCAGACACACCAGGAGAGGGCATCGGATCACATTACAGATGGTCATGAACCACCATGTGGTTGCTGGGAATTGAACTCAGGACCTCAGAGAGCAGACTACTCTTCTCTCCAGCCCAATACCTCAATATTTTCAGCAACTTTTTCTGTTTTTAAATTTATTTTACTTATATGAGTACACTGTAGCTGTCTTCAGACACACTAGAAGAGGGCATCAGATCCCATTACAGATGGTCATGAGCCACCATGTGGTTGCTGGGAAAATTGAACTCAGGACCTCTGGAAAAGCAGTCAGTGCTCTAAAGCACCGAGCCATTTCTCCAGTCCCCTCACCTAGATTTTGGATGATTTTCCTTCTGCAGTTCTAAATTTGACCAATCTCCCTCCAAAACGTGGTGACTCCTCTCTCCCAAGACCTAGGCCTGGAAAATCTAAGCGTCCCACCCTGTCTCCCTGTGTCCAGCCATTGATCGCTGGTCTCTGTATTCATCAATCAAAAACCAACTGGAGACAAAGACCTTTATCGATTGGACATGCAGATTCCCAATTACGTCAAAGCATTAGAACCATTCCCCAACATGGTTCTGTGCTCCTAAGGACCTCAGTACTTGGATTTAAGCTACAGCAGTGTACTGATTTTTTTTTTTTAAGATTTATTATTATATCTGACTACATACACTGTAGCTGTCTTCAGATGCACCAGAAAATGGTGTCAGATCTCTTTTACAGTTGGTTGTGAGCCACCATGTGGTTGCTGGGAATTGAACTCAGGACCTCTGAAGAGCAGTCAGTGCTCTTAACCACTGAGCCATCTCTCCAGCCCCCAGCAGTGTACTGATTTAATCCCAGCACTCTGGAGGCAGAGCTCTGTCAGTTTGAGGTCAGTCTGTCCTCACAGTGAGTTCCAGGCCAGCCAGGGTGGATATGAGACCTCATTGTGGCCATTTTTATTTTTATTTTTAATAGGAGAAAGGGTGCTGGAGATTAATCCCCAATCCTTATGCACCAAACTCAGTAGTGGTTCTATAGCCTAACACCAGAAAATTGTATGCCAGAAACCTCTCATTTTTATTTTTATGTGGCCTTACAAATTCCAATCGGTTCTGATCCATCTTTAGCTCTGGGGTTTAATGTTGATGCACATGAACGGTAACAAGGACTGGTGGTGTAGGTCAGTGGTTGAACACATACTGAGCATGTGTAAGATGCTGGATAACCCAGCACTGTCTCCCCACTTCCCTCCCCGGTCACCCCCCTCCCCCGGACCTCCCCCAGCAGGCATGGGTCAGCTGCAGTGGCACAGACCTGTTTACAGAGGACTCCAGGAAGGCTGAGGTAGAAAGATCCAAGTGTGAGGTCAGCCTGGGCTATAGTGTCTAAAAAAAAAAAAAAACCAAAGCATACAGGAAAATAAACTAGTTTTTAAAAACTAGTTACATAAAGAAAACTATCTAGTTTCCTGCTGGAAGAATATATTTTTTTAAGTACACAGTCATTATTGTGATTCCATGTCTACAAATACAACCTCCACAGAAATTGAAGGGAAGATTTTTAAACACCAACACTCCAATTCATGTCTCTACTTCTATCGTGAGCCTGTCTCCAGAGCAGCTGTCTTTGGCCAGCAAACACTCCCTGGCGGGTGGAGTTGTTTTTCATTGCTTCTGAGAGAAACTGTTTCTCATTAGAAGGTTTAAATATAAGAGAGAAAGAGCCAATGACAGAAGCTGCAAAATTTGTTTGGTTCCTTGTGGCTTTAGAAGAGCTGTTCCTGTGTAGGCTGCTTCGGCCTGTGTGAAGGGGAAGAAATTCATGAGCACACAACAACTATGTTTAACTGCAGGGTTGAGATAAGCAAATGACAGTGTTTAACAGAGCCTCTAGACCCCTCTACCATTATAATCACCTCCATGTTTACATATAGAAAAGCACATCATCCTTTTTTATGTTCAGTCGCATAGCCACACACAAGGACTGGCTCAGAGTGGCAGCAGGGGAAGCTCAGAAGGAAACTGAAGTGAAGGGAGAGCATGAGGGGGGGCTGGGGACGGTGGGGGGCTGGGGACGGTGGGGGAGGGCTGGGCACCATAGCTCAGAGCACTTACCAGGTATGTGGTATGTACAAGGCCCTACGTTGGATCCTTAGCACTGGAATAAAACAAACAGAACCCGCAGCAAAGCAGTGACCCTTCCTATCAGGGGTGTGACTGGCATTGTGTCCCGACATGTGGACAACTATGTAGTCAATTTTCTTCCATCTTTTATATGGGTGCAGGGGATGGGACTTGGGAGGTCTAATCGGTGTGATAACCTGATTTTTTTTTTAAAAAAAAAAATGCAATTTTGTGGGCTCCTGTGCCTGTATACACATTTTGGGAGAGGGGAGGCAGAGATAGAAGCTAGGTGTCCTCTGTCACCCTCCACTTGACTGAGTCTCTGGAGCGGCTGATTCTGCTACCCCTGCTAGGCTGCTTGCCTGAGCAATCCCACCACTGCCGCCTGACCACTGGGGGAGCAGTCAGCAGACATGTCTCCCCTCACTTTTATGTGAAATCTGGAAATCCAAACTTGGGTCCCCAACTTGCCATTTCCCCGGCTCTCAAATCTTATTGTTTGTTTGTTTGTTTTTCGAGACAGGGTTTCTCTGTGTAGCCCTGGCTGTCCTGGAACTCACTCTGTACACCAGGCTGGCCTAAACTCAGAAATCAGCCTGCCTCTGCCTCCCAAGTGCTGGAATTAAAGGTGTGTGCCACCACTGCCCGGCTCAAATCTTATTATCTCATTCATTCATTCATTAATTATATGTAAGTACACTGTAACTGTCTTAAGACACACCAGAAGAGGGTGTCAGATCTCATTACAGATGGCTGTGAGCCATCATGTGGTTGCTGGGATTTAAACTCAGGACCTTCAGAAGAGCAGTCAGTGCTCTTACCTGCTAAGCCATCTCTCCGGCCCCAAATCTTATTTTTTGAAAGAGGGATCTCACTGTATAGCCTTACACTCTCTATGGAGATTAGGCTGGCCTTGAAGAGAGCAGCCTGTCTCTACCTCCCAAGCGCTGGGAGTAAAGGCCTGAGCCACCAATCCCCTGTAAGCAGATTTAAGAGGATACACAGGTTTTATTTTTAAATAATTTAGTTTCATTTTATGTACATTGGTGTTTTGACTGCTCTATGTCTGTGTGAGGGTGTCAGAGTCCCTGGAACAGGAGTAACAGACAATTGTGAGTTGCCATGAGGGTGCTAGGAATTGAACCCCAGTCCTTTGGAAGAACAGTTAGTGCTCTTAACTGCTGAGCCATCTCTCCAGCCCCTAGATACATAATTCTTAACAAAGATACTGACAATTCAACCCAGAAAAAAAAACACCTCAGACAAACTGATCAGAACAGTTTACTGACAAGATAGCATGCAGTGACCCACCACTTAAGGACATGACATCGAGCGGGGAGGCTTGTCTAGAGATGGTTAATCAAGGGCACCCCGTGGGCGGGCAACTCCTGGTGCAGCTGCCTGAAGATCATGGCACAATGGTTCCTCTCCTGGGTCTTGCCAAGGGCGTGGTACAGCCTGGCCTGGAAGTAAGCGACATCCCTGATGCGCTCTCTACAGTCGACTTTTGCAAAGTAGCTTTTGGCTTCACTGAGGTTCTGAATGGCAGCTTCCAGAGCTGGCGATGGTGGTGGGGGAGGGAAAGCAACATTAAACATGCAGTTTTCAAAATCTGCTATTCAGCAGATACCATATATCAGATATTCTTATATTCTCCACTCTTTAAAATATGAAGGAGAAAAAAAGCCCACCATACTATAAAAGCTTTGTCTCACTTCTTTTTGTTTTAAAAATTAAAACTACAACTTAGATTGCTAGGGCTGGTGAGCTCACCAGCAGGCAAATCCAATGACAGGCAGGCCTGACACTCTCCAGGAAGCTCCTACCTTCTGCTTTCTTCACTGGGTCATAGGAGGCTGCTGAAGCCACTTGGCACTTGGACACTAAGAACATGGCACGACCTTTGTCCAGGATAGCCCCATCAGCTAGGATGGGCTCAATAGCCATGTGGAGAAGGGTTAAGGCCTGCTCTGGGATTCCAAGGATGAGCTAAAAAAGAAACAGCAGATCATTATATGCACACATTGTATGCACTCATTACAAAAATGGGCTTGTGTTCTGGGTATTTTCTCCATGGCACAGGCTATCCCCCCCTGAACAACACATTCGCAGAGAATACATGCACAAGGCAGTATGATTTCAAGAGATGCAGGAGAAAGTGGTCATTTGTAGTATGAAAAGCTTTGTCTTATATTGTTTTATTTGGGTTTGTTTTATTTATGCCAAGTTCTTACGATTATAGTCTAGGCTGAACTGTAACTCACTATGTAGCCTAGGCTAGCCTTATATGTGCAGCAGTTCTCCAACCTCTATCTCTCAAGTGATGAGACTACAGGCATGCACCACGCAGCCCCAGCTTTAATGTTTTATCTTTACAGGCGTGGCGGTGAAAGCCTATGGTGACTCACTTCCCAACTCCATCCTCGACACCTCGGGAAGAGAGAACTAGAGCAATTTGAGCATTCCTGAGAAGGACTTGGTGGTGATGCAGACCCAAACCCAGTGCCTTGAAGGCTAAGGCAGGAGTGCCCATACTTGAGGGCGCTCAATTCTATTCTATGGAATAACATATGCATCATACATAATGTGGCCCTATGGATATAAGAACAAATATACGAGCAGTGAAAGAGAATTCGGAGTCCGGAATCAAGCCACACACCTAGCACAAACTGGCTTTCTCAGAGGTGCCAACATTATTTAGCAGGAGACAAGGTCTCTTTGTCTGTCTTTGATACGGGTTTCTCTGTGTAGCCCTGGCAGTCCTGAAACTCACCCCGGTTAGCCTTGAACTCAAGAGACTTGCCTGCCTCTTGCCTCCCAAGTGCTGGCTTGAAAGAAGTCTTTTCAATAAAAGTCAATAAATAGTGCTGGGGTGACTGATCTGACAAAGGAAACAATGCAGTGTATATAGAATACATAAAAACCGACTCAGAATAATTCAAAGCCCTGGGCTGGAACAACGGCTGAAGCCGCAGTGTCTGCCAAGCTAGCATGAGGACTGAGTTTGATCCGTAGAGCCCCTCCTAAATTCCTGTGTCTAATCCCAACACTGAGGAGGCAGAACTGGGCTTACTGGCTGCCCGCCCACCTGACTGGGTGAGCTCTGGGTTCAGTGTGATACTCAGCCTCAAGAAATGAGCCAGGCAGTGGTGGCACATGCCTTTAATCCCAGCACTTGGGAGAAAAGAGCAGGCGGATTTCTGAGTTCGAAGCCAGCCCGGTCTACAGAGTGACTTTCAGGACAGCCAGGGCTACACAGAGAAACCCTGTCTCAAAAACCAAACCAAAAAGAAATAAGGTAGAGAACAATGAACAATTAAAGAAGACACCTCCACAAACAGACACATAAGTGCACAAGCACACAGCATATATGCACACACAGAAACACTCCACACACATGTGCACAAGCATGGAGATCAGTTTAAAGCCATCCTGGGCCACATAAGGCCCTGTTTAAAAACAAACCAACCAAACTAAAACTCTCATTATGCCAACATCAAAATTACACACAGCCACACCAGCTTTGGTGATGAATACCTGTTATCTTGGCACTAACAACTCCAAGTTTGAGGCTAGCCTGGTCTAGTTAGTCCCCAGCTAGCCCATGGTACACAGGAAGAGCCTGTCTCAAAGTGGGATGGAGGAAGCCAGGTTTTGTGACACAAATAACTTATAACCCTAACATTTAGGACACAGAGGCAAGATCCCAAGTTTAGTCCAGCCTGGGCTACATAACCAGATCCTATATAAAAAACAAACAACAGAACAATAAAAATTATAAATGATGAAAGAGGGCTAGCTGGAGCGATGGCTCAGGCATGAAGAGGTTATAAAGAACCAAGTTTAGTTCCCAGCGCACAGCCCAGGTCCAAGTGACCCAAACCCTCTTCTGAACTAAGCGCACTGCATTCACATGCACGTACTCACATAAACAAACAATGATGCTTGAAATCACTGGTTCCCAGAGCCCAGAGGACTAAAACCAAGATGAGCTACCACTTACACACATACAGCACAGTAATGAAAACTGCAAAATCCCAGAGAGCTGGCAAATTCTTGAGACAATTCTGGTAATGTATTAACACATTATTACTCAGAACGCAAAAATAACAAGTCCACTATGTACCATTTAGCACCATTTATGCCAAAAATAGTTAAGCAGTTCCTAAAAGAAATTAAAATTATCCTATGATTCAACAATTCCATTCTTAGATGGCTAAGAAAACCTGAAAACAGGTATTCAGATAGAAATGTGTATATGAAGAAGCTGAGAAGACGGCTCAGAGGATCAGTGACTGCCACCCAAGGTCAGAGGCTCATACCCCCAGAACCACACACAAGGCCAGAGGCTCACACCCTAGAACCAAACACAAGGCCAGAGGCTCACACCCCAGAACCACACACAAGACCAGAGGCTCACACCCCAGAACCACACACAAGACCAGAGGCTCACACCCCAGAACCACACACAAGGCCAGAGGCTCACACCCCAGAACCACACCCAAGGCCAGAGGCTCATACCCCAGAACCACACACAAAGCCAGAGGCTCACACCCCCAGAACCATACACAAGGCCAGAGGCACACACCCCACAACCACACAGAAGGCCTATAAGGGGTGGTGGCGGCCTGTAATTTCAGCACTTGGGAAGCAGATGTGGAGATGGTTCAGTTGTTAAAGTCCCTACCACGCAGACCAGAGCTCAGTGTGATTCCCAAGCAAGCACATGAAGAGCTGGACATAGTGACATGAGCCCGTGATCCCTGCGATGGGATAGCGAGAGTCACGGGGATCTCGGGGATCTCTAGGGCTCAATGGTTAGAATGCTTAGCCAGTCTGGCCTAAATGACAAGCACATGTCCCAGGAGAGACTGTATGTGTGGGGACCTGTGTATGTGTGTATAAATATATGTACGTACACACACACTCACACACACACACAGAAACTCAAAATAAGGTGGACAGTCTCCAAGGAATGACAGGGAAGGCTGACTTTGGCCCCCATATGCACGCATGCACCCCATAAACATACACACCCTCACCCAACAGTACACGCATGCACCCCATAAACATACACACCCTCACCCAACAGTACACGCATGCACCCCATAAACATAGACACCCTCACCCCACAGTACACACATGCACCCCATAAACACACACTCTCACCCCACAGTACACGCATGCACCCCATAAACACACTCTCACCCCACAGTACACGCATGCACCCCATAAACACACACTCTCACCCCACAGTACACGCATGCACCCCATAAACATACACACCCTCACCCCACAGTACACACATGCACCCCATAAACACACACCCTCACCCCACAGTACACACATGCACCCCATAAACATACACACCCTCACCCCACAGGCCCCTACAGGAAAAAAAACCCACACTGGCTTACCTGGGCATAAGCCAAGTTGAGCACGGTTTCAGAGGCCAAGTACTGCAATCGGTATTCTTTGGAGAGGGCCAGAGCTTCCAGGAGCACAGGCATTGCAATGGTCGGGGAGGAAGAGCGCCAGTACAGCTCTGCCACTGACAGGAGGACGCTGGGCAGACAGGAGAGCCGGCTGAGGAGACCTGCCTTCCCGCCCCTGGGGGGAGGGCGCCTGAGACACTGCTTACCTAATGACCATTTCTGTGTTCTTTAACTTCTGACAGTACGTCAGCAGCTTCTGCAGAAGTTTGTGGGCCTCTGTCATTTGGTTCTGAGCTTGCAGTACAACTGCTTTTCTGAAACAATCAAAACAATCAGCAATGGTTACACAGAGGTCTGCAAGAGTTTCAACTGTAACCATCTGGAATCAAGGATCTATCTCCTCAGCAGGACTGCTTATTTGTAAAGGAGAGAAAAAGAAAAAGAAAAAGACAAGAAGGAAGAGGAAAAGGAGAAGGAAGAGGAAGAGACAGAAATCGAAATGCAGTGGCAGCTGCCACCACCAGGTGTGATCCCAGCACTGGGGCTGTGGGGACAGAGGATCAGTTCAAAGGTATCCTCAGCTATACACCAAAGTTGAGGCCAGCCTGAGCTACAATCAGCGCATGGCCATGTGTGTGCACGTAAGAAAAGTCTAGCTGGGTGGGTAAGAAGGCTCAACAGGCAAATGCGCTCACCTCCAAGCCTGGTGACCTGAGTTCAATCCCTAGGACTTACACAACAGAAAAAAATTACTAAGTCGTGAAACTTGTTCTTTGATCTCCACATGTGTACTATGCAACATACATGCTTACACTGCTACACACACAAAATAAAATATAGTGAAAAATTGCTAAAATCTTAGGTTTTAGCTATCAGAATCTCAGTTACTATCTCTAGAAGATACTTATTTTATTAATTTAATTACCTGCCTTCTGTTGTTAATTGTTCATGTGTGACAGGGACAGCCGTGGCTGTCCTGGAACTCACTATGTAAACCAGGCTGTCCTGGAACTCACAGGGATCTGCCTGCCTCTGCCTCTCTAGTGCTGGGATTTAAAGCATTTGCTACTACACATAGCTACTGATTATCTATTTTCTTATTTCCTAAATAGAAAAACAACAATAAATCACACCCTTGACTTTTTCAACTAAAGCCGAACGTAAATTATTAATTAATACACAAACAAAAGTACAGCAAATATAAAACTATTAAAAATTATTTTGGCTGAGTTTAAGGGCTACATGGTCTACAGAATGAGTTTCAAGACAGCCAGGGCTACACAGAGAAACCCTATTTTGAAAAAGAAAACGGAAAAAAAAAATCTATATATATGAGAAGCGGCTCAGTAGTTAAAAGCCCCTGTTGCTCAGTCCCAGGCATACACAGCAGCTTACCACCATCTGGAACTCCAGTTTCAAAAGATCTCAGGTCCTCTTCTGACCTCCACTAGCACTAGGCACTCACATGATACGCATACATACATTGAGGCAAAACACCAACACACAGGAAATAAAGTTAACTCCTTAGGGTTAAGGCCCTGACACTAGGTGTGCTGCACCGAGCGTGGCTGCCCAAGCACACACACGGCTGGCCAGCAGCACAGCGCCTGCGGTCCAAGCACAGAGACGGAGAAGGGTCTGCAGGAGCCCGAGGCCTGCGGGCCGGACACGAGCAGGGGTGAACAAACAACAGTGATGGCACCTGAGGCTGTCCTCTGACCTCTGACCTCTGACCGGCACACATGGGCAGTGGCACCTGGTCAAGGGCACACACACCATACACAAGAGAGCTTGTCTGGCCTCAGACTGCCTGCCTATCAGTTTCTCCTGAGTGCTGGGATGAAAACAAGTGTTTCGTTCTGTGGTGACGGCTTTCCAGGTTTCTTACCTGTATACACCTTCTATGCCATTAAGTGCTGTGATTCCTGTAACAAGTGAATCCGCCAAATGGAATTTGCCATCATTCATTGCTCTGTCAAACTGTATTTTTTGATCACACAGCATCCATAACTAAAGAAAAATTAAATACAAAAAGAACCCACATTATTGTTACAAATATCCTTACAATTCACATACATGTATTGAAGATTGTTTATTGATTTAATGTTACAAACAACTTTTAAAAAGCAAAGAGAAGCCCACATTTAGTGGTGGCAAATATTTATAATTCTAGCACTTGGGAAACTGAGGCAGGAGGATCCAGGGTTGAAGGTCACTGTGAAGAACAAACGCAAAACAGCTCCATGCCCACCTTTCAACTCACTGTGCTTTACCTGATAACCTTGGATTCTCCTGTCATTCTTGTCAAATCCCATTTCCCCCATTTTCCATATAAGCACTCAATTTGTTGCCTGTCATTCCCATTTCCCAAACGTTTTTTTTTGTTAGATTTGTTTTATATGTGTTCACCATTGCTGTCTTCAGACACACCAGAAGAGGGCATCAGAACCCATTAGATGGTTGTGAGCCACCATGTGGTTGTGGGGAACTGAACTCAGGACCTCTGGAAGAGCAGAGCAGACAGTGCTCTTAACCACTGAGCCATCTCTCCAGGCCCCCGAACTTTTCTTTTCTTCTTTTTCTTTTTCTTTTTTTGGCTTTTCAAGACAGAGTTTCTCCGTAGACCAGGCTAGCCTCGAACTCAGAAATATGCCTGTCTCTGCCTCCCAAGCGCTGGGATTAAATGCCTTTAATGTGCTACCACTGCCCAGCCCCCCCCAAACTTTTCTAACACTCACCCTCAAACGATATACAGGATGAAGCTGGGTTTGGTTTCTAATTTTGAGACAGGGTCTCAGGTATTGCAGACTAGCCTCAAATGTTCCATATAGTCCAGCATGAGTTTGAACTTTCAAAAGATTTATTTTTGCTGGGCAATGGTGTACCCAACACTTGGTAGACAGTCAGGTGGAAGTATGTCTGTGTGTGGGGTACTGAGGACTGAACTCAGGACCTGTGGATGTTCACTGAGCTTATATCCCCAGTTATGAGTCTGAACTTTTGATCATCCATCTTCTATATTGGGATTATAGGCATCTGCCACCACATTTACGTGGTGCTAGGGACGGAACTCAAGCTTTATGCTTGTTGGGCAGGCACTCTACCCACTGAACACACCCCTAGCCTGAGCCCGTTGGGCTTGCTTATTATTTGAGACAGGGTCTCTGAATCCCTGGCTGGCATGGAACTCACTAGGCATACCAGGCTGGTCTCGAACTCAGAGATCCGCCTGTCTCTGCCTCCCATTAAAAGTGTGAAAAAGCCAGGTGTGGTGGCGCACGCCTGTAATCCCAGCACTTGGGAGGCAGAGGCAGGCGGATCTCTGAGTTCGAGACCAGCCTGGTCTACAGAGTGAGTTCCAGGACAGCCAGGGCTATACAGAGAAACCCTGTCTCAAAAAAACAAACAAACAAAAAACAACAACAACAACAAAAAGGGTGAGAAAATATATCTAGTCCCTCCTGGTTTTGTTGTTTTAATTTATGTGTTTGTATGTGGATAGTAACATGTGGTTGCAGGTGTCTGCAGAGTACTGAAAGGAAATCAAATCCCCTGGAGCTATGGTTACAGGTGACCGTGAGCTAGCTGACAGGAATGCTGGAACCCAAACTCAGGTCCTGTGAAGGACAGTGTATGCGGTTAACCATCATCTCCCCAGCCCCATGTGCCATGTCTGTAAGCTTAGTACAGATAAACAGCATCACGTGAATGCAGCCTTTCCACCCCTCTTCTGCAGTGCTAGAAACGGAACTAGGGCTTTGTGGATGCTTGACGGGTACTGTAACATTAAACCACATATCCAGACCATCAGCTTCCTTTGTAGCTTAATGTTTTTCTAAGGGAATAATTTGAAATGTTCCACTTTAGAGCTAGGGATGTATCGCAAATGGGACAATGTTGTGCAGGGTGGCTGAGGCCTGGGTTGGTTTCACCCTGAGCACGTTAGTTAGCACAGGCATGGCAGCACGGGACTGTAATCCCAGCCCTGGGAGGGCGGGCAAAGCATTAGAAGTTCAGTGTCATCCTCAGTCAGTCTGGAGCTAGCTTGTGATACATTTGACCATGTTGTAAGAAATCCTACTTTACATTGGATAAAAGCATTCTTTTCAGAAATAGATCCACCAGCATGAGAAGGCGGTTACCTGGGCGTGCTGACTGTTGGGTGGAAATCGCTCCTTCAAGTGCTTTAATACTTCACCAGCAGCAGCGAAACAGCCCTAGAATGGAAAGGCATGATCTGGTTGGCATACCACTTGATACACCTGCTCAGACACCCCGGTGGGTCACAAGTGACCTACCTACCTATTCTTTGTTAGTGAGTTAGGAGACAACAGGCACAGAGAACTGAATGATCCAGTGAGGTATCTTTTTTCATGTTAAAATATGAACTTTAATTACAACAACTGTCTTATGAAAATAGTTTTTATCAACTTCTGCACTCAATTTGGCCAGATATACACAGTCATGATATTCACATGTATGTATACACGTATACACGATGAACCACAGAACAGAAACACTCTAGAAAAAAAAAGTTTTTTCAAGACAGGGTTTCTCTGTGTAGCCCTGGCTGTCCTGGAACTCTGCCTCCCAATTGCTGAGATTACAGGCGTACGCCACCACCTCCCGGCAAAGCTAAAGTCTCATTATAACATGACTGGCCTAGAAGGCAAGGCATGGCTAAGCCTGGCCAGGAACACCCTGTTCCTCCTGCCTCCACCTCCCCGGCGCTGAGACTACAGGTGCATGCTGCCGTGCCTGTCTGAAAAACTGTTCTCAATTATACAGAGAAGCAAAGTTCTTCCTAGGAGGAAAAAAAAAAATTAAGACAAAATACAGCAGATCTGGTGCAACTTCAGCATTTGGGGGCAGAGACGAGACAACAGTTCTCAGTTCCAAGTCGGTCTATTCTACCTGGTGAGCTCCTGGGCAGCCAGGATCATAAACTTACACAGTAATACTCATCAAAACAAAACAAAACAATGCAGTTACTTGTAATCCTCCCAAAGAGAATCTCTGATTTGTTTGACACAACTTCTAAGTCTCGTTAATGCTCATAAATATAAAAATATAGAGGTTCCAAAAATAGCTATAATCTATTACTTTTTTGCAAAATATGTGCAACAGTGTAACTGCATGATTAAAATTCTATCAATTGTGGAGTTTTCTTTTTGTTTTTTGACAGGATCTCACTATGTAACCCTGGTTGGTCTGGAACTCAGTATGGAGGCTGGCCTTAATCTTAACAGAAAGCTTCCTGTATCTGTCAACCTCTCGCCCTCATAAGTGCTGGGATTAAAGGTGTGTTCCAATCCCAGCACTTGAAAGGCAGAGGCAGGCGGATTTCTGAGTTCGAGACCAGTCTGGTCTACAGAGTGAGTTCCAAGACAGCCAGGGCTATACAGAGAAATCCTGTCTCCAAAAACCAAAAAAAAAGGTGTGTTCCATCTCTTCAGGCAAAATAAATTTTTGAGTGATTTAATATTTCCAATAATATAACTATATTAGCATACTTTATTAGGTAGAAAAACTGATATATCAAAATAACCTGTCAGGCAGTCAGGAGGCAGATCTGGCTGTTTCTAGTTAATTCCACTTTGTAAATGTACTGACTATTGGGGGAAGGAATACAGCTCTGTATACATATATGCCCTGTTGTTTCCACATAGGCAGAGAAATGAAAGGTAGTTTTTAGATCTTGAAAACTTTTGCCTAATTTACTGGCTGAAACTATTTCACTGTCTTGGTTTATTCAGTGTGTGTACCCCCACATTTGTGTAGCTAGAGGACAATGGTGGGGGAGGGAGGAACCAGTCCCTCCCTCCAGCACGTGAGCTCCCAGGTGGTCAGGCTTGGCACCAAGGCCTTTACCCATCACACTGACCCATTGTCTTAAATTTAATTTCAACATGACTGAGTTTCTCTTTTCTGTTTTGACATCCATGTTCTTCTGTAACTCCACTCGTGCCTTTCTTCAGACAGGTATTGTGAGGTGCTATCTTTTTAGCTAAGGCTTTTCTTTTTTAATATATAATTTATTTTATGTCCATTGGTATTTTTTTCCTACATGCATGTCTGTGTGAAGGTGTCAGAAGCCCTGGAATTGGAGTTGTAGACAGGCGTGAGCTTCCAGGTAGGTGTTGGGAACTGAACCCAGATCCTCTGGAAGAACAGCCAGTATTCTTAACCTCTGAGCTACCTCTCCAGTCTCTTAGTTAAGGCTTTTCAATTTGCTCTAATCATTCCACCATGTGTGAACTATGCAGAACAACTGCACAACTAAGCTTTTTTTTCTTTTTTCTTTCTTTCTTTTTTTTTTTTTTGGTTTTTTGGATTTTTTTTTTTTTTCCCGAGACAGGGTTTCTCTGTATAACCCTGGCTGTCCTGGAACTCACTCTGTACACCAGGCTGGCCTCGAACTCAGAAATCCGCCTGCCTCTGCCTCCCAGAGTGTTGGGATTACAGGCGTGCGCCACCACTGCCCGGCTCAACTAAACTTTTATTTGAAGCAAAAATACTGAACTAGAACAGCAGGTGATCATTTTGTTTCTGTAAGTTTTACAGGTCAATCCTGCCCACTGTCTTCATGTCTGTCAGAGAGCCAGGGCGGTACTGAGATGGGCTGTCTAAACTTCAGACCAAGTAAAGAGAACTTTGTACACACTGCAGTCAATTCCCCTTTTAACAATATCTGTGGCACCTACAACTCCTGAGGCTTAGAAGAGAACAGGACAGGATGAGCGTTGGCCAGTCAGGAAAAGAAAGGGGCTGACAACCGTTGAGAAAGGGCTTGGTATGTCCTCCAGAGTTATGAATTTAATCCCAAGAAAATTAAATAAAAAACTGGTCATGGTAGTGTGTGTGAGCTTATAATCCCAGAACTAGAGACACAAAGAGGCAGATCCTCAGGACCTGCTGTCCCAGGCCAGTGAGAAACCCTGTCTCAAAAGACAATGTAGACAGCACCTGCGGGCCGATAGCCATGGCGCCCTCTGGCCTCAAAGCTGCCCTAGAACTTTGCCGCCCTACCTTTACCTTGTATATAGGATTGTGCTGACATTTCTTTAGCGTCTATCTTCCCTCCTGATACCACAGTTACGTGGCACATTTGGTAAAGAGTTTGAGCTGTGGGACACGGGGAGACACACACACACACACACACACACACACACACACACACAGCCGGGGAGGAGGGAACACAACATGAAGCTCCAGGGCCAAGAGGGAGGAAAAACAAGAGTAACATGTCAGACTCCTAGAAGACAGCAGAGAGCAAGCACAGACACTCTCAGAGCACAGGACAGCAGCCAATGGGGAAACACAGGTCCCCTCAGAGCCCAACCTTCCTGTGTTCACAGAAAGAA
This sequence comes from Apodemus sylvaticus, assembly GCF_947179515.1. Classification (NCBI taxonomy): domain Eukaryota; kingdom Metazoa; phylum Chordata; class Mammalia; order Rodentia; family Muridae; genus Apodemus; species Apodemus sylvaticus. The sequence continues at coordinate 46,342,035 of NC_067493.1, read as the reverse complement.
CTGAAGATGACAGGAAGATCTTTACTGTATAGATGGGGTGGGTCTACACCTACAAGGATGGAGACTACAGGGTGAGGGGAAATACTGTTGAGGAGGGAGACTGGCTTAGCCCGAAGCTTATTCTGTGAGGCGAAGGCTCAGAGTCCCCAGATCTCTCTTCTGGGAGACCTTGAGTTAAGGGGACTCTGAGGCAGCATCAGGACTTTAGCTTCCTATAAAGAGAACTGTGTATAATTATGTGGGGCGAAAGTCAAGGTCACGCCCAATCTCCACTGTCCTTTGGGGTCAACTGGTCATGAGCGGAGACAGAACTGACATGTCTGGTGGATGGACACTTAAATCCCCGGGGCCTCAGATTCTTGTTCCATGGAACAGGAATGAAACTCTGAGATCGTGAGGCTCCCTGGGGACTCTGCGCCGTAGCACACACGGAGCACCAAGCACAGGCCTGGCGGAGACACAAGGAGAACAGCGTCCTTCCGTTATCACGGCTCCACCTGACTATCAAACTCCTCCAGACACACACACATATCTCTGCTGCATTAAATTTCCATCTCTCCTTTAGTTCACTGTTTGTTTTTTTGTTTTTGTGACAGGGTTTCTCCCACCAGGATAACCTTGGCTGTCTGGGAACTCAACTCACTATGTAGACCAGGCTGGCCTCCTGTGCAGCACCATGGTCACAAGCTCATGTTCCCTTCACTGATGTCAAAGTACCGGGCGTTTGACAAATGTGGCATATTTAGACTATCTCCACAGGGGATTTCATTCCTCAGAAACCTGCACCAACCAGACACACTGACACATACCCAGTGCTTTTCTCAAGCACTAGAAGGAGGAACTGGCAGAGCCCAGTGCCCTAGAAGCACTAGCCAGGCTACACCCTGGGAGGCCATGCTGGGACCATGAGAGAACAGCGCTCAGCTCCCACGTGTGCTGCCATGGTGGATGGGCTTCCTTTCCGGATGGCTTCCCCCGGAAACTCACACAGCAGACCTACCTGTTCTGCATGTAGCTCTGCGAGATGGCAGAGCGCGACGGCGAAGGACTCGGTGTTGTTCTGCTGCACACCCGCGTTCAGCGCCTCCAGGCTGTTCATGCTCAGCAGCATCTGGGCTTGCTGCAGTGCCATGGTGCTGGGTGAGGAGAGGGGACAGGTCCCCTTAGGCAGCAGACCTAGGCTGCCCCTGAGCCATACCCTACAGTTAGCCTCTGTGGAGACGCAAGAAAATTAACCCTTGCGGCTCTGGATGTGGGGAAGCAACTCCTCCCCATGCCGGCTCTCCTGCCCTCAGGCCAAGGAGAGTGGAATTATCCTGGGTATGCAGGCCCCAAGGAAATGTAGAGTAGGTCAACAAATCTGGGAACACTGAGCGCCCAGATCCCCAACCCCACCTCCCACCCTCCATGTTCCCTGAGGTCACAGGATGCTAATTAGGTTTCACGGGTAAATTCAGACCCGATGCCATCCTGGCACCGGCTGCTCTGGCAATGCAGGCAGTGGCCAGTGTCGGCAGCTGTTTCAGAGCACACCGTGCCAAAAAATTATCTGAAATACAAAAACAAGACTGGTAAAGAGGCGCTTCCTTCATTACGGAATTCCTAGAAACAGCAGGCTGTCTAGGGGATGTGTGAGCTCAAGGCGGGGCTCCAAGGCAAAGTCTGTTTCAGAAGTTTACTTCCAAACCACCGGAGGCTGAGTGGAAAGCAGACAGTGGCTGCAGACATCCAGAGAAAACACCTCACCGGAGGAGCAACCTTGTCTACACAAGCACTGTGGGGAGGGGCGCTGGACTTGCACAAGGAGGCCATGCAGCATGCGAACAGGAAGGGGACTCAGCTCGGGGGGTCAGGTGATCTAGGTTTGAGTGGCAGCTGGTCACTGGTCAAGTATACTCATGAGCTTGAGATCAAATGTGCGAACCAGATGAGAAATCACCCACCGGTTATATACAGAACAGTCAGGAAGAGTAAACCGTGGACGTGGGGAAGACTTTGCCAAGTTCGTGCAGACTACAAAATGTCTCCAGATGACGAATCATTTTCTCTAATCCCCTCGGTGAACAAATTCCAAAGGGGGACAAACTTGCACAGGGCCAGTTCGCTAGCTCCTGCTTATCTCTCTAAAGGCTCCACACCTCCGTGGCTCTGGCAGTCTGCCTGGAGACCTACCTGCGGCCGTACAGCCTCCAGATAGCCGTTTTCTGTGCAATGCTGATATCGATAAGTTCCGACAGGCTGTGTTTCCAGTGCAGGAGGTCAGAGTCCTTTAGGGCATCCATCAGTTTGTTGGCCGTCTTCCCAGCAAAAGCTCTCTGTTGAACAAGGGACTGTATTCCCAGGGAGGCGAGGTACTAAGGGGACAGATATACCCACGACCCAAGATAGAGATTACATGACAGAATTTGTTTTGCTCTTCAGAAATGTGGTGGATTTCACATTTCAGCACATGCACAGTGACAGCTCTACTTAAAGAACCTATGCCCTGACCTGAACCCTGACCCGTGAAGGATGTGTTCCTGAAACGCTAGGGCTGAACGAGAAGCAGCGGGCACGTGGCACAGAGCCAGGCCTCAGCATTAGGTAACCTGGACTTAGACACTGCCTCTGCTACTTACTGTGTGACTTAGGGCCAGTCACTTAGCTTCTTAGCTAAGCCTCAGCTTCCTCATCTGTAAAATGGGCATCAAACCTATCATAGAGAATCGTGGTAAGGATTACAATGAGATGATAGAGCAAACAGTGCTGGGCACATTAGGTAACAGGAGATTAAAAAAAAAAAAAAAAGGATGCCTGTCACGAGCAACAAGTTATCATCTTAGCTTCTGGAATTCTCCTCAAGGGTAAAAAGCTCATCTGAAAAAAGCGGTTTAAATCCATAACTAGAGTATATTTAAGCAGTCTATCAATTCGGTCCTTCCCAGAAGGAAGCACACAGATAATGCAAAGATTGAACAAATATGTACATTAAGTTGTTCTCAATTTTGCTGCAAACTTCCTGAGAATGGGCGTGAGTGATCTTATGGTCTGTGGTCACGGATTCAGCAGGTACTGAGACAGGATAACGTTCTTCCAATAGCATTCTACACCCCAAAGTCATTCCTACTTTCTGCACACAGACCATGCCCTTTGCATGGCCTCTGTGTCACTGAGGTAACAACGCAGCCTTTTCCTGTCATGCAGAATGAGAGGATCAGGTCTTCCCACTAGGCTTACTAGTTAAAACAAGGATCAGCGAACTTTCTAGCAAGGGTCAGAGCAGATTTCATGTTGCAGGCCACATTTGTCTCTGCTCATCTGTGGCTCTTCTACGGCTCCATCCATCTAAACATGTAGACGTTTCCTGCCTCAACAGCCCTACGCAGGCGGACAGAGCACCAGATTTAAAACACAAGCTGTAGTCTGCCAATCCCTGGTTTAAATTCAGCATTCCAGGGCTGGGGATATAGCTCTGTGGCAAAGCACTTGCCTCGCATGTGGGAGATGCTGAGTTCTATCCCCAGCACTAGAAAAGAAGATAAAAGCCTTTCTACAAATTTTCTAAGTACAAATGTACTAAGTGTTGCTCAATAAACTAAAACTAAACAAAGGTCTCTTATCAAGTCGATAAGTGGAGCTCTCACAGATGTTAGGACAAAGGGAATAGAGAGAAACCTACCCAACAGAATTTAGTGGTGTGATTAATAATTAAAGTCAGAAAACAACCGACAACGAGACCACGTGTAGGAATACCCACTCTAAGTCTTGCTGGATCATGACAAAGGTGGGCAGAAGAGACAAAAGCTCAACACCACTAATTTTAACAATCTCACAGAAAGATGAGCCTTACCGGTAACCCAAAATGTACTGCTTTCTTCACAGAATGCTCCAGCAGAACATAGCTATCGGCTCTCTTCTGCCCCAACACATAAAGCCAGCTCTGGCAAGAGATAACCATCAGAATGTATCATAACAATGGCAATGGTGGATCTCCAGTGAAGTATCAATGTGGACATAAGAAAGAATTTTAAAGGGACATGTTAAGCTCTCTACAGTACTGTGTTATGAGTTGTGAGTGTAAATGAAACCCGTTAGGGATATTAAAAGCTTTATCAATGCCAGACTGAGATAAACAAGCATTGATCCACATTCTCTGACAGCTTGAGTGGCAGACATGTCCGAAGGAAGCATAAAGCTCCACCCGGCATTTAACTGAGCTGAGTCACAGAGGACTAAGTACTTCTGTACTCTCTCTATACTTGGTAACTGTTGGATACACCAACATCTCACCAAGTTATAGTACATTGTCTATATAGTACATCATCTCATTAATGTCAACATCAATGCAATACTTAACTCTTTTTCTCATGTCAAGGTGGATACAAAGTGCTCAAAGCAGAACAAATGCCACAAATTAAGAAAGAAATATGAATGTAGGACTCTCTGTGAGTCCTTGTGTCCACCTACATAGCTTTCCCTCACTGCTAAGGACCTTGGATCCCACTACACAACGACATGATTGAAACTGGGCCTTCAGGAGGTCAACTCTACCCATGAGCAAAATCCCAAGACCAGAGGACGGCCTCACCAAACAGTGCTGCAGACACACGTGATCGTTGGACTCCTGGGCAATCCTAATTGCCTCCTGCAGGGCGAGCTCTGCCTGTTGACTAATGACAGACTAAACATTAATATCCCATTAACAGTCACAAACATGTAAGCGTCGGTAGCAGGAAGTCATTTGCACGCAGTTCGTCCATGAGCAGGCCTCGAGCTGAGCTGTGGCTATTTATGGACTGCTTTCTCTGTGGCTGCCTCAACCCCAGGAGCAGGAAACATCGCTGTGGAGGCGCGGTCAGGCCCTTCTGGGGGAATGTCTAGTAAAGGGAACAGTTTTCCTTGCTGCTCCTAAAATGTTTGTTCCTTCCAGCTGTCCAATGCCAAGAAGACAGCAAGGAAAAGACTAACAGTTTACTTTGTATTAAGTTATTTTCTGCATTGTTTAAAATAAAACAAAACAACAAAACCCAAGCCACTATGTGCAGCTGGTATTTTATCATCATTAAAGTAATAAATAAATAGTTTTCAGAAGCATTCTGACGATTCCTATTTCTAGTCATTTTTTCCTCTCCTCACATGCCAATGTTCCCCTGAAAATCAGACAGTCTCCCCCACGCTCCCGTGGTCTACGGCAGCCCAGCCAGCCATTCTCAGCACACTGAGCCAGCACCTCTGAAAACACCCCATTTTGCAATGCTGTGTTGTCTGCCTTCTGTTTACTCTCCTGTGGATTTAACTACTTCACAAACCTCTAAATGGCACAGGCCAGGCCTTATCTTCTTGAATTCCAAATAAAAGGACGAAAGCTTTACCAATGTCGCTGTTCAATGTAAGAGCCCGGGTCTCAGATGCCACTAGCTTAAGGAAAACCTTACAGTGAGCTTTCCTCCAGCATTAGCAACAGCCTCACAGGGGCAGTGTTAATTAAGCAGTCCCACTTTTTTCCTTAACTGCTTGTTCAAATAGAGGAGCTAGCTACCTCTACTTTGCCTATGCTGCATTTCTTTCAAACTGCTTTCCCTGCTGAGCAGAACCCTGACCGAGAGCCACCTGAGAGCAGGAAGCACACCTTCATACACGGGTCCTCAGTGTCCCAGTTAATACTGCTCCAGTAAACAGCAGCTGACTGCACAGTGTCAGGCTTAGGAAGGAAGAGTTGGAGAGACCCATACAGTGTGCTGCAGCAGGAGCTACAAGCCACTACCAATGCAGAAACTTAAGAAAGTCAAGCCAACATGACCAGTAAAAGAGCCTGGCATGGCGGCACAGGCCTGTGATCCTGATAAAGAGCAGGAAGATCAGGAGTTACAAGATCAAGCTGGGCTACATGAAACTGTTTCAAAAAGGTTTAAAAAGAGAAAGAGGCAAGCTGGTTTCCTCTCTGAAACGTACTACGTACGATGCCTACTTAGCTTCCCAAGACAGGAGCAACGGCCTCCTCGCTACTCAGAGTTCATACCTGGCTCCACAACCCAATGCTGATCTCAGTCACCTCCTATTTTTCCTCACTTGCAGAGTCAGGAGCACACTGCTCAAACAAACTATAAGCTCCCACTCTAGGATGTACTCACGGATGTGAGTATTTCCTCCAAACAAAGGCACAGGAGACTTGGCTTCCCTACGTCTGTGTTCCAGTATCAGGTCAGAGGATGACAGACATGTGACCTTGACAACTATGTATGCACACACACCTGGAGCAAGACCAGAATGCCTTCTTCCAGTAACAGCAGCCCCTGACCACAGCTCTTAGTCTGGCCCACACTAGCGACAACGCTGCAGCTACGTTCTGTACCGCTCTCCCTCTTTCCTATAAGCCTCCCACCAGTTTCCTCTATTTCCACTTCTGCACGCCCTGGTACTACAGGGAAACCAGTATGAAGTGTGTGACCAACAAGCAGCTATCAAATGTCCAACATTACGGGGCTAGGGATGGAACTGTCAGCAGAGTGCTCACATAAACAGGTGATACACAGCTGAAACCCCAGCACTTAGGAGACAGACGCAGGAAGATTAGAAGTTCAAGGTCATTCTTAGCTAGGTAGCAAGTTCAAGGCCAGTTGAGAAACAGAAAATCCTATTAAGAAAAAGAAAGGTCTTTGGGGTGGGAGCTGTTGCTCAATGGCAAAGCACTTAATTAATGTGCACAGGGTCCTGTGAATATACCAGGATAAAAGCCCAGTGACCTACAGGCTATTAAAGCAGAAAGGGAGTGAGGGCCTGTTCGACACTATGGAATCTCACCTATGCAGCCTGTGGCCTGCACCACCCTGCTGCCCCCTGCTCTGGGCTTGAGCACCACAAGGCTCTTCTGAGGTTCTGCTCAGCAGTGTGTTCTCTCAGACTATGTCTAGTTACCTGCTTTAGCAGCCATTTGTGCAGCTGAGCCAAGCTTCTCTTACACAAATCTTTTCCATAGGAGCAAGTCCACACATTTGCCTAAATTTTTTTTTCCCTCCTGACTACAAGTTCTCATGTCTTTTCCACAAAACAAAATAAACAAACAATAAAGCCAGGTATATTCTGTAACAAAACCAACCAGTTCCACATTACAGCTGCCTGAATTCAAGCAAAAGCACACAGAACTTCCAAACTCTGTGCAGCCTTCTACCAGCAGATAGAACTCTCTTCGCTTTTTAAATACTGGAAATGGCTTCTGCAGCTCCATCACTACCTCCAAAAGTTCTTCTGGGAAGCCCTGACCTAAAGACCTAGTTCACTAAATGGCCAGATTGTTCTTAGAAGCAAAAAACAAAGCAGGCCCAAGCACTAAAGCATGCACCACTACCCAGTGGCTCCAGGGAGCACACCACTAGGGAGGATTTGCCATTCACAAAAAGCTTCACTCTGGGAGCTACAAACAAATCTAGAAAAAATCTCAAATCAGTTTCTTTCTCCATTTTAAAAATAAATTTTTTGTTTGTTTGTTTGTTTGTTTGGTTTTTGATTGTTTGTTCTAGGTTTTGTTATATGACAAAGTCTTCTATGTAGCCCAGGCTGCCTTGAGCTTGTACCTGTCCTCTTACCTCCAACTCCTCAGTGCTGGAATTACAGACATGTGTCATCATGAAGGGAAGAGTAGGATTTTTTTTGTTTGTTTTTTGAGACAGGAACTCACTACATATTCTTGGCTGGCCTGAAACTCTCTATGTAGGCCAGGCTAGCCTCAAACTCCAAGGGCCTCTGCCCCTGAGTATTGGATGCACCACTACTCCTGGTAATGGATTATCTTTAAAAATGAGTTTCAATTAACACTGAGATGCTTGTCTTCCACGTCCACACGGACAGGAGTCTGTCTACTTACTAGTGCCCGAAGCGGCAGTGCAGGGCAGCCAGGTTGAGAGCAGCGTATCTCAGGCTCCGGCCATAACCCTCTTCCCCATTACTTTTGCCCTCTGCTCCAGTGAGAATCAGGCGGTCAAAATAATGCAGAAGGCTGTGCGTTGAGCTGAAAACATCTTGAACACGGAGGTTGTTTAAGTAGCTGAGGTAATGCTAAAACGAGAAATAATCAGTAGTCTCATGGAAGCCACAGTTCATCCTCACCTTTTCTCCATGGGCAAAGTAAGAAAGATTCAAAATGTTGGCTTGGAACAGTCCCCAGACAAGAAGTCCATTAGGCGTCTGTCCAGGTTTATGAATGTAGCTATTGATAGGATACAAACGCATGCACGAACAGAGGCTGTTGCCATTGGCTATGTTAGCACCCATGATGCTAGGGCATCAGAATGCAGAAGGGCAGCAGCTCTCCCTGCTGAGGTATTAAGGAACACTCAATTGATGAGAACCTGATTCATGTACAAGTTAAAAGTTAATTCCTCTAAATGTCCAACTAAAACTAGCTACCAAGTTAACTCTTGTCCTTTTGCTTTGGAGCACAGAACTAAAGCACTCTTCTAACAGGGATGTCTCAGCTACTGGGAAAAAAAATGGAGCTGTTTTGACATGAATAAAATCTGATGTCAAATCAAATATCATCTGAAGTTTACATTAAGAAGCTCACAGAGGAACAGATCTAATAAAACATTTAATTTAAAATTTTGTTTGAAAAAAAAATTAAATTTTGTTTGAAAACACTCATAAAAGGAAGAAAGAAAAAGAATTTTTCAGCCTTCAAATGTTTTTATCCATCAGTCTATCGTCTCCTGTCTAAAGCCACGCCCAAGATAACTCAGAGAAGACACCAGCAGGGCCTCTGGCCCAGGGACAGTGGGGGAGCCCTGTAGTCTGGGCCCTGCTGTTATCTTGCCAACAATGTGATTTCTTTTAGAACCTAAAACTTGTGTAGCTCTCTGATTTACTACTGAACAGCAGTATGCTGTCCTTAAAACCCAGGAACACATTCTGGACAAAACTCACAGCTTCAGCAAAATCAGGATTAAATTTCAACAGGTTGTTCAATTCTTTCTGCAAGGAAGCTGGGGTGAGGGCTTTAGTCTCGTCATTCTTCAACAAAGCAGCCTGAAATGAAAATTGCAGCACATCAGAAACAATCAATCCAGAGGAACACGGAGACCAACATGGCCTGACTACAGCCTCATCAGCATGAGCCCTTTCTAAACAATGTTTACAATGTTTTATGTTGACCACATTCACGCCAGCACATACTATTTCCCTTCCCTTGGACACAACCCTCCGGGTCTGCACGTCTCACCCACGTGATCCTTCCAGACCTAGCAAACCCCGATGGGTCCCAGTTTATAATTTATACTCCACTGTCCATCACTGAGGCTAGGCAAGGTCTCAAGGCCACCCATATGCCCATGAGTCCCCTGCACTCTCTCTCCCTTCCTACAGCACGGGCCAGTCTATATACTTCAACTGTCACCTGAACACCCAACACTGTCAACTCTTCAGACAGATACTGTGTTCACCTCCTGCCCTGTCCTACATATTGCTAGTTTACATGCATAGAATCAACAATTACACAGGACATGTTGCTATGGTTTAGATGTTCAATGTCTGTCTAGGAGACCATGTTGGTTCCTAAATTGGCATCAATGAGAAGTGCTGGGTAGGGCCATACACACACACACACACACCCCAAAACAACAATCAAAACCAACAAAATTAGATGAACTCAAGATGAGAAGAGAATCATAGTCACCACTCAGATCATGAAGGACCCTTACAGGAATTTGAGAGCAGGTCTAACGTCTTTGGGAAATCCTTAAAGGGATTCTCAAAGGGTCTGTAAAAAAGTAGGACCAGGGGCTGGAGAGATGGTTCAGCGTTAAGAGCACCGACTGCTCTTCCAAAGGTCCTGAGTTCAAATCCCAGAAACCACATGGTGGCTCACAACCATCCATAACAAGATCTGACGCTCTCTCCTGGAGTGTCTGAAGACAGCTACAGTTTACATAAAATAAAAAATAAATCTTAAAAAAAAAGAGAGAAAAAAGAAAGGAGAACCAATGGTAGAAATTCCATTGCTGGAGCTACGCCCTCCAAGGGACTCCTCAGATCTGTACTCCACACCATGCTGCAGAGTTGAGAGAAGACCACTTGTTTGAACCTGAATTCCTACTATGATGCATGGCTCTCAAAGGCCCAACTCAATGAGCCCATGGGATTTTGGACTTACATATTTAGAATTTCCTTGGAGTGATACAAAGCTGAATAATACATAATGTAAAAAAATTATATATATAATACAAAATGGAAGCAGCCCTCTCAAGAGGTATTAGGGAACACTGAATTAATGACTATTTTATACATTGTATATATAATATATATACAAAAGAAATAAGATTATGAATAGTACACCTTTTCTCAATATATATATATATATATATTCTTTAAAATTACTTATTTTATACATATGACTACACTGCAGCTGTCTTCAGACACACTAGAAGAAGATTGGATCCCATTACAGACGGTTGTGAGCCACCATGTGGTTACTGGGAATTGAACTCAGGACCTCTGGAAGAGCAATGAGTGCTTTTAACCGCTGAGCCATCTCTCCAGAACCTTATATATTGATTTCTTAAAAAATAGCTTTACTATGTAGCCTTCCTTGAGAAGCCTAGAACCTTCTACATACCCAGCCAGCCGGGCGGTGGTGGCGCACGCCTGTAATCCCAGCACTCTGGGAGGCAGAGGCAGGTGGATTTCTGAGTTCAAGGCCAGCCTGGTCTACAGAGTGAGTTCCAGGACAGCCAGGGCTACACAGAGAAACCCTGTCTCGAAAAAAAACAAAACAAAACAAAACAAAACAAAACAAAACAAAGACAAAAAAAAAAAACCACCAAAAACAGTTAAATTAAATATTTATATCGAACTAATTATAAATTATTCATTCTATTTCTAAACCTTTTTCTTCTATTTTTATTTATTTATTTGTTTGTTTGTTTGTTTGTTTAATGTATATGAGCATACTGTCACTGCCTTCAGGCACATTAGAAGATATGTATATGTACTCATATATAAAATAAATAGACCTTTAAAAAAAAGAAATATGAATATTTTTTTTTCCTTGAAAAGAACTGGTCCCAGGATTTTAAAATCCTCCTGCCTTAGTTTCCTATGTGCTGAGATAATAGCCAGACCTGGTATGGAGTAAGTGGTATAGGGAATAAGATACTTAATCCTAGTTTTTTCCTATATGTGTGTGATTACAGGTATGAAATTAGGTATAATGGCCTAACATGAAATCTTAGCCGTTGGAAGGCATTTGCAGGAGGATTAAGAGTTCTTGGGTTACATATTGAGACTGTGTCTTTAAAAAATAAGTAAGACAGGATGGAGAGATAACCCCATCCTGTTAAAAGCACTGACTGCTCTTCCAGAGGATCCTGATTTGATTCCAATTGTCCACAAGGCCACTCACAACTGACAGACATACATGCAGGCAAAACACCAATGTTCATAAATAAAAATAATAAAAAAATGGCGGTCAGTGGTGGAGCATGCCTCTAATCCCAGCACTTGGGAGGCAGAGGCAGGCGGATTTCTGAGTTGAAGGCCAGCTTGCCCTACAGAGTGAGTTCCAAGACAGCCAGGGCCATACCCTGTCTTGAAAACCCAAAACAAAACAACCCCCCCCCACACACACACACAAAAGAACCCGGGCAATGGTGGTAAATACATTTAATCCCAGCAATTGGGAAGCAGAATCAGATGTGCCCTGGTCTACAGAGTGAGTTCCAGGACAGCCAGGGCTGTTATATAAAGAAACCCTGTCTCAAAACATCAACAAAACAGAAAAACTAAGAACAGCATGGCACCACATGCACTCAGGCTGCAGAAGAAGCCCTGTCAGTTTGAGGCCAGTTTGGTCTAAAGAATGGTCCAGGCCTGTCAGACCAATACAGTAAGACCCTATTATGGGGAGCTGGGGGTGTTACAAGGGAAGGGAGTAGTGGAAATGGTATTCAGAGGTTAAGAGCACAGATAGCTTTTCTAGGAACTGGGTTCAATTTGCAACACTCGAAAATCAGTTCAGAAATATCCATATTTGAGTTTCAGGGTTTCTGCTACCCTCTTCTGGGCTTTATAGGTACTGCATGCATGTAGTTCACATACAAGGAGGCAAAACATTCACACACATTAATTAATATTAATAATAATCTTAATTTTCTCTTTTCTTTAAAAAGAAAAACAGACTTATTTATTTTTACTATGTATATGGGTATTCTGCTTACAGGTATGTCTGTATACCACACATGTGCCGTGCCCACAGAGGCCAGAAGAGGGCAGTGGATACCCTGGAACTGGAGTAATAGTTATGAGCCACCACAGGTTGTTGGTCCTCTGGAAGAGCAGCCTTTACTCTTCCCCACCAAGCAGTCTTTCCAGCCCAGCCTTTTCTTCTTTCCACATAATAACAGATGATGACTTTGTCTCATCATCAAACGGTCTTTGAAATAATTTCTAAAGCAACAGTGGTAACTCTCACTCACATTTATTGCAACACTTCCCCCAAGCTGTCGCCTGCCTTTTAATTAAGTTAGAGAATGTGATGATGGCATGCAGACATTAGCTCCTGCGTGGTGTCTTCCTTTGTGTTCATAAAGGCTTTCCCCACCCAGAGGCAGGGCAGCTAGAGCTTGCTATGGAGGGCCTTCTAGTCTAATTAGAGAGTGACCTGTGCACACTAACTCTAATCCAGCTGTAGGGCACCAGGGTGTGAGGACAATCCAGATGACAGATACTTCTTCCCCACAGTTAACACAGCCATCACTAAGTGATGAAACCTGGGCTCCATCTCTAAGGAAACCTGCATGTGGACTCCTGTGTGGCTGAAATCCACCTGTCAGGTATTCATTTAGGTTAGTTGAGTTTAGTTTTGAGACAAAGTTTCATATACAGCCCTAACTGGAATTCTATGGAGACCAGTCTATCCTGAATTCAGAGATCTGCCTGCTTCTTTCTGCCTCTCTATGGTGGTCACAGTCCATTTCGGAATGACTCTGCCTTAAAAGAATAAAATGAGACAGGCAAGGACCACAGCACTGCCAGTGAAGAGGGAAGAGTAGCAGGCAGCACACACAGTCCTGTAAGGAAACTTCACACACACATGACAGCACAGCACATCACAGGACTTAATAAAAGTGAAAAAGCTCACAAGAAGCTATATAATTATCATACCTGCTGAGAGAGAAAAAATTCTGCTTGTTTTTGGGACAGAGGACCACTGCAAGATACTTCCTCTTCTCTGGAAAATGAAAAGATAAAAATAAAATAAGAGTAAAGACTACATATAGTAAAAAAGGTAACTTCACAAATCATGTAAGTTTTTTAAAGTTAAAGGCAAATTATGGTAATATACCCTATACCTCCACTACTTGCAAGGCTGAGACAGAAAGATGCACAGTTCAAGGGCAGCTTAGACTTCCTATGAAGAAGCCATTTAAAACAAACAACTAAAAGGCAATGAAAGCAGGGGTCCAAACGCACATCTGTAGATCACATGAAAGCAATCCAATTATCCACTGACAACAGTAGATAAACATGCACTATGGACATGCAATATGCTATTCGGTCTTTTAAAAAAAGGGAAGTTCTCGAGCTGGAGAGATTAATCAGTGTTTAGAGCATGTGTTGCTCTTGCAGAAGACCCAGGTTTGATTCCCAGCACCTACACGGCAGCTGCATGGCAGCCTTCCTCCGGCCTCTGCAGGCATCCGAAAGGCCACAGAGGAATCCTCAGAACAATGCTCACTTCCTAGCCCTGCCCAGAGTTAGAATTATACACAGTTCCAAACACGGCTTCTCTCATTTCTTTGCCACTCTGACTCTCTTGAAAACTCTATCTCACTAGTTTAACTAAGTTCCCCATCTATCACCTGGCCATCCCTACCTACTGGCACGAACACAGGACTTTTCTCCTCTGCATGAGGAGAATGAACAGCACCACGCACTGTGCCTGGCACACGGGAAGCACAGCCGACACCTGCAGGGTGGCTGAGTCTGGGAGACTAGTATGAAGCTAACCCAAGAGAAGAAAAAACGGCCTCAGGTGAAGAGCAGCAGAGGCAGCACCTTGCAGCCTCAGGAGCCCCATGAGCGGGCAGCTCCCGGGGTTTCCTCAGGGTGGACTCCACAGGCCTACACTCCCGTGGAACACGATGCTACAGCTGAGCCATGAAGCAGAAGCTGCATTTCAGTTTGCCTGCTCTGCAACTGCAGTCTTAAAACAGCCAATCAACATTTGAGGACCAACCAGTCCAGGTTCTAAATGTTTGTGTGTCGGGTGCTGAACGCTGAGCCAGGGCCTCATTCACAGAAGGCAGGTTCTGTACCACTGAGAACATCCGGATCTTAAATTAACAACTGGAGCTCCCAGCAGTGACTCACACCTGTCATCTGTGTACTTCAGAGAAGGCTGAAGCAGGAGAACTGCTCTGAGTTGAAGGCCAGTCTGGACTACAGAATGAAACCCTGTCAAAAAATTAAATAAACAGTGGGGCTTCCCTTCAAAACTGTAAGGTGGGAGACTTGCAAAGCTCCCAGTATTACCTCATGAACTTGTGTTTTCCTTTCCCAGAGCTAATACTACTTTGCAAGAAAAAGAACTTCCCTATAAAAAGCTAAAAATATACCAATAATTACAAAAAGAGAAAGAGGTAATTTCTTGTCCGATGTAATATAATAAGATAAAATTACAAATAGGTTAGAGGCTGCTTTATGTCTAGCATATATGAGCTTGTGGGTTCCAAACCCTTGGAAATAAAAAAAAAAAAAAATGATACACACATAAAAAGTTAAAATTAAAAAAACAAAAACAAACAAAAAAAGAAAAACAAGCCGGGTGGTGGTGGCGCACGCCTGTAATCCCAGCACTCTGGGAGGCAGAGGCAGGCGGATTTCTGAGTTCTAGGCCAGCCTGGTCTACAGAGTGAGTTCCAGGACAGCCAGGGCCATACAGAGAAACCCTGTCTCAAAACAAACAAACAAACAAACAAACAAACAAACAAACAAAAAGTCAAGAAGAGCTCAACTAAAGAGAAGGCTTAATGGTGGAGTACCTGCTGAGCCCACCCAAGCCCGGGACCAAGCCCCAGTACTGTAAAGGCAAAACAAAGAGTTTCAAATAATCAGAGCAGTCAAATACATGAAACTATCTTTTCTTTTTTTTTTTAATTTTTCAGATAGGGTTTCTTTATGTAGATGTGGAAGTCCTGAAACTCACTATGTAGACCAGGTTAGCCTCAAGTTAATAGAGATCTTCCAACTTCTGCCTTTTAGGTTCTGGGATTAAAGTTACGCACCATCATATCCAGCCAGAAATGTTTTTTCCGTGTTATGTATATCTAAGTGTTCATGTTTGAGGCCAGTCAGAGCCATATAATGGGTTTAAGGCCAGCCTACATAATGAGAACATACGTGTTTCCCCACGGAAATGTAGTACATTGTAAACCGGGCAGTGGTGGCGCACCTGTAATCCCTGCACTCTGGGAGGCAGAGGCAGGCGGATTTCTGAGTTCTAGCCCAGCCTGGTCTACAGAGTGAGTTCCAGGACAGCCAGGGGTACACAGACAAACCCTGACTGAAAAAAACAAATCCAAAAAAAACAAAACAAAAAAAAAAAAAAAAGAAAGAAAAAAGAAAAAGACATTGTAGAGCCAGGCAGTGCTGGAAGGAAGGAAGGAAGGAAGGAAGGAAGGAAGGAAGGAAGGAAGGAAAGACATTTTATAGAGAGACCTGAATACGGTGAATGTCTGTGCTTTAGGAAGCCCTCAAGTGATTCTCAGACTCTGGAATTTGATGCTACCAATGGCTAGGATAGCTGACCCCACAGGAATGAAATTGCACATTCAAATGTAGAAATCTGAGTAGAGTACAAAGACAGAAGTAGGGTTCAGGGTAGCCGTCAGGACAGATGATTCCTAAAGCAGACAACAGACAACAACGGGCCTTTATACTTAGGTCCATCAACACCTCTTCCTAGTCACTACATTCTCAGCAGCATAGAAGGTCATTTGACAGAAACTGTGGCCCTACTGCCACCCCCAGAAGCCTAAAGGAAGGGAGCCACACCCTGGCCTCACTCCCCTTCCACCTGTGGACTGCCCACTTGTGCCTCCCAGCCAATCCGAAGCCACAGGACACAAAACCTCAGTCGTAGTCTGTGAGCTGACCTCCTGTATCCCCAGGGACAGAGAAGGAACAGCCAGCTCATACTGTCTAGACCAGAATGGACAGTGGGACGTTTAGTTAAGCCGAGTGACAGGAGAGCAGAGTTACCTCACAGACACGTCGAGCTCTTCCTTTTCCATTTGTCTTTCTCCGTCCTCTCTATCCATGTCAGCGTCTTCCACTGTCTTCTTCTCCCCATTCTGGAAGTACTGCTGGAGGGCAGTGTACAGCTTAAACACTTGACTGAAAGAAAGCTTACTGTAGGCCAAGATCATGTGGCGCAGAAACAGACCTAGGAGAAGACCACAGACAGGTGAAACCATGAGCTGATTCCCAGGGACTTGGCACCGCCTCCCAGCCCCGCCCCGCCCCGCCCCGCCCCCTGGAGCATGCTTCCATTCAGGTCTCAGTCCTCTCCCACCTCTATCCTTTCAGGCCACAGCTATTCACTCTCTCTGAAACTACCATCGTTAGTACATCTGAGTCTATCAAAAGCTGAGGAGTTATTACATTATCTTATTTACTGATTTCCTTTTTAACATCTGCTGCCCCTCCCTCCAGCACAACTCAGTCCCTGTTAGAGGCAAGTCTTTGTCTACCTTGTACGTCCATGATCTGGGAACAGATCAGTAAACAACTGACGTTGACTAACATAAAAATGACCATGCAACAGAGTCAGAGGGGAGGGACATGGGACACAGTTAGTAGAAAAGCATCAAGGAACTGTCACGTGTGCGTGGACTTCAGATACTACAGTAAGAGTGTGTTCTCACTCACCTCGCTTCCTAAGTTTGGCTGGTGAGCCCACTTACAGTTGCACAACAGGCAAGTGGTCCGCAGGACTGCGAAAAGAGCTGGGCAACCCTAAAGACCCCAGACCCAGGCCAACTGCTACAGACACAACAGAGGTGCTCGCCCACCAGTCATGTGGAATAGAGAAGGAGACAGGAGGGCGGTAAATACAAACCACACACGGCCAGCACCCTAGCCTGCCTGCTCATGAACACCACAGTCAGGACAGGTGCCCCTCAGAAAGCCGCCCGCTCGCATCATTGGGAACGCTCTCTGCTATTCTGAGAAGTGTCATACCTACTACACTTGTTTTGTGAACCTCTGGTTCAGTTCCAGAAAAAGAATCTGAAAGGTCATCAAAAAATTGTTCCATATCCTTCAATTCGCCTTCAGCCATCAGCTTGATTCTGAATGAGAAAATCGGGACGCATGTTTTAGGAAAGGCCGCTGAGCATCCTCCCATTTCATATTCCTGAATTACCGACACGTCTGTGTTAAAGGCCATTTCAAGGTTCGCTTAAAGCTGTGGCTTCCAAGACAAACTTTATAAGCCATTTGAAATGTCACTCGCATACTCCTCAAGAGAATCCTACATTGCTGGTTTACTATATAACATTCGTCAAAGTAAAAATGGAATTATCTAAAACAACTGTAAAGGAGGAAATTCCATATGAAATAATACACTTTGGAGGAAGAATACATGAACTAATAGTGTCTAATGTAACCCATTAAAAAACATCTAAATACAAGTTCTTAGGAAGGGCTGGAGAGATGGCTCAGTGGTTAAGAGTACTGACTGTTCTTCCAGAGGTCCTGAGTTCAATTCCCAGCAACCACATGGTGGCTCACAACCATCTGTAATGGGATCCAATGCCCTCTTCTGGTGTGTCTGACAACAATAAGTATACTAATATAAGTAAAATAAATCTTTTAAAAAACTATTCATAAAGAAAGTTCTTAGGAAAACAACCCCTTGAATAATCATAACTTTAGTTCCCCATGTATTCCAGCTGGCTTCCAAACTGCTTTGTAGCCAAGAAGAAATTTGAACTTCTGTTCTTCCTGCCTCTACCACTACGGATAGTTTACAGTGGCGGGCATGGAATCCAGGCTTTGTGCACGGGAGCTAAGCACTTACCAACAGAGCCACACCCCTATCATTTTAGAAAACCCTTAATTGCTACCCACTCCTTGTAATCTCCACCCACCCCTTGGCAAAAAGAGTGTTCACCTGATCTGCACTGAATTTGCCAGCTGAGGACACGATTCTTCAATTAGCTTGTACAGCTTCGACAGTGTAATATCTGGGCCCTGCATAAAGGAGAAATAGGAAGGTTAGAGATACGGGCAAAGAGCTACAGACTGACAGACAACTGTAAAGAATCACTTGTCAATCATTCCAAACAAGACATACGGAATCAGGATTTTCCTGACCATGCAAAACACCAGGTCATACATCATATTTGTAGATTATTTTGGTTTAGTCAATGGAAGTCTATTAAAAAAACAAAAGGAGGGCTGGAGAGATGGCGCAGCAGTTAGGAACACTAACTGCTCTTCCAGGGGTCCTGAGTTCAATCCCCAGCAACCACACGGTAGCTCACAACCATCTGTAATGAAATCCGATGCCCTCTTCTGATGTGTCTAAAGACAGCTACAGTGTACTCACATATAAAAATAAATAAATCTAAAAAAAAACAAAAAAAAAACAAAAGGAAAAATGAACAGGATTTATAAGACAAGGCTCTCTTTCCTTTGTCACTCTATAGAGAGGCAACACTGAACCTGTCTCTTTCTTTTTTGGGGGTTGGGTGGGGGGGTGAGAGTGGTTGAGACAGGATTTCTCTGTATATCTCTGGCTGTCCTGGAACTCTTTCTGTAGACCAGGCTGGCCTCGAACTCAGAAATCCACCTGCCTCTGTCTCCCAAGTGCTGGGATTAAAGCGTGCGCCACCACTGCCCGGCATGAGCCTATCTCTTTCATCAGTTAAATTGACCTCATCACCATTATCTCTTTTGTTTGTGGCAAAAGTTAAGTGCGCGAATGTGAAAGGCTACACTGGGTACACTGGGAAGCACTATACAAAGATGGGTGCTCTAGTGCTTGGGTATATAAACACATTTCATCCTTTCCTGAACTGGAGAAGGAAGGCTGGCTAACCCCAGAAGCAGGACCTTCTCTAGATGAGGTTTAAAATTACACAGTGGAGCCATTTTAGAAAGTCAGTGTTAGCTGGGTGGTGGTGGTGCACGCCTGTAATCCCAGCACTCTGGGAGGCAGAGGAGGCAGATTTCTAAGTTCGAGGCCAGCCTGGTCTACAAAGTGAGTTCCAGGACAGCCAGAGCTAAACAGAGAAACCCTGTCTCGGGGAAAAAAAACCAAAATCCAAAAAAAAAAAAAATAAAACAAACAAAAAAAGAAAGTCAGTGTTTACTCCACTCTAGACGTAGGGAACCCAATTCTACTTCTTGGGAAATTGTAGTTGACATATATTATTTTAAAATAGCCTGTATGGCTTCGCATACACCTTCAATCTCAGCACCCAAAAGACAGAGTTGGAGGCCACCCTGGTCTACAGAGCTAGTTCCAAGACAGCCAGAGCAACACAGAGAAACCCTGTCTCAAAAAAACAAATAAAACTTAAATAGGCTGTATGCTAAAACAAAAACAAACCCCCCTTAACTTATCATTTATAGGCAAGAGTTAAATTATGTTGTTTATCTTAGTAAGAAAGATTATGCAGCTGATGAAGAGTATTCTTTTTGACTGACAAGACTTGTTAAGTGGAAGAACATTTAGCAAGTAGCACTTACCAAGGTCCTTTTAAAACTAGTACTCAACAATTAGATGGATGAATAGTGAAACTCTCTGAAAGCAAACAAAGCAGAACTGGAAAGCATAGAGTACCCCACTTTCCAGAAGACCAAGGCTCTGAAACGGTAACCCTACTACCCCTAGTCACTCAGATTATACAGGAGCCCGATGTAGACCTGCAAAAAGAATGCATGTAATGCACCTGCCCATAGTAGGCGCTCAACAGACGCTAGCGAGAAGCATTCACGTTTTATTTTTCCCAAATCCTCTAGCGCAGAAAGAGTTGAGCCCCCGCCCCCGGGCCCCAGGCTGGGCCTTCCCCGCCCCCAAGCTCAGGGCGGGGCCCACCCGAGGCGAGGCGCGCGGAAGTGGGCGGGAAAGAGTGGGCGCCTCTCACCTGCAGCAGAGGCAGGAGCAGCTGGTTGAGCTTCCGCCGTTCCACGAGGCTGACGGCTCCCTCTCCCGTGCGGCCCATCTCGTTCAGCAGCACCAGCACCGCGATCTTATAGGGCGTCACCCAGTCCTTGATGCCAAACAAGTTGGCGTGCACTACCCCGTTGGTCATCATTGGATTGAAATATTGGCTCCCGTGGACGCTGGCAATGACAGGCCTTCAAGGCCTGCCACGCGCCGCGCCCACGAGCCGCCTTACGCCATGGCCGCACCGCCCGGCACCTAGCCCGCCCAGGACTGTTTCTCGCAGCAGAGGGCCTCTTGTCCCCGCGTGCTTTCGACCAATCATAGAACAGAAGGAAGACTGACGGCCAATCAAAATATCCAAACGTACAACGAGAGGGTGGGACATAAGTGGTGTTACCAGAAATCGGTTCCCTACAGAAACGGTGAACCAAAGCGAGCAGGTTCCTAGTCGAGGTGGACAGGGATCTGGTAAAAAGGAAGAGGCAATGATTTTGGTCAGAAGTAGAGTGAACTACAGGCCGCGCGTGTATTTATTTAATATAATCTCCCCTCCCCCCGCCGTTTAATTTTATTTTTTTCCTCTGGCGGTACACGAGGTTGAACACGACACCTCCTGTTACACCACGGAAGCTTTCTAACAAAGACCTTTCTCTGAAGCTACACTCCTCCCCTTTTTGAGAAAAAAAAAAGCTTGCTAAGTAGCATAACCTGGCCTTGAACTCGCGATTGTTTTACCAGTCGACGATCACCACAGAAACTGAGACGATTTGAATGCTCTACCCTGCCCAAAAGACATTCTTAAATAATTGTATTTAAAAGCAATGGGATTAAATTGGCAGGTTTAAATTATATTTGCATACTGGATGTGGTAGCTTCTGCCTCTTACCCCAGCACTCAAGAGGCACAGGCAGTGGCAAGGAGATCTCCATAAGTTCGAGGTCAGCTTGATCTATAAAGCCAGTTCCAGGTCAGCTAGGTCTGCATGGTACGACCCTGCCTCAAAAATTTTTTCACTCATTCATCATATAGATAGATATATAGATATAGATACAGTGTCACCATACTGCCCTTTACAGAACCTGCCTCTGCCTCCCTACTGCTAGGATTAAAGGCATGCCTGTTCTTATTCTGCTTTGGTATGGACAAGAATACATGTTTTTCTTCAGCATCTCACAAATGCCATTTGTAGGCAGCTATGTCAGTTTGGAAGTGCTATATCCATAGTGAAACAAAATGGAAGACTCACTTCTTGTGAATGAATATCTGTTTTCCACCTAATTCACCACTGTGGAAGGCGAGGTTCCTTCCCAGTGACAGTGCCTCTCTGTGATGAGCTGCTGAAAGATTAATCTGTGGCTTTCCCCTTTAAGAAATACAGAGATCAGCCTGGCGAGGAGCTGACAGGCTCCTGACCTTCCGGTAGCCAGAGAGCAGAGGTTTCTGAGAACATAAACAAAGTTGTAACGAACAAAGTGACCAAGCTGTTCTGACCGTTCTGACCAAGATGAGACAGAATAAAAGTAACAGTTCCCTGAATCACCTGTCTGCCCTGCTACTGGGTCCCAGGGAAGGCCACAAACTGTCAACAATCTTATTGCAAAAATCTCTCTTGACCTGTAAATTTAAAAATATATTACTCATAGTAATCCACACACACACACCCTCGCAAATAGGGTATAAAAGATGTCTGCTTTCTGTGCATGGAGTGGACTCTCCCTGCGAGATTGAGTGACCCCACGTACGTGGAACAATAAACCTCATGCTCTCGCATCAATTTTTCGTCAAGCTGTGTGCTGAGGGGCTGCACGCCAGAGCTCAGACCCCGAGGGGTCTGTTGAGTTACAACACTACAAAGTCCAAAGCCTGATAAACAAAGCCCTTAAAACCAACTCCCAGGGCTGGAGAGGTGGGTCAGCGGGTAAGAGCACTGACTGCTCTCCCAAAAGTCTTGAGTTCAATTCCCAGCAACCACACGGCAGCTCACAACCATCTGTAATGGGATCCAATGCCCTCTTCTGGTGGGTCTGAAGAGAGTGACCATATACTCACATACATACATACATATAAATAAATAAATAAATAAATAAGCAAGCAGCTCCAGGTCTACAATACTTTCAACATGACTTTTCACAATGCCTCTTCTATTTATCTATATTTCTCAAGACACTCAGTTCTCTATAGCTTAAGTTATTATTATCAGGGCCCACTTGTTAAGAGCACTTGTATTATTGCAGAGAAATTGACTTTGGTTCCCAGGTCCTACACAGTCCATTCTCTTCTGGCCTCTGAGGGCACCAGACAACCATGTGGTACCGAGATATATAAGCAGGCAAAACACTTGTACAAATAAAATAAAAAATAAATACATATTTTTAAATGAAAACATTATCAGTGATTAGCCATTCTCAGTAGTTTTCATAGCTCTTGAAACAAACAGACAAAAAATGTGCCATCCAACTTCTGCTGCGTACAAACACAAACTGGGCGTTTCCTGCTGGCGTTTCTGTTTGTTTAATACGTGATAAATGTGCTAGACAGATTGCTCAGGGACTAAGCATTATTACTGCTTTTCCAGAGAAGCAGAGTTTGTGCCCCAGCACCCACATCAGAGATCTTGAAACTATTTGGGGGTGGGGAGACTTGTTGGGTTGTTTTTGTTTTCGTTTTTGAAGGCAAGGTTTTCCTGTGTGATGGTTTGAATATGCTCGGCCCAGGGAGTGGCACTATTAGAAGGTGTGGCCCTGTTCAAGTGGGTGTGGCCTGCTGAGTGGGCGTGGCGCTGTGGGTGGGTGTAGGCTTTAAGACCCTCATCCTAACTGCCTGGAAGTGAGTATTCTGCTAGCAGCCATCAGATGAAGATGTAGAACTCCCAGCACCTCCTGCACCATGCCTGCCTGGATGCTGCCATGCTCCCACCTTGATGATAATGGACTGAACCTCTGACGCTGTAAACCAGCCCCAATTAAATGTTGTCCTTTATAAGAACAAGCTTTGGCCATGGTGTCTGTTCACAGCAGTAAAACTCTAAGACATTCTATGTAGCTCTAGCTGTCCTAGAACTTGCTCTACAGGTCTGGCTGGCTTTGAACTCATAGAGATCTGCCTGCCTCTGTCCCCCAAGTTCTGGGATTAAAGGCATATCCTATCATTGCCAAACTTTTCCAACTCTCTTTAACCCAGCTCTGGGAGCTCTGACTCCTTCTGGTCTCCTGTGGCATTGCACACATACATGCACATACCTCAACATAGACAAACATACATGCAAATGATTAAAGATTAAAAAAAAATTAGGTCTGGAGAGCTGACTTAGCACTAAAGAGCACTTACTGCTCTTGTAGAGGCCAAAGGTTCGGTCCCTAGCACCCACAAGGTGGCGTACAGACATTTGTAACTCTAATTCCAAGGATTCCGAAGCCCACTTCTGCTCTCAGGCACTGGGCTTACACGTGGTGCACATACGCTCATGCTAGCAAGAGAACTCATAAACATAAAATAAAATAAATGGATTCTTTTGGGGGGGTTTCAAGGCAGGGTTTCTCTGTATAACCCTGACTGTCCTGGAACTCACTCTGTAGACCAGGCTGGCCTCGAACTCAGAAATCTGCCTGCCTCTGCCTCCCATAGTACTGGGATTACAGGCATGCGCCACCACCACCTGGCTAAAACAAAGAAATAACTGTAAACTAGTAGGCTTTGAAGTGATTTTGCACCGTAGGTATTCAGACACCCGATTTACACATCTGAGAACACTGTACACCTGGAGCAGAACCTCGACGGCTTTTCCTCTGACTCATCAGACAGTAGCTTTCCAACGTGGCATCTGCAGCTCCCGTTACAGATGAGAGAGCCGGCAGATGTGTCTCAGAGAGCTGTTTTACCTGCTGTTCATCAAACCCAAACCTTCCCAAGGGGACAGACCCTAATCACACAGCACTTGTAAAAATCCTGCTGGGCTGGGCTGGAGAGACAGCTCAGTAGTCCCAGCAACCACGTGGTGGCTCACAACTATCTGTCATGGGATCTGATGTTCTCTTCTGGTGTGTCTGAAGATGGTCACACTGTATTCATAGATATCAAATAAATAATTCTTTGAAAAGAAATTTAAGACTTCTCTGTGGAGAGGGCTGAGTTTTGGGGACAGGATCTTGCAACATAGCTCGGTTAATCTAAACCTAGTACAATTGACCACTGTGGCCTTGATTTTATGGATTTTCTTCTGCTCCTACCTCCCAACAACCAAAAACACAGGTGTGTATCACCACACCCAGCTGGACCATTCAGCTGGACCATTTGTTATCCTAAAGACAAATCATCTTTCCACTCCATATAACCAACCTTGCCTTGTCCCACTTAAAATCCTTTGGGGAAGGAGGGCAGGGACAAACAAAACAACAGTTTAAAAATAGAGGCATGGGGGGGGGGGGGGCGGGCAGCGCACAGACAGACATCAGGCAAAGGACGGGAAGCATCAACCCTGCTGACCTGAGTTCCAGCCTCGGGACTCACAGGATGCAAGGAGAAAACCTATCCCCTCAAGCCATCCTTTGCCCTCCACACCTGGGTTGTGACATGTGCACACGCACACACAGATGGGTAGACAGACAGATATAATAAAAAACATATTTGAAAAGAGTCTGGGAATGCAGTTTTATGAGAGAAGAGCTTGCAGAGCATGATGGGAAACCTGAATCCTATTTCCAGCCCCTTCCCAAGTGATGTGCTCCCTGCTGCACCCCAACAACAATTGGTGACAGTCCAAAAGAAACTTCTGGATTCACATCTGTCTGAAAGTCAGCCCATTGAGTAGCACACAAAATACCAGTTTCATCTTGAATTGAATCATAGTTGATGAAACCTTTACTTCAAGTTGTTCCTAACTGTCTGTCTATAGCATCCAGTAGCTACAGAAATGGGAAAGAGTAACGTTTCTGACATTCACCCATAGACGCTGCTGAGAGACCTCACTTCTCCTGTTGACCTTGAGTCTCCAGCGCTCACAGCCTATGCAGAGAAAAGCAAGTTAACTCCCCCCTCAGGTCTGAGCGGCACCGGGAGGATGAAGATGAGAAAGAAAAGGACGCAGCTCCTTTCGAAAGATCACAGCCCGCACTTTCATTAGAGCCCTAATTACGAGTGCTGCTAAGTGACTCACAGAGAGAATCAGCTCAGACCCTGCCTCGCCCTGCTAGCAGTTTACAGTCCAGGCAGACAGACAGGCTGACGCTCTCGCTCAGTTACAGACAAGCCAGACACACACACAAAATGCGCAGGACCATTAACTCAGCCGGTGTTCAAACAAGGCGACCATTTGGGACGGGGACATTCAGATGGCTGAGATAAGAGCAGTTGCTATAAACTGTCCACTTCCAGGCTTAGGAAACAGACTGGAGAAAGGGATCTCAACTGTCGCGTCCATTTACGATCACCGAAGAGTATATGGGAGACGCAATCAAAATTATTCTAAAAATTGCCAACCTTTTATCTAGCCTCATTCGGAACTCCTTATGTCTTCTAGGGTTGTGTACCTGTGTGTGACCGGAGGGGAAATCATCGAATCCACTGTTCCCCTGCCTAGACTCCTAAAGGCTGGGATTTCGGGGAATAAAAACTGTAAGTGGAGGGTCACGGTAATTGAAACTATTGGAACTGGAGAGATGGCTCAGCAGTTAGGAGCACTCCATGCATCCCGGTACCATTTGGTGGCTTAGAACCATATACGACGCCAGTTCCAAGGAATCTGACGCCTCCTCTGGCCTCCGTGGCACCAGGCAAACTAATAGTTCATAGACAAATATTCAAGCAAACACATTCATAAACATAAATATTTATCTACTTATTTATTTATTTTGTTTGCTTGGAGACAGGGTTTCTCTGTGTAGCCCTGGCTGTTCTGGAACTCACTCTGTAAGCCTTGAACTCAGAGATTTTCCTGCCTCTGCCTTCCAAGTGTTGGGATCAAAGGCATGTAACCCCACACCCAGCTGACTAAAATAAATATATTCTTTAAAAAATAATAATTGTAGCAATCTCTGTGTATCCAAGTTACAGACCATGGTTTTGGGTGATATTTCTGAACACACCTTTGAATCTGCCAATTTGCCTTTCCTAAAAGAAAACTGATTTTTCTTTTGCATACCATTGGCAAGATTCCTGAAAGAGCTCTTTTGGCCTTGAATGGAGGATGTTTTTGTTTCAACTAGCTCAATTCTATTTAATTCTTTTTTTTTTTTTTTTTTTTTTTTTTTGGTTTTTTGAGACAGGGTTTCTCTGTGTAGTCCTGGCTGTTCTGGACCTCACTCTGTAGACCAGGATGATCTCGAACTCAGAAATCTGCCTGCCTCTGCCTCCCAAGTGCTGGGATTAAAGGTGTGAGCCACCACTGCCTTCTATTTAATTCTTATTTCTTTCCATTTCAGTTAGGATTCAGAATGGCTTTTCTAAAAAAAACAATTGAATAGCTAATTATTTTTACCATTTGACACTTGAGAAAAGCACTTTCTAGAAACTGTGGGTATAACTCAGCTGTATAAGACTTGTCTACACTGGGCGGTGGTAGCACACACCTTTAATCCCAGCACTTGGGAGGCAGAGGCAGGCAGATTTCTGAGTTCAAGGCCAGCCTGGTCTACAGAGTGAGTTCCAGGACAGCCAGGGCTATAGAGAGAAACCCTGTCTCGAAAAAAAAAAAAAAAGACTAGCAAATACAAAGACTCAGGCTCTCTGCAGCACCAAATATATATATATACATACAGAAAGAGAGAGACAGACAGACAGACAGACAAGTAATAAATGAGGGAAGAGGGATGGAAGGAGGCGCAAGGCTTCCTGTAAGGAGACCTGCCGTTCAAGGGCATTCTATCCAGGCCCTCGGGAGGCCTTATCCTATCAAAACGAAGGTCAACTGGGGCTATACGAGATTGTCACCAAAAAAAAAAAAAAAAAAAAAAAAAAAAGGCAAAACAAAACAAAAGTTGGGCTTTCAGAATGGTCCAGTAAGCTAGTCACTGGCGGTGCTTGTCTTTTATCCCAGCACTAAGGATACAGAGGCAGATGGATCTCTGAGTTCAAGGCCAGCCTGGTCTACCGAGCAAGCTCCAGGACAGGTGGGGCTACAAAGAGAAACAATGTCTCAAAACAAAAACAAAACAAACAGAAAAAAAAAAACAA
Source organism: Apodemus sylvaticus (assembly GCF_947179515.1). Taxonomy (NCBI): domain Eukaryota; kingdom Metazoa; phylum Chordata; class Mammalia; order Rodentia; family Muridae; genus Apodemus; species Apodemus sylvaticus. The sequence continues at coordinate 46,314,722 of NC_067493.1, read as the reverse complement.
GTAAATAAAAATAATGTTGAAGAGTACTCCAGAGAAGAGACTGTTAATAATGCTTGAAGAGTTGGAGAGATGGCTCTGTGGTTAGAACATTGGCTGTTCTTGCAAAGGACCAAGGTTTTATTTCCCAGCACCCACGGAGTGGCTCATGACCATTGATAACTCTAGGTCCAGGGGATCCAGTGCCTTCATCTGCTTCCACAAGCACCAGGCAGAGATACGATGCCCAGGAAAAAAGACTCATAGACTTAAATAAAATATAAATAAATAAATCTTGTACCAAGGCAGGAAAGTAAACTTATACCATCTAGCTTAAACAAACAAACAAACATCTTTTAAAAGAAACCATTTAAAAGAGAGAAAGAGAGAGAGGGTATTTGATCTAAATGACCCAAAGTCTGAGGACAGACTCAAAGACAACTGGCAAAAAACAAAACAAAACAAAACAAAGAGGCAATGAGATGATGTCTAATGATATTCTGCTATCCTCATAGATCAATACCTAATCCAACGGTCACCAGACAGGCTTCATTCAGCAGCTGATGAAAACAGATGCAGAGACCCATAGCCAGAAATTAAAGGCCAAATTTTTGGAATCCTTCTAAGAGGGGGAGGAAGAATTCTAGGAACCACAGGGGTCAAGGACATCACAAGAAAACCTCAGAATCAACAAACCTGGACCCGGGTCACTGAGACTAGACAATCAGGGAGCCTTCGTGGGTCTAACCTAGGCTCTCTGCATGTATGCTATAGTTGTGTAGCTTGGTGTTTTTGTGGGACTCCTAACAGAGGGAATGGGGGGTGGGGGGAGGGGACTGCTTCTGACACTTTTGCCTGCTTTGGGGACCCATGTCCTCCTATGGGTTGCCTTGCCCAGCCTTAATATGAAGGAAGTATCTAATCTTTTTTGGGGGGGGGGGGATTTGGTTTTTTTTTTTTCCTGAGACAGGGTTTCTCTGTGTAGCCCTGGCTGTCCTGGAACTCACTCTGTAGACCAGGCTGGCCTCGAACTCAGAAATCCACCTGCCTCTGCCTCCCAGAGTGCTGGGATTACAGGCGTGCGCCACCACCGCCCGGCTGGAAGTATCTAATCTTATTGCAACTGGATAAGCCGAGTGTGGTTGATATCTCTTGGGGGTCCTGCCCTTCTCTGAAGGGAGATGGAGTGGTGGATGGGTAGAGAGGAAGTGGATAGAGGGAGGGACTGGGAGGAGGGGAGGGAGGGGAAACTTCAGTGGGATACAATATATGAGAGAATAGATTAATTAAAATAAAATAAAAAGAGTATTTGAGTCAGATGGTGGTACCACGTGCCTTTAGTCCCAGCACTTTGGAGGCAGAGGCAGGCAGATCTCTGAGTCTGAGACCAGCCCAGTTTACTGAGATAGTTCCAGGAGAGCCAAAACCTGTCTCAAACACTCCTCCCCTAAAAAAAAAAAAAAAAAAAAAAAAAAAAAAGAAGAGCGTTTGAGCTGGTGAGTTTGAGGCCAGCCTACATATATAGTTCCAGGAGACCCAGGGCTACATAAGAGATACTCTCTAGAAAGAAAGAGAGAGAGAGAGAGAGAGAGAGAGAGAGAGAGAGAGAGAGAGAGAGAGAGAGAGAGAGAGAATTAGAATTATACCCTGTTCAATCAGCTGCAGTTGAGTCTGTGCAAGACCAATCTAAAAAACAGCTGCCTTGTTTGAAATTACTTACAGAATTTCAGAATCAACTGTTAATTAAAGCTACAATGGCTTTTATACTCATTCCTCCTGAGTCAGTTACAACTAAAAAGCTACAAGCAACTGATCCAATTACGAGTATAATATACGTGGGCAAACCAAACCCAACCAAACCAAACCAAACCAAGAGTGTGTGGACGGTACTAAACAGAAAGGCCAAGATGTCTGAAATTTTGTCACTGAAGTTAACCTTCCCCAGCAAAGAACACATCAACTGGTTTTTCAGTGCCAGTCAAACCTGAAAACATACTTATACAGACCAAACAGCTTATATTTAGGGACATACATATATGCATGCGATAATATTTAGTTTAAAAAAAAAAGAGCCAGGAATTTGAAGGATAGTGGAGAGGGGTACATAGGAGGATTTAGAGGGAGGAAAGGAAAAAGAAAGTGTTGTAATCATAATCACAAAAAATAAAATGTTATTTTAAAATTAAAAATAATTTTTCCACTCAGAACCTTATTTCATTTGAGAAATTTTCACACAACCTCAGGTATATAAAGAGGCTATATCATAAAGACATATATTTAAGGGCTAGAGAGACGGCTCAGTGGTTAAGAGCATTGACTGCTCTTCCAGAGGTCTTGAGTTCAATCCCCAACAACCACATACATGGTGGCTCACAACCATCTGCAATGGGGTCTGATGCCCTCTCCTGGTGTTTGAAGAGAGCAATGGTGTACTCACATACATAAAATAAATTAATAGATCATTTTTAAAACAGAAATATTTTAAAGAAATACATTTAAAAAAACAAACTTTGGCATATATTTTTCCATTTTTAAAGAAATTTTATGTATGTATGTATGTATGTATGTATGGGTGCTTTGCCTACATGCATTTCTATGCACTGTGTATGCAGTGCTCACAGAGGATAGAACAGGGCATCTGACCCCTAGAACTAGAATTACAGGCAGTTATGAGCTACCATGTGGTTGCTGAGAACCAAACCCAGCACCTCTGGAAGAGCAGCCAGTGCTCTTAACCAGTGAGCCATCTCTCCAGGCACACCTTTAATCTCAGCACTTGAAAGGCAGAGGCAGGCAGATTTCTGAGTTGGAGGCCAGCCTGGTCTACAGAGTGAGTTCCAGGACAGCCAAGGGCTACACACAGAAACCTTGTCTCAGAAAACAAAACAAAACAAAACAAAACAAAACAAAACAAAAAAGCCCCAAGTATCATACCATGGCATGTGCTTGCAATTCTACCATAGGCGAGGTGACAGCACAAATTATCTTTGGAACAGTTGCTACCAACCTAGCCTAGCCTCCTTGGTGGGAGACCCTGTCTCAAAACACAAGGTAGTATCAACTCAGGAACAAATTTTCAGGTTGACATCTGCTGTTTACAAGTATACACACACACACACACACACACACACACACATTCTCTCTCTCACAAGCATCCAATACACAAAACAAACAAACAAACAAACAAACAAACTGACTGGAGAACTGTCTGCAGTAAAGGCACTTGCTGCCTACAATGACAACCTAAACTCTATCCTGGGAGCCACTTGGTAGAACGAAAGAAGCCCCTCCGGGAAGTTAGCCTCTGACCTCTGCATGTGTACCCTGGCCCTGCACAAATAAACAGGGAAATAACTAAATAGCATTAATATTTTAAATAAATATTTAAGCAATTAAGTGATTTAAACACTTTAAAGCAAAACAAATGAACAAACAAACAAAAAACCAAACCCATCCTCAAGTCAGCTCCTCAAACAGTAATTTTTAAAAACATCCTAACACAATAACGCAATAAGTACAAAGACACAGATATTTTGGTAACTCATGCTGAGTAATGACAGTAGAAAAATATTTGGAGTCATTGTTCTCCATGACTAAACCATTGTGTTTTCTTTCTCTCGTGTTTCTGTAAAAGCCCAACATTTTGCATGTACTTCAACAAGAGGTCTGCCTATAACGTCAGTGGAGAGGCGTTTCCGGAAGCTGTTTCTTAGTGCTTCCGTGCAAAGTGTGCATGTTTTGCTTTTGGAGACAGTTTCTCTGTGTAGCCTTGGCTGCCCTGGAGCTTGTTCTGTAGACTAGGCTAGCTGGCTTCCAACTCAGAGATCCACCTGCTTTTGTCTCCTGAGTGCTGGGATTAAGTCGTGGGCCTTCTCTCCGGAATTGAGACCTTTTGCTCTAGACAATTTTTTTTTTTGCATTCTCCCATATTCAATAAGCGATGAAGGGGTGGGTCGTGGGGGTGGCCCTCTTCCTGTTTAGTATGAAGCAATTTAAACAAAAAGCTGTTTGATCTGTTTGCTCTCGATTGGGCTAGCCTGGGTCATGTGCCTGCCATTGAATAATCGCAGTGGCCAAAGGCTGGGAACATGGCATTCACTGCAGAATGAGTTGTCTGCAGATTGTTATCTGGAGGGAATCCTTCCCTGAAAGCTGTGAATGTTCACCAGAGTAGAATTCTTGGAATTTTCTCTTGACATTTGATTTCTGCGTGTGAGCTTAAACAGCTTAAAGCCCAGAGAGGAAACTCCAGCTTCTAAAGAAGCCCAGGTTTCAAGTCGCTGTGAACGTGAAATGTGAAATTTGAATTGGCCACAAGTGCCTGGCTGAGTCATGTGTAGTTCCTAGAATAGGCGAAGGGCTTCAAAAAATGTTGGTGTGATACCGGGCATAGTGGTGCACGTTAATCTCCATAAATTTGGCGTTCCCTGATCTATACAGAGAGCTCAGGTCAGCCAGGGCTACAGAGAGAGCCCCTGCCTCAAAACCAAACCAAACCAAAAACAGCAAAAGAAATAAAATAAAAATTTAAGTGCTTTTAAGAGAATGAAATGATCCAGTTTTCTTGCTTTTAAATTTTATTTTAAGCTGGGTAGTGGTGGTGCACAACTTTAATCCCAGCACTTGGGAGGCAGAGGCAGGCAGATTTATAAGTTCAAGGCCAGCCTGGTCCACAGAGTGAGTTCCAGGATAGCCAGGGCTACACAGAGAAACCCTATCTTGAAAACTCAAAATAAATAAATAAATAAATAAATATAAAATTTTATTCCTATACACTAGATTTTTCAGTTCCTGCTAATTAAGAGATAGGGGAAAACATTCAGATCTGTTTGTAAGCCCTGATTTTCTATAATTCTTACCTAGTCTATAAAGCAGCGCTCTTCAACTCCTTTTTCATAACAAAAAGTAAAAATACGGTGGAGGGCCCACCTGAAAGAAATATTATGTCTAGCATTGTTCACCAACAGAGAGAGTAGGATGTATGTACATACATTCACACATATTTATATATACATACACATATTTATATTTATGTGTACACACTAAATACCATTCTTTCTTGGGCCTGGAGATTAGCTCAGTTAGCAATGCTTACCTAATCTAGGTGGAGCCCTAGGTTCAATTCCTAGTAATGACAAAAAAATTCTTTTATTCATTAATTCACAAATTAAAATACTGATTGTACATTTTTCCTGACAAGAACTGATTAGCCCCGTGTGGTGGTCCATGCTTTTAATTCCAGCACTCTGGAGGCAGAGGTAAGTGGATCTTAGTCCCAGGCTAGCCTGGTCTACAGTGAGTGAGATCTGGGACATCCAGGGCTACACTAACAAACCTGTTGTGAAAAAACAGTAATAATAATAAAAAGAACCGGTTAATTATTCCTTCAAAATTAGGCTTTATGTTAAGATTCCAGTATATCCTGACTTTCACTAGAAATAGGGATGTTTTTAACTAACTAATTAGTTTGGTTTTTTAATGTCTAGCAATCTTTAACTCAAATGCAAAAAGTTTAATACAAGCCATTTGTAGGGCTTGAGATTTATCCATTTAAAGCAAGACAATTGGAGACGGAACTCGACAGTCTTTCCATTTTCAAAGCTGTCATGGAAAGGACAAAAGCCTGTCTTTTTAGCCACGCCCCTTTCTCGCACTACCAGTCGTTTACACCGCTCTGTAGTCTTTCTGATGTCAGTTGTTTGTCTCGGAGACAGGATTTCTCTGCGTAATTCTGGTTATCCTGAAACTCACTTGTAGGAACACACTTAGGCTTAGAAGAGGAACGCCAACGCCACCGGGCGGTGGTGGCGCGCGCCTGTAATCCCAGCACTCTGGGAGGCAGAGGCAGGCGGATTCCTAGGTTAGAGGCCAGCCTGGTCTACAGAGTGAGTTCCAGGACAGCCAGGGCTACACAGAGAAACCCTGTCTCGAAAAAAAAAAAAAACAAATCCGGAAAAAAAAAAAAAAAAAGATGAACGCCTAGCCTGATGCGGAGAAGCGTGAACAGCAAAGTTGAAATCAGTATTGTAAGCAGTTCTTGAAAATTCGGCTTTATATTAAGGTCAAATTATATACTGACGGCAAATAAAAATAGGGGTTCTCTTTTGGTTTGCTTAGTGTTTTGTTTTGTTTGTTTGTTTGTTTATTTGAGACAGGGTTTCTCAGGCTAGCCCTGGTTGTTTAGGAACCTGATTTGTAGACCAGGCTGGCCTCAGAGATCCCACTGCTTCTGCCTCTTTAGTGTGGGAGTTAAAAAGGTCCCACTACTACTACTACCTAGATCCTCTACAAGAGCAGCCAGTGTCTTAACTGCTGAGTCAGTTCCCCATCCCCTAACTGATTTCTAATTTAAAAATTTTATCTGTGGGTGTGTGTCTGTGTGTATGTATGTAAATGTAGGTATGTGTAGGTAAGTGTGTGTGTGTGTGTGTCCCCGTCCATGTCATGGCTTATACATGGAGGCAGAAGACACCTTACAGAAGTTGATTCTTTTCTCCCACCTTGAGGGTCCCAAGGACTCTAGTTGTTTGTTTGTTTGGTTTTGTTTTCTTGAGACAGGGTCTCACTATGTTGTTGGCATTATTTTGTTTGTTTGTTAGTTTAATGGTGGTCCTGGGATCTAGCCCAGATCCTCAGGCTTAGGAGGCAAGCACTTGTAAGCAAGCTATCTCCTAGTCCTTTAGATTGTAAACTATAAAGCTTTGTCTCTTACAAAAAGTTTAGGCAAACTGTATTACCCTTTGTTTCATCTTACAGGTTCCTTTGTGTATTTTCCCCCTTTGTCTCACAGAAAGAAAGAAAGAAAGAAAGAAAGAAAGAAAGAAAGAAAGAAAGAAAGAAAGAAAGAAAGAAATCTGAAGTTATATATTGTTGCGGTCCGGCAAGAGCTAGCTAAGATTACCAAGCTCCCAATGACCTTGGAGACTGCACTATCTCATGAAAGCAAGAAGGCAGAAGAAAGAAAATACAGACAAAAGCCAAACATCTTTATATTTTAATCTTATACTTACAGTCTCAAACACAAAAGGCATTTACTACCCTGAAGATCTGGGAAAGATGGCAGACACCTACTTTTTATTTGTAAGGAGGCATAAGTACAGCCAGACCAGTTTGCCACAACATCACTCCCCAAAGGCTGTCACCAGGAATGGAGTGTAGACACCTATGCTAACAATCAGGGGGGCTGAAATAAACCGGAGAGAACAGAATAGAAAGTCACCTTTAAACGAGATCTCACACAGGCTATAACTCAAAGCAATAAAACAAAGCAACACATAAAGGGGAACGCTTTAAAAAGTTTTTCTTTAGACTTTTATTGGAAAATGCCAGGAAGTCAAATATTAAGAATAAGTCAGGGTGCTTCTCAAAAATGCAGCAGAAGTTGGTGCCTTGCGCCTTTAATTTTGAGGCAGGAGGGTCATGGCTACCAGTTCACTTCAGCCTGGGTCATACAGTGAGACCTCATTTCCAAACAAAAGGACATTAAACACAGAAAGAAACAGATGAGTTTAAAATACAGTCATGGTCGTGAAGATTACAAAGAGCAAATTTTCTCACTGATCGGCACTATACAGAAAGTGAGCACACTCGAGCAAATAGACTTTTGCATTAGAAATTAATCAATGTGTCCATTAATCCCTCCAGCTGCTGGAATGGTGGCGCCTCTCCTGGATGGACAAAAATACAACGTTGAAAGGTTTGGATAATTAGTTGAACTGTCAGGGAAACTGGGTCATGCCTGATGAGGATGGCTAAGTATGTCCTCATCCAAAGTTATCAGACCAGCTTCTCCACCTGTGTCCGACTTCTCCAACTGTCCTTGGAGAAGGGGCTTCCCATTGTATTTTGTACTTAGGTGGACAGAATGCTTACCTCCCATGCAGGAAGCCCTCGCTCAGTCCCCAACATTGGAAGAAACTATGTGTCGCGGTTCACGCTGTAATCTCAGCACTGAGAAAGGAGGGGCAAGAGGTCAATAAGTTAGTTCAAAGCCATCCTTGGCTACACAATGAGTTCAAGGACAGGCTGAGCTGCTTGAGACCCCGGTCTTTAAGGAAAAAACAAAATGATAGTAAAGGTATTTTTATGCTCGCTATTATTTTTAATAATCCTTAGTCTATTTTATTTTATATTTAGAATAGACATGATAAGATTTATTTCATTTGTGTCTATGTGTCTGTGTGTGTGTGTGTGTGCATGAGCGAGTTTCTGTGTATGGATGTACACACAGGAGCACACATGGTTTCTGAGGCCAGGAGAAGGTGTTGAATCCCTTGGAGCTGGAGTTGTAAGTTGATGTGAGTTACCCGTCATGGGTGCTGTGAAGTGAACTCAGGTCTTGTGCAAGAACAGCAAATAATATGGCGGTGGTGGCACACCCCTGTAATCCCAGCACTTGGGAGGCAGAGGCAGGCAGATTTCTGAGTTCGAGGATAGCCTGGTCTACAGAGTGAGTTCCAGGACAGCCAGGGCTATACAGAGAAACCCTGTCTCAGAAAAAAAATTCCAAAAAACAAAAACAAAACAAAACAAAACAAAACAAAACAAAAAAGAACAGCAAATAGCTTAACTTCTGGGCTATCTCTCTAGCCCCATTTTTGTTTAAAGGTTTTTTTTTTCTACAAAGAAATTGAATTCTTTGCCTGACATAGAATGGGCGTGGTTTAAATATGAGATTTGTCTAAGAGCAATTAGCCTCAGCCTTCGAAGAGTAGGTTATTTCCTAATTTAGGGTAGAAAATGGCCAGGTTTTAGCTGGGCCTAGTCGCATAGGTAGAATAAAGCAACCCTTTCAGAAGTCTAAGGCCCAGAGGATGGAAAGTTCAAAGCCAGTGTAGCCTACTGGTGAGTTGTAAATGTAAGTTTTGTTTGTTACATTTGTGTTATTTGTTACCCCAGGTGTCACTGTTGTCTTGGAGGCTTCCTGCTGAATAAGCTAGTTCCTTCTGAACTCTGGCTGCCTGGTTCAACTCAAGGTGTTCTGGCTAAAAAAAAAATCTTTTCCAAGTGACTTAAACTGGCTTCTCTGTAATGAGATCTGAAGGCCTCTTCTGGGGTGTCTAAAGTCATCTACAGTATACTTACATATAATAAATAAATAAATCTTTAAGGAAAGAAAGAAAGAAAGAAGGAAAGAAGGAAAGAAAGAAAGAAAGAGAGAGAAAGAAAGAAAGAAAGAGAGAGAGAGAAAGAAAGAAAGAAAGAAAGAAAGAAAGAAAGAAAGAAAGAAAGAAAGAAAGAAAGAAAGAGAGAAAGAATCCCTCATGGTTGTAAAGGCATAAGAGAAGGAGGCACCATCTGTGGTGGCAGCAGCCTGGTGGCACAGTTCTCTCACATCTTAGCAGACTAGGAAGAGGGAAATCAGCAGAACCAGATTTGGAAAGCTGGAAGACTTGCCCCTACAGCCGAAGTCGACCATCTAGGCACCATATCCAGATGGTTCCAGAGTCCCCGCAAACCAGTACTCCCATCTGGGAACCAAGTGTTCAGACATTACAGACTTAAACCACGGCTCTGCCAACAGGCAGTTTGTCATCTCCAGTGCTGTGAGAGGGTCTATTTCTGTTATTCAAGCTACCAAACTTTCAGACATTCGATACAGCAGCCGTAAGAAACCAGTACGGCAGTTTCTGGCATTTTCCTCTTCATCTCTATTCAATTTGAGCTCTGTGAGAAGAGGAACTGCGTCCTTTTGTTCTGGGTTTGGCACCTGGCAAGGGCACAGTATGAAGCACATGAGTTCAGAAGTCCAGGGGGGAAAGCAGGCACCTGTGCCAGAGCTGAATTACTTGCCAATACTGTAGCGTGTAGCTTCTGTGTGAATGGAGATTGCTGTACAAGAATGGGCTTGTTTTGCAAGGCCGGTCTCTTTATTGGAAGGATAGAAACACAGGTGAATATGACCCTGCTCTGGAAATAGGGTTGACTCGATTCTCTCATCCGGGCACACTACGCCTCGGGCAAGAGTGCTCTGGAGTGGCTCATTTTCCCAAGCTATGAAAAGAAGAAAGCCTTGAGCCCATTTTTGCTCCTCAGGAGGACAAGGGGTGGGGGTTGGAGTTGGGAGGCCCTGTAAAATCTTCCCTGCCTGGTTTCTTTCACTCCCTGGATTTGAAGGCACTAACGTTCTCTCTCTGCAGGCTTCACTCCCAGTGTTTGCTCAGTCACTCAGGAAAGCTTAAGGCATAAGTTGCCATTCGATAATCATGACATCAATTTTTTTAAAAGATTTATTTATTTATTATATATAAGTACACTGTAGCTGTCTTTAGACACCCCAGAAGAGGGTGTCAGATCTCATTACGGATGGTTGTGAGCCACCATATGGTTGCTGGGATTTGAACTCAGGACCTCCAGAAGAGCAGTCAGTTAAGTTAGCTTAACCACTGAGCCATCTCTCCAGCCCATGACCTCCATTTTTACAGATGGAAAATTCTTTTTTTTATCAAATAGACATTTGATTCACTCTTTTATAACTGTGTACACATTTAATATACTTTGATCATTTCCTCTCCCAGTTTCTTCTCATTCCTGCTCTTCCTAATGAACCCTTAGATTTTCTTTTCTTTCTTCCTTTCTTTTCTTTCTTTTCTTTTCTTTCTTTCTTCCTTTCTTTCTTTCTTTCTTTCTTTCTTTCTTTCTTTCTTTCTTTCTTTCTTTCCTTCCTTCTTTCTTTCCAGGCTGGCATTCAATTAATTAACTGTGTAACCAAGAATTGTTGCAGTAAATATTATTTGGGGGTTTCTACCCCAACTTAGATCGCCTTAGAACCCTCCCAAATAAAAGACACAAAACCTTTATATTTATAATACGCCTTAAAGCACTAGATCTGGGTAAATGTCAGCCTTCTACGCTAGTTTGTTTACTTCCTTGTCAGTAACCTCAGGATATCACTTGTCATGTTCCGCCTCGGCCACTCCTCCTTCAACATGCCGAGTGCCGTGTGCTCACAATGTGCCCACCCTTAGTGCCTTCTTCCTCCCTTCTCCCTCTCCTCACAGTCTCTCCTCAGAGCCCCCAAGCCCTGGCACCAAAGCCCCACCTACCTCTCTTCTGCCCAGCTACAGGCTGTAGGCATACTTTTTAACCAATAATTTTAAATTAAGGAGCTAGGTTTGCACAACAAAAGCTCGTGTACATGAGGATGTGCTCTCAGGGCGACTAGACGTTGGGATACAGAATTTAGCATTACTATATACAACAGCAGACCAAGCAAGACTCCATACAAAATGACTTTGAATACCTGAACCTCCTGCCTGACTTCCCCAGTGCTGGGATTATAGGCCAGCCCCTCTGTACTTGTATGATAAAGGCCTCCTACCACAGCGGTCCTTGATGAGAGAGACAGCAAAAAAGGGTGCATAGGACTTAACTCAGGGTGAACCAGAGATTAAATACCTTTTGTAGGAAGAAATGTCCGGGAAGGACCACTGTGTGTGTGTGGGGGGGGAGGCCTTCATCATACAAAGATGTGCCTAAGTCTCCAGCAAAAGGCCTCTCCACATTCTTGGCACTCACCCTGAGCTAAGCCGGACTCCTTCCTCTCCCTACCCCACACTCCCCCCTTCCTCAACTATTCATGGTTCCCAGCAGCATTTGGGCGCCCAGGAATTTGAGAATCAGCCTGGGTCCCACCCCGTGCCATTTCTCAATCAGAGAAACACCAGTTGGGACCCCTATCTTAGGCTGCATTTGGTCTGCCCTGAAAAGTGTGTCCGTATCCCACCAGCCGGCACCCCAACGGGGAGAAAGGAATATAGCCTAGGGCATATATCCTCTGTCTTGACTCCCCAAGAGGCACTCCAACACCCCAGCGAAGAAGTAAAACGCAGGCCCACATCTCACTATGTAGACCAGGTTCATCTGGAACTCAAGGGGATCTATCTGCCTCAGTCTCCCCATTGCTAAGTCATTATACTCTTAATGTCATATGCGTTTGGATTTTTCCAAAGTAAGAGTAGACTAGCAAGTAGTTACATGAGTTTGAAAGAGGCTCCTATTGTCTTCCAAATATGAATTACTTTCCTTTTTTGACAAAGTCTCAGCTCTGGCTGCCCTGGAACTCACTATGTATACCAGGTTGCCTTCAAACTCACAGAGATCAGCCTGTTTCTGCCTCTGCCTCCCAAGTCCTGAGAATAAAGGCGGGCACCACCATGCCCAGGGGCCCAGGCTGTGACTTAATGTTTTTAAAAGACTGCAGGGATCAAAAATAGCTAGTTTTTACTGGGCGGTGGTGGTGGACGCCTTTAATCGCAGCACTTGGGAGGCAGAGGCAGGCAGATCTCTGAGTTTGCAGCCTGGTCTACAGAGTGAGTTTCAGGTCAGCCAGGGCTATACAAAGAAACCCTGTCTTGAAAAACCAAAAAAAAAAAAAAAAAAAAAAGCTAGTTTTCTACCCCATTGTCCCCATTGTCTTATAGGCACATGATGTTGAAATAGATTATGCAGTAATTCAAAAAAGTGAGAGGACCAAGTTAGCCAGGGCCAGGCTGACTCCATGACAGGCTGCAAACTGGCAGTTTGGGAGACTAGGCCTAAGTTTCTGTTTACCAGAAATGAGAACCTGGATACAGGAACCTGTGGTCAGTCAACCACAGCTGCGGGCAACCAGTCTGAGGACACCTTGTCATCTGGCCTGAAGTGAGAATAGGTAGCCAGAGCGAATAAGGGATCCCTCCCCAGGGAGCTCTCCAGAGCCTAATCAGTTGTAGAATCAGTCAGACCCTAGAGATACAGCTGACCAATCAAGGTCAAAGGGCACATACCCCTCCCTGAATTCTCCTGACAATAAAAGCAGGGTGTGCGAGCTAACCAAAGGTATCCATTCCCAAACAGGGGGACCCCTGCATGCAGGAAATTCAGCTGAATAAATACTCTTTGTTTTTGTATACTCTTTGAGTCTGGCCTATTATTCTTCAGTGATTCTTGGGCTCTAATAAAAGTTTAGATCATGACATTTTGCTTTTTCAACATGTAAGAGATTTCAAATGATTTCTTATTTGTTTTGAGACAAGATTCCCTGTATGATTCCCAGGCTGGTCTCGGACTGCCCAAATTAAGGGATTCTTTTACCCAAGTAGCTATAACCACAGGCACATACCCCTGCGGCCCATGTTGATCGACTATCAGCACTTAATTCAATAAAAGAACTTTTCATGTAGACGGGTGTGGCAGAACATACCTATAATTTCAACACTCAGTGTACTGAAGCAGGAGGATTACTGTGAATGAGAGGCCAGACTGAGCTACATCCTATTTCTGAAAACATTTTATGGGTTGGGGAGACAGCTCAGCTGGTAAGAGCTCTTGCGATGGAGCTTGAAGACCTGGGTTTTGATCCCTAGATTACAGATGGCAGGAGAGACGGGATTACCACAAGCTGTCCTCTGATCTGCACAGGTGCCCTGTGGCTTGAGTGTGTCCTACCCCTAGAACATAGATAGATAGATAGATACATACATATAATACATAGATACATAGATAGATACATAGGTAGATAGATACATAGGTAGATAGATAGATAATAGATACATACATACATACATACATACATATATACATAGATAGATACACACATAGATACATACATAGATAGATACATACATATATATATACACATAGATAGATACATAAGTAGATAGATACATACATACATAGATACATAGATACATAGATACATAGATACATAGATAAATATATACATAGATACACACATAGATACATACATACATATAAATAGATAGATACATAGATACATATATACATACATATATACATATAGATACATATAGATAGATAGATACATAGGTAGATACATAGATACAGATACATAGATAGATATATAGATATATAGATACATATAGATAGATAGATACATAGGTAGATACATAGATATATAGATATATAGATACATATAGATAGATAGATACATAGGTAGATACATAGATACAGATACATAGATAGATAACATAGATATATACATAGATACATAGATACATAGGTAGATAGATAGATACATACATAGATACATAGATGACAGCTAGATAGGTAGATAGGTGAATGGAGAGATGTCTCAGGTTTGAGGTGCCTCCTGCAGAACTTGTCTCTATTCCATTCCCAGTATGCTTGCATGCACCCATGGTGGGAGTCAAGAACTTACTCCTGGAGATTGTCCTCTGAACTCCATAGGTGGACCCCAGTGCATCCAAGGCACAAGAACACACATGCCCATGCCGGCAAAATAAAATGTGATAAAATAAGATGTAAGTAGATAAGTAAATATAGGAAGAGATACATCTGCTTCCCTGTATTGACACATTGCACAGTAGCCCATAAATATATCGAAGTTATATTTTTATCAATTAAAATAAATTTAAATAAAAATAAATAAAAAGTCTGAAACCCCAGAAGTAAGGAAGTAGAGGCATGAGGATTTGGGAGTTCAGGCCCAGACTCATCTACTTATCAGGACCTGGTTTCACACTGCCCATCCTCCCCCCAAAAAACCCATACTCAACTGCCCAGAGAAGCATCCCTACCTCAAAAACAACAGATTGGAGATATAGTCAGTGCTTAAGAGCACCGGGTGCACTTTCAGAGGAACGGGTTCGACTCCCAGCCCCTATGTGGAAGCATTTCCAACTCGGGCTCCAGAGGACCTGACACTTTCTTTTGACCTCTTCAGACACCAGACATAGACGTATGTCTATACATGTACACACATGATTGTGAGCGTGTACATGTTTCCACCTCCTGCTACACCAAATCCAGGGATGGATCTTAGTTCATCAAACGTAAGGGGAAGTACCTTTGCCCACTGAACTATCTTGACAGACCCTGGATTTTATTTATTTATTTTCTATTTTCTATTTACTGTTTCTATTTACTGTTGTGTGCTATAGCGGAGGGGTATGTGATGTTTGTGCCCTGGAAGCTATATGGAGGTCAGAAGACAGCTTTGTGGAGTTGTCCCATTTAATGTGCACTCTGGGGATTGAACTCAGATCCTCAGGCTTGGCCATTTTGCTGACTCAGACATGTTTTAGAAATGATTTTCTTTTTTCCCTCAACAGCACTAGGGACTGATCCTAGGGCCTCATGCATTTTAGTCAAGCCAAAAATATTCTTTTGTATGCAGAGGGTCAGCCCCCCCCCTCTCTCTCTCTCTCTCTCTCACACACACACACACACACACACAGACATACACACACACACAAATGTATACATTTGTTTACACATTCATTCAGTGATTCATTTTTTTTCATTTTTGCTGCTCTGAATCCTGCTGCAAGTTTCGCTGTGGACATGTGTTCTTACTGGGTACATATTAAAGATTTATTTATTTATTATATATAAATACACTGTAGCTGTCTTCAGACACAGCAGAAGAGGGCATCAGATCTCATTAAAGATGGTTGTGAGCCACTGTGTGGTTTCTGGGATTTGAACTCAGGACCTTCTGAAGAGCAGTCAGTGCTCTTAATCGCTGAGCCATCTCTGCAGCCCCTTACTGGGTACAAACACAGCAACGGGATTGTTGGGTCATAGGTAACCCTGTTTCACATTCTTAAATGATCGCCAGAATTCCGCAAAGCAGCCCGATCATGTGATATCACTGGTGAGTTCTCTATGTCTTCATCAAGGCTTACATGTGTTCTCCTCTTCAAAATCCCGCTAGGAGGGATATCTGTGGTTTTATTTGCATTTTTGTGACAGCTAATGATGACGGGCATATTTTCATGTGTTTCTTCATTAACGCTTGAAGATTTTTGAGGGAGAACCAGTCTTTACCTCTCCAGGAAATATATTATAATCTGGAACTGACTATGCAGACCAGGCTGGCCTTAAATTCACAGAGCTCCTCCTGACTCTATTTTCCAACTGCTGGAATTAAAAATGTGTGCCGCCACGCCTGACTTAATATTCTAGCTAAAACCAATCATGTGTATACAGGCATGGGTCGGGGCTGGAATCCAATGTCGGGTGTTTTCTTCTATTGTATTTTTTTATCTTACAGAGACAAGGTCATTCACTAGGCCTGGAACTCTCCAATTAGGCTAGATTTGCTGGCCAGCAAACTCAGGGATCTGCCTGCTTCTACCTACAGAGTACTAGAATTACTGACACATGCTGCCAAACCTGATTTTTTTTAAAGCTATATTTATTTTGTGTGTGAGTACATTCTTGTGTCTTCAGACACACCAGAAGAGAGCATCAGATCTCATTAGGGATGGTTTTGAGCCACCATGTGGTTGCTGGGAGTTGAACTAAGGACCTCTGGAAGAGAAATCAGTGCTCTTAACTGCTGAGCCATCTCTCCAGCCCCCATCCAAACCTGATTTTTTACATGGGTGTCAAGGAGAGAACTCAGGCCCTGGTTCTCATATAGCAGGCATGTTATTGATTGGGAGCCCTCCCTCTCTTTAGCCCCACCAGCAAATGGACTTTTAATTTCTTTGCCTAGATGATGAGCAGAATAAGTACTAATAGTTTCTCTCTTTCTACCTGTCCTCTGTGTAACAATCCTGGTTGTCCTGGACAGGTTGTCCTTGAACTTAGAGATCCACTGTCTCTGCCTTCTGAGTGCTGGACAAGATATTACATTATCTCAATAGAGCCTGAAGAAAAGCAGGCATGACATAGTCCAAGGACATTGCGTGTTTCCATGGTTTGTTTTGTTTTGAGCCAAGGTCTCACTACATAAAGTGGCTGGTCTGGAATTCAGAGAAATTCACCAGCCTCTGCCATCCTGGGATTAAAAGCCTGTGCCACTGTGCCCAGCTGAATGTGTGAGTCCATCTAAGCAGATGTTGAAAAAGAATAGATCAGGGGCTGGCTCAATGGTTAAGAGCACTCGCTGCTCTTGCAGATGACCTGGCGCCCACATAGTGGTTCACAATGGTTATTCAGTTGCAGGGCATCTGACATCCTCATCTGGTTTCCTTGGTCACTGCACACAGGTGGTGCATAAATACACATGCAAGCAAAACCAGACACAAAGAATTTTAAAGTATTATTGTTGTTGTTGTTGTTGTTGTTTTGTTACGTAGAGGAGCCGTCTGGGTCTTCGATAAGGAAGAATTAACATCTTTAGCTCTAAAATTTCAAATATTATTCTGAAGTGAGAGAAGTGTAGGAAAACCCACTAATTAAAGCCTTAATCCAGCAAGGCTGGAGACTTTTATACCATCCTTTACCACTTGTTTTTCTGCCCCGACGTTAATTTGAAGGGATCATGTGAATTCTTTGAAAGGGTTAGGATTCAGGGAAATTTGAACATTACATCAATTGGATACAGCCGTGGTGGAACACATCTTTAATCCCAGAACGCGGAAGATAAGAGGCAGCATGATTTCTATGAGTTCCAGGCCAAACTGTAGTGTACGGGGAGTTTTTTGGGCCATAGAAACCTTATTTCAAAAGAAAACCACAAACACCCACACACAAACCGAACAACGACAAAGAATTGGAATTGGACAGCCTTTGGTTCAACTGTTTTCAATACATCTTAATGGTTCGCCCTAGAGTATGCTGCGTCTCCCCTTAAGGAGACCAGAGGTTCTCACGGTGATGAGATCTAGAACATTCGGAGAATGGGTTAAGCTCGAGGTTCTGCTCCGCATGTTAGAATAGAACAAAAGTTTGAAACCAGTCGTGTTTCCTGCTTCACCACAGCCCTGTCTGCCTCCGGCCGAGGGAGCCTAGCGACCCAAAATAAGAAGCCAATTCAGTCTGAGCTGCCTCCTCTCCGAGAGCCGGTGCGTCGCGTCTCGCCCCGCCCCTCCGCCCCTCCCCTTTTCCTCGGCCCCTCCCCTCTCCCGCTTCGCTCCCAAGACTGTGATCGAAACCCCGCCCCTTCTTTCCCATTTCATTGGCTCTGGTGACCGGCCCCCCGAAGACCTGCTTCGGATTGGTGGGCTCCGCCCGCCGCTCGGCGTCTTCCCGGGGCGTGAGCCGAACGTGGCCACACCCCCCTTACGTAGGGACGCCTAGTCGGTCTCCGGAGGCGCCGCATTCGCCGCCTTAGAAGGAAGGAGGTCCGTTGTGTGAGGAGTCTGCTATGGTGCTGAGTTCCCGGGTAGAGCCGACCGAGCCGAGGCGGTCGCGGCCATGAAGGTGAGGGGCTGGTGGAGCCGGGAGGCTCTCCTCGCCTCTCCCGTATGCTCAGAGCGCTTCCTAGTTTTCCGTCTCAGCGGTTGCCTAGGGGGGTTCCTGAGAGACCATCGTGTTAGGGGGGCGCCCGGCCCGAGTGTGTGGGGCCCCGACCGGTTCCAGCTGGAGAGGCCAGGCCAGCAGACCCGCCCGAGCTCCCACAGCGCCCTCCGGCGGCCTGGCCGAGGAGGAGGCGGGTGGCCCTGCGGTCGCACCCTGCTCGGCCCTGTTCCCGGGCCCTGTGCTCTTCTCGGGGTCCCGAGCTTTTTAAGCCGCTAGAGCTCTCCTCAGACCTCTGTGTCTCTGGCCGTGGCTGTGCCCTCTGCCTCCCCGAGTCCTTGAGCTAACCCGGACCTCGAGGGTGCATCACGAGACAGAAGGCTTAGAGAGCGCCGCGGGGTGTGATGAGGCTAGGACCCGGCCAGAAAGGACAGGGGTTGGGGTGTCCCCCTTCAAGGGATCCTTCCGTGGGTTTAAACGTTGTGGCCGTGACCTAGAGCGCTAGACGTGTCTACATCGCCACTAGGTACGCAGCAAGTAATCTGGCAGCCTTTCTCCCAGGTGGGAGTGAGAGCGTGGGAGCATCACTGATAGAAGTTTCAGAAAAGGGCAGGTTTTGTGTGTGCGTGA
The DNA here is from genome assembly GCF_947179515.1 of Apodemus sylvaticus. NCBI lineage: Eukaryota > Metazoa > Chordata > Mammalia > Rodentia > Muridae > Apodemus > Apodemus sylvaticus. Next base: position 46,295,963 of record NC_067493.1, on the reverse strand, counting down.
TTCTGGCCTACTTAGGGGAGATGATTTTTTTTCTCAACTTCATCGCACAGAGTTCTAAAGAGTACAGCAGTCAATTCGGGCATTGATTCATTTGCCCAAATCAAGTCAAATGGCGTGCATCAGAAGTGGGTGATATCTTTCCTGACAGGGTTATATTCATCTCGTGGAAGAAGTGTGTTGGCTTTGGGCTGCTAGGTTAACGACCATTTACAAAGTGTCAACAGATTTACTGTGGACAATTGGAAAGAGAGTGTTAAGTGGATGGAGAATTTCAGCAAGTGTTTTGTCCAGCACCTTCATTGTATTAATCAAGAAGGAGTAGAGTTCCTTCAAAATATAGTCCCCCTCTTTAAGAAAGAGTTTGCCAGTTAAAAAAAAGAGGAGGCCAGTAAGCATGATGACACAAGCCTGTGATCAATGTTTGGGAGGCAGAGGCAGGGGGATTGCTGCATGTTTGAAGCCAAGTAAGTGTTTTCATGAAAAACTAACCAACAACAATCCCCAGTAGATATATCTCAAGTAGCCACATTACAAATTGCAGTAATGTAAGGTGTGTGTGTCAAAAACTCTCAGAAGCAAGAAAAAAATAATGATACCCTCAGTGTTGCATACCTGTAATCTCGGCATTTAAGAGGTGGAGACAGGAGTCAGGACAATTAGTATTCTTGGCTTCATAGGAAGTTTGAGTAGTCCAGCTTGCACTGCAAGCCCCCTGCTGCTGGAATCCAGATAGATTTTGGGAATAGGTTAACTTCTTTACTTCGAGACAGGGTCTTGATGTACATCCCTGACTGGGCTGGAGCTGAATATGTAGGCTGTCCTTCCTTCTGAGTGTTTGGATTGCAAATGTGTGATCTGGAATGGGTGATGTTTGAACTGACATTAAGGATGAGGATATTGTGACAGCTTTAAAAAATGTTTAAAAATATTTTTAGGCTTATGTGTATGAGTGTTTTGCCTGCATGTATGTATGTATGTATGTATGTGTACCTTCTTCATGCCTGGTGCTCACAGAGATCAGAAGGTGGCATTAGATCCCCTGGAACTGGAGTTACTAATGGTTGTGAGCCGCCATGTAGGATTTAAAATCTAGCACTTTTTTTTTTTTTTTTTGAGACGAGGTCTCTCGGAGATAATGAGGAGAAAATGGGGAGAATTACTCCTTTTTTTTTTTTTTGGTTTTTTTTTTTTTTTTTTTTTTTTTTTTTGAGACAGGGTTTCTCTTTGTAGTCCTGGCTGTCCTGGAACTCACTCTGTAGACCAGACTGGCCTCGAACTCAGAAATCCGCCTGCCTCTGCCTCCCAAGTGCTGGGATTACAGGCATGAGCCACCACACCCGGCTGAATTACTCCATTTTTAAGCAGACAAAAATCATATGTGTATAGTGGCTCACACCTGTTAACCCAGCTCTTGGTAGGTGGAAGCAGGAAGGTCTCTTTAAGGCCACCCTTGTCTATATGAGACCCCATGTCAAAAAATGAAAAAAGGAAAAGAAAGGTAGCATGTATGACATGGAGCAGACATCATTGCACGAGTATGTGGTGCTTGGCAAGATGACAGTAAAAGCTCTTGCTGTGCAAGCCCGGTGATCAGAGTTTGACTCCTTCAGCCCAGGTGGGAAGAGAACCAGCTTCACAAGTGGTCCTCTCACCCCTGCCCCACATACAGGTACATACAATGCGCATACAATAGGAATAAATGTTCAATTTTAATGGACAGCATCTGTTTTATGGATGTAGGATTTCTTCCTTTGTAGTATAAGGTTAGGTAGCTAGCATTAAAGCAGTGCGCCCCATATATTTGTTTTGAAGCATCAGTTTCAGTAAATAGTCTTTTCACGCTTCTTAAGTGAGTTTGAGGTTTGTATGTTAATTGTCTTTTTTTCTCAGTTCTGTTAGAAAGTTTAACTGAAATTTAAACCATAAAGCATTCATTTATATCTCTTTTGCTAAGATTGAAAGCATTCTTTCATCACTCAAATTTTAGTAAATTGAAGTTGTCCAGAATTTATGACAAAAACCTGTAGTCTCTGAAGTAGATGGGTTCTTTGAGGAAGCTTTCACCAGTCATCGAAGAAGAATCTCAAGGCAGGCATAGACTGAGGCCTTTAATCCCAGCACTTGGGAGGGAGAGACAGATCTGTGTGAGCTGAGGCCAGTTTGGTCTACATAGTGAGTTCCAGTACACTTCGAACTATGTAGACTCTTGTCAAACACCAAAAATATAAAGAAAGTAGAAGAGAATTCATATCCAATTCTTTTATAGCATCTTAGAATACTTAGTAAACATTAATATTTTTGCATATAAAAGTGTGGGTTCATCCTTTACTGGGCAATATTCCATTTGGAGTTATGACAACAAAATAGACAATCTCTGGCATAATTTCTTCTCTTTGTTAAATTGAAAGCCAGTGACTTAAATCATTTAGTTTTCAACAACTCCATCCATTGTCCATTACCTCTTCCCCTTCCCTAATTCTGTCATTTAATCTTCATAGAAACCACATTCTGTTGTCTGGCTGGTTAACATTACATTTAATGCAGTCGATAAAAGAGATCACATTCTAATTCAGTATGGTCCAGGAGCCAGCATTTGTGTTAGCTTTTAGGTTTTAGGTTAGGTTTGCATGTTAATTGTCTTTTTCTCTCAGTTCTGTTAGAAAGTTTTGTAGTTTTTTTCCCCTACAGGGATTCTAAGTGTGTAAGACAGCTGTACCTTGAGGTCATTTGAAAACTGGCATTGGAAGAGGGCTGGGTCCATGCTCTTAGAAACAATCAGAATACCCTTTCCTCCTGGTTTTGTTGACTGAAGCTGTGATTGCTGCAGACTGAGTATACTAGTTGAATCTAAGAAAGCTAATCTGTTGCTCACAAAGTTGGTGATCTATTGTAGACACAAGTGTCACAGTGCTTGAAACTGTCAAGTCACTTTTAAAAAATTATTTGTGGACAGTAACAGAGTCATCTCCCACCTTGTTATCAGAAATAATTTTGGTGTAAGAGAATTGAGCAGGAAGGGATTAGATTATGAAGAAAAGAGTTATTTTTAATAATCACCGATAGCTAGAAACTAAGCTACAAATATAACTAAGTTTGTGATTAGTATGTACAGATTAGGTTTTGTGTGTTGTTTTTTGTTTTTGTGGGTTTTTTTTAAAGATTTATTTATTTCATGTATGTGAGTACACTGTCACTGTCTTCAGACACATCAGAAGATGGGAATCAGATGCCCATTATAGATGATTGTGAGTCACCTGTGGTTGGGAGCAGCCAGTGCTCTTAACTGCTGAGCCATTATTTTTGTTTTTCCTTTTTCTCTTTGGTGTTGTGTTTTCTGTGCTGGATTGAGTTTAGGGCCTCTTCGTGCATGGTAAGCAAATGTTATGTCCCTGAGCTGCATCTCTAACTCTACATCATCTCAGACTTGGAACTACATTCATGATCTGGGAAACATTCTGGTCATTTTACCAAGATTATTGTATTGTTCTTGTGTCTTGGGCTTTTGTAGTGTGGCCTGTAGAGTCCTGCTTTTAACTTGGCCCTAACCAAGGCTTCGTGGCTTTAGTTTCCAGTGATCTGGGGCTTTGCTTGGAGAAGAGACATACACTTAATTTTGGTTTTGTTTTTTAATTTTTTATTTATTACTATTGGAGGAGTTCATGCTGTGGTCAAAGGACTTTATGAAGTCCATTTTCTCCCACCTTTATGTGGGGTTCTGGGGCCCCCTTTCAGGTCACTAGCCTTAAACTCCCGATCTTTGCCTCCACCCTCCCAAGTGCTAAGCTTACAGTTGTGCACCATCTCACTCTGGTTAGTGATTCTTTTGTTTGTTTTTAATGAACAGATGTCAAAAAGTTATTCTTACCTAAGGGGTCTTCAGAATTGAGGCAGAGCAGCATCGGAGAATTTACTACAAAGCCAGGGGATTGTGTCTAGTACACAGTCTTCAGGAATGGGGTTTTCTCAGAAAAGCTAGGAGGAAATGGAATTGTTGAGAAAGTATGTTCCAAACTCATTACCAAAATAAGAGCAACAGGTAAAAGGAAAATAAAGGAATATATGCCAACTAACCAAGTGATCTCAAAAGATAGAGGAAACAAAATAATGGGAATTTGGGTCCCTGAGGCTCTTTTTTTTTTTTTTAAATTTTATGTTTGGTGTTTTGCCTGCATATATGCATATACTGTGTGTGTGCTTGGAACCCACAGAGGTCAGAAAAGAGGATTGAATCTCCTGAAACTGGGGTTATGGGTGGTTGTGAGCTGTCATGTAGGTACTATGAATCAAATCTGGGTCCAATGCAAGAGCAACAAGTGCTCTTAACTACCGAGCCATCTTTCCAAGTCCAGGTTCTTCCCTCCCCACCCCACCCCCCAAGAATATTTTATTTAGGTTGGGCTCCATGGCATATACTGTTAATTCCAGCAAATGGGAACCAGGGGCAGGTATCTCTTAATTCGAGGTCAACGTGGTCTACATAGTGAGTTCTAGGACAGCCAGAGCCCCAAAGTGACTCCCTGTCTCCAAATAAATAAATTGTGTGTGTGTGTGTGTGTGTGTGTGAGAGAGAGAGAGAGAGAGAGAGAGAGAGAGAGAGAGAGAGAGAGAGAGAAGAATTGTGTGTATGTGTGTGCGGGAGAGGGAGAAGGAAGAAGGAAGATGGTTTTGTTTTGGAGCCTTGGTTGGCCTGAAACTTGCTATGTATACCAGGCTGGTTTTGAACTCAGAGATCTACCTGACTTCTAAATGCTATAATTAAAGGTATGTCATAATACCTGGCTTTAATGTTTTTTTTTTTAAATATTATTGTGCATATGGGGGCCAGGAGGGAATGTGACCCACCATGGTTAGAGTGTAGAGATCCCACAGAGAAACCCAGAAGGAAACAAAAAAACATAAAAAGAAAAATGAAACAAAGGAAATTGGTAGCAAAAGAGCAAGTAAATCACTATATTTTAGTAAAAGGAATTTGAGAATTATATTAAATGGGCAAAACTTCAGGTAAGTCACGTTTAAGAAAGGTGGAACAGTAGAGGCCCCCCCCTCCCCCATGACAAGAAAATACAGAAAGATCTTGGGTGAGCACACGGCTAGATGTCTTGGCTCTTGCTCAGGGATCTTGAGGGTTGCTTTCTTTCCAAAATTATTTACGCAGGTAAAAGGAATCTTCATTCAGACCCAGAAAGCCGTGACCTTGTGAACGCTGGCTATATATCAGAATCACTTGGGAGTGAAGGGAAAGTTTTGTGGGGCTGGAGCGATGGCTGTTTTAGTAAGGGTTTTTATTCCTGCACAAACATCATGACCAAGAAGCAAGTTGGGGAGGAAAGGGTTTATTCAGCTCACACTTCCACACTGCTGTTCATCACCAAAGGAAGTCAGGACTGGAACTCAAGCAGGTCAGGAAGCAGGAGCTGATACAGAGGCCATGGAGGGATGTTCCTTACTGGCTTGTTTCCCCTGGTTTGCACAGCCTGCTCTCTTATAGAACCCAAGAATACCAGCCCAGGGATGGCTCCACCACAAGGAGCCCTCCTCGCCTTGATCACTAATTGAGAAAATGCCTTACAGCTGGATCTCATGGAGGCATTTCCCCAACTGAAGATCCTTTCTCTGTGATAACTCTAGCCTGTGTCAAGTTGACACACATAACCAGCCAGTACAGATGGGTCAGCAGTTGAAAGCTCTGGCTGCTTTTCCAGAGGTCCTGAGTTCAATACCCAATGCCCTCTTCTGGAATATAGGTGTATATGCAGATAGAAAGAACACTCATATACATAAAATACATCCTTTTTTTTTTTTTTTTTTTTTTTTTTTGTTTTTTTTCCTTTGTTTTTTTTTCTCCCCGAGACAGGGTTTCTCTGTGTAGCCCTGGCTGTCCTGGAACTCACTCTGTAGACCAGGCTGGCCTCGAACTCAGAAATCCGCCTGCCAGAGTGCTGGGATTACAGGCATTCGCCACCAACGCCCGGCTCACAAAATAAATCTTAAAGAAAAATATTTTGTTGTTGTTGCCCAAATTGTACTCCAGAGTAGCAAAATCAGAAGTCCCCAGAATTTAAAAGCTTTTAAAATTATGTTTATTTCAATACATGTATTCCATAGCACTGTTCTCATTTTGTCAGGTGTGAGTGAGTTTTAAGGCTTTGAGTTTAACATGTAGAGAACAGTAGTCTTGGTCAGTTTCACAGGCTGAGGCAGTTACCTATCAAGTAGCGGTTAGAGCACCCCCAAAAGTAAGGTCCTAAACCCACCTGCATGCAAGGACAGGGGAGATCACTAAAGAGATCTCTCCAGCTGTGGGGTGTCAGAACACAGGGGGCTTAATACAGAAGTGGAAATTATTTTTATATACTCTTGGTGGGTATGAAGATACCCTAGACAGGACTAGTGAGCACATACAGACCTGTTTGAACTCTGAACTGTTAAGTTGGAAGAGTATAGATGCTCAGAGAAGTCAGCTTTGTGAGTTTACCCTTCCTGTGCTGTCAAGAATGGTCTCTTAGTGTAAGAACTATTTCTTAGTAGATGTGTTTGACCAAAGTTCACAGATCCTAAAGAGGCTGCAACCTAGATTTTTTCACTGTGTTTTCTTTCCTTTTGTATGGTCTGTGGCTGAAAATAGTAATATGGATCTGCACTGTACTAAGTACGGTTACAGCAACATAATTTTGACTGGAAAGCTATTGGAACTTTTTTGTTTTTATAATGTTTTTGTAATGTTTTTCTCTGTTCTAGTATGTGTGTTTATGTGAGTATGTGCATGTTTATAGGTCAGAGGAAACCTTGGGGGTTGTTCCTCTGGTGAATTGAGTAAGAATAACTCTCACGGGCTCATGTATTTGAATACTTAATTATCAGAGAGTGACACTATTTGAAAAGATTTGAAGTTATGGCCGTGTTGGAGGAAAGGTGTCACTGAGGGTGGACTTTGGGGTTTCAAAAGCAATGCCAAGTTCAGTCTCTCTATGGATCAGGGTGTAGCTCTCAGCTGTTGCTCCAGCACCTGCCCATGCTCCCCACCATGATAATGGACTGACCCTCTAATAAAACTGTACGAAAGTCTCTAGGTAAATGCTTTCTTTCCTAAGTGTTGTCACGGTCTCTGCAGTAGAACAGTGATAAAGACGCTTTGTGACCTCAGAATGGCCAGCATGCCCCAGGAACCCACCTGTCTCCTCCTCCTTAGTGCTGGGACTGCAGATTTGGCTTTTTGACTATATGGTCACTTTAATTAATATTTGAGACAAGGGCCAAGCTGGTATCAGTTTACTATATAGACAAAAATGACCTTGAGCTCCCAGTTTTCTTTCTGAGATTCTAGGTTTCTGTCCCCGTCCTTACCTGGCCTTTTGTTTTTTGGTGGGTTCTTGGTGTAAATGTAGGTTCTTGTGCTTGCAGACCGGCGTTTTACTAACTGGCTGTCTCCCTGCACCCTGTGTTCTTTTATTCTCTTTCTGGAGGATGTGAAAGAAAGTCTTGTTCTTGCATAGAAACACTAGGGAATGGGATTATATTGTTATCTCCTAATAATGGTCAATAATCAACCTAGAAATTGTACAAATAGGACCTTGGTTCCTTTCACTAGAACTGTCTAGTAGTTTTGCTTTTTGTTTTTTAAATTTTTTGATATGTTTATTTTTGCACTTACGTTGTATTTATTTAAAAGCCACAGGGTTGATTTTGGTTGGATTCCTTCCTTGATAGCTTTCCACCACAAAAGATTTTCTTTTTTTTTTTTTTTCTTTTTTTTTTTTTTTTTTCCCTGAGACAGCTGCTCTTTGTAGCCTTTGTATAGGTCTGTCCTGGCTTGATTAAAGGCATGATGTCTGGCTTCCTTTTTTATATATCTATATCTATATATAGATATAGATAGATAGATAGTTTAAAAGAATTTGGTCAGTTATGTGATGGTATTCACCTTTAATCTCAACACTAAGTAGGCAGAGGTAAGTGGCTTTCTATGAATTGGAGGCCACCTGGTCTGTTAGCTAGTTCAGGCAAGCCAGGGTTACATAATGAGACCTTGTCACAAAAAACAAACAAACAAACAAAAACCCCAAAATAAATACAATTAAAAAATTTCAGTTTAGATAGATTTCTTTGGGTTGGACATGGTGTAGCATACACTTTTAATCTCAGTACTCAGGAGGCAGAGGCTGGGCAGTCTTTGAATTCAAGGTGTCTTGGTCTACATATTGAGTTCCAGGGCAGCAAAGACTAGATAAGCTATCTCAAAGACTGGGAAGGGGGTTGGAGTGTGATGAGAGCAAGCTTCCTTTAGACGGCTACTGGAAGACTTTTTTCTTAATGAACGATCACTATTAGCCTGGTTTACATGCTTTTGTGTATAAGCCAGCCATGATTCTAGAGTCTAAGATAGGAGCTGTTGATTATTTTACTTGGCTTTTGAAAGTAAATCTTATCTTAAGAATTATAGATGTAGCGGGCAGTGGTGGTGCACGCCTTTAATCCCAGCACTTTGGAGGCAGAGGCAGGTGGATCTCTGAATTCAAGTCCAGCCTGGTCTACAGAGTGAGTTCCAGCAAAGCCAGGACTACAGAGAAACCCTGTCTTTAAAAAAAAAATTATAGATGTAATACTTGAGTTAGTGATAAAGGTACAAGGACCGTTGAACCCATACATCACCTTTCTTTTTTCCTCCTCTTGAACATCTGGATAGTAAGAACAGCAGCAGCATTATAAGCATTCCAAGTTGCCTTTAAGCTCAATGAGCAAATAATATTTGACATAAAAATAAGTGGATGTGTGGTACTTATTATCTGGTGTCATTTTAGCTAATACCTCACCTAAACTGAGTTACATTACATATCATGTCTAGGTTCTAGAATATGTTTATGAAGTAGGATATGGGGCTAAAAAAACCCTCCTACTGGTCCCAAATACTGGCTCCTTTATTCTTTAAGCATGGGAAAATTGCTTTGGCCTCATATTTGAAAATTTGTATCTATTTTGGACTGGTGTGCTTATCACATTTGTGAGACTAATAACAAAAGTGATAGAGGAGCTGTAGATGTTGCTCTCTGGTACTGCGCTTGTCAAACAGGGGTCCACTCCCAACAACACACTAAGAAAGAAAGACATTGTTATAGGTAGTATAGTGATAGCCATATTCTCACTGTGAATAAAGAGGCAAGAAGGAATCAAAAACACCCTTAAAGAAAAAAGAAAATGTATGTTGGTGGAGAGGTAAATTTTTTTTTCTTTTGTTTTGTTTTTGTTTTTAAATCTTTGTGAGGCTTTGGCTATTGGAAATGGTATTTAGTGCTTTAGTTCTGAAAAGGTAGAGTAGCTTCTGCCTTAAAAGTACTTTACTTGTCGGGCTGTGGTGGCGCATGCCTTTAATCACAGCACTTGGGAAGCAGTGCACAGAGGCAAGCGGATTTCTGAGTTCGAGGCCAGCCTGGTCTACAGAGTGAGTTCCAGGACAACAAGGGCTACACAGTGAAACCCTGTCTTGAAAAACCAAACCAGCCGGGCGGTGGTGGCACACGCCTGTAATCCCAGCACTTGGGAGTCAGAGGCAGGTGGATTTCTGAGTTCGAGGCCAGCCTGGTCTACAGAGTGAGTTCTAGGACAGCCAGGGCTATACAGAGAAACCCTGTCTCAAAAAAAAACCAAAAAAAAAAAAAAAAAGAAAGAAAAAAAAGAAAAACCAAACCAAACAAAAAAACCCCCAAAAAACCAATAGCTGGAGAACTAGACCTGCAGTATCCAGTACATATCTAATGTTAACAGGAGAAATCTGAATTTAAAATATAATCTGAAATTTTAAAAATATTCCCACATCTTTAACATTACATAGGAAATATTCGACTGACAGAGTCAGTCAGTGTAGTGGCATACAGAGTTGTAATCGGGCTTTTGGAAATCTGAGCCAGGAGAATTGCATATTTTAGGTTGGTCTGGGCCTCTAAACACAGATTTTTTTGTTTGCTTTCTTGATTTTTTGAGGTTGGGTTTGTTTCCCTTTGTAGTGCTGGCTGTCCTGGAATTTACTCTGTAGATCCACCTGCCTCTGGATTAAGGGCATGTGATACCACTGCCCAGCTTCAATTTTGTTTTTAATTTCTTACCATGTTTGGTAATAACAGAAAATTATTTTTCTAAATGACTTGAAATGTTGGTAACTTGAATGTTAAAAATATATCTCTTGAGGGGCAGTGGTGGCACACGCCTGTAATCCCAGCACTCTGGGAGGTAGAGGCAGGCAGATTTCTGAGTTCGAGGCCAGCCTGGTCTACAGAGTGAGTTCCAGGACAGCCAGGGCTATACAGAGAAACCCTGTCTCCAATATTTATATTCTCCTGTAGTTGATTGTCATCTCCAAAGCTTAATACTTCTGTCTGCTAACCTAGGCCTAGTCTTGGAAGCTTCTAGCCACTGTACAATCTTATCTAGGCCTAGAATGTTTTCAGCCCCTGAGACTGACCACTGAATAAGATCATCCTTTCTAGTTCTTTCTGGGCTCTGGCTATCTGGTTCAACTCAGCTCTTCTGGCCCAAACTCCTGTCCAAGCTGACTGATTCAGTCTGGCTTCTCTCTCGGCCTCCCACTGAATTGCTCTGCTTGGCCTCAAACTAACTTTTAGCAATCTAATATTCTGGTTCTTTCTCATTCTCTGGCTTGTTCTGTCTTTACCTTTGTCTAGTTTGTTCTATCTTCTACCTGTCTGTAAAACTCTCTGGTAAAACTGCCTCCTTTCTGTTTTCTGCAATGCTTTCTTCAAGTAGCCTCTTTTTCCTGTCCTCATGAGAGTTGGGTGTATCCTTTCCCTGCCTCATTCTGTTAAATCTTTCTCTGATTCATCACTTTTAAACATGGCTGCTTCCTTTCATTGTTGGGGATTAAAGGTGTGAGCTAAGGCTGAGCCACACCACAACTAGAAACAGGTTTTTCCAGTAAACAGCACAACTTCAGGGTTCACAGTGTGATCAAATAAATACCTGCAACACTTGAAGGCCCTTTATTAGGGGTGCCTAGAAATAGAAGTGCTTCAGATTTTGGAGATTTTGGAGTATTTACCTTTACCTGCTCCTGAAACTGAAGCTTATATTAGCATTGTGTTCATGATAAAGATACTTACCTTATAATTTCAAGGTTGCTTAAGACAAACTTACCTCTAAAGAGTGGCAGCCCATGCAGCACTTGGCTTTTATTCACTCGCTCATTCACCTATCTCTGTCTATCTACCTATGTATTAATTACTTCTATTCATCCATCTGTCTATCAATCTATGTCTCTCTGTCACTTTGTCTGACTTTTAGGCAGGATCTCTACATAGCCCTGGCTGTCCTGGAACTCACTCTGTAGACGAGGCTGGCCTTTAACTCATAGAGATCTGCCTGCCTCTGCCTCCTGAGTGTTGGGATTAAAGGCATGTGACACCTTTCCTGGCTTACTTTATTTTCTGTGTTTGGATGTTGTGCTTGCGTGTATACATGTGTGCCTAGTCCTCTAGGAGGCCAGAAGAGAGCATCAGGGACTGGAGTCCTGGGTGGTTGTGAGCCATCTTGTGGGTGCTGAGATTTAAACTTGTGCCCCGGAAGAGCACTCAGTGTTCCTAACCTCTGAGTCATCCCTCCAGCCCCTCTGCCTGCTTTAAATGGTGGCCCGTATGCTTCTTTTCAGGCGGGTGCTACTTCTATGTGGGCTTCATGCTGTGGGCTGCTGAATGAAGTCATGGGGACTGGAGCTGTCCGAGGCCAGCAGGCAGGATTTCCAGGAAGCACTGGCCCATTCAGATTTGCACCGAGCTCTGACTTCCCCACCTACCCACCAGCAGCTACTGAAGGACCCAATATAGTTTGCAAAGCCTGTGGACTTTCATTTTCAGTCTTTAGAAAGAAGGTGAGTTGGATCAAATACTGCATATAAGTAACATATGGGGGGGGGGAAGATAGATCATAATTCTTTTCTTTTCCCTTTGGTTTTTCAAGACAGGGTTTCTCTATGTAACAGCCCTGGCTGCTCTAGAACTCACTTTGTAGACCAGACTGGCCTTGAACTCAGAAATCCACCTCTCTTTGCTTCCTGAGTGCTGGGATCAAAGGATGTGCTCCATGTTTGGCTTAGATCATAATTGTTATTTGTACGTTATATTGAATAGACTGTTCATTTAATAAAAATATTAAAAAGTTCGTCCTTTTTGGGAAACTCTGCAGTAAGATCATAGCTCTGCCACATTTTCCAAGTGGTCCTTGCTGCTTTTCCTGTGCTGCCTTGATCTTTGCTTCTGAAACCCCATTCCCGGTGACTCTCTCTTTTGGAGCAAGAGACTTAAGTGCTGTGCAGTTATTATAGCAAGGTACTATGTTTTAAAAATACTTAACTTTGTCTCCTGTAGAGTTTGTTGTGAAGGATAAGGCCTTATATATGCTAGCAAATACCCTTTCTCCCACTCCATAGCCCTGTGCAGCTGACTGGCCTATTCTTTTTTATTAATATGTATTTATTTTATGTCTGTGAGTACATTGTAGCTGTACTGATGGTTGTGAGCCATCATGTTGTTGCTGGGAATTTGAATTCAGGACCTCTGCTTGCTCTGGTCAACCCCGCTCTTCCCAGCTTAAAGATTTATTACTATATGTGAGTACACTGTCGCTGTCATCATATACCAGAAGGGGGCGTCAGATCCCGTTACAGGTGTTTGTGAGCCACCATGTGGGTGCTGGGATTTGAACTCAGGACCTTCAGAAGAGCAGTCAGTGCTCTTAACCTCTGAGCCATCTCTCTAGCCCTCCCTAGCCTATTCTTGACCATGTTCCTTTATTATTTTTTAAATGTATCTTAGATTGGCTTCAAACTCCTAGCTGACCTTCTGCCTCTGCCTCCCAAGTACTATATGATTATATTACGCAACATCATACATGCATGACTCCTGACCATATTCCTTAAAAAAATGTATGTGCATGCATGCCACTTGTGCGCAGGTGCCCTCAGAAGCCATAGTGTCAAGTCCCCTGGATCTGGAGTTACAGGCAGTTGTAAGCTACCCAACATGGGTAGCCAAACAAAGGCTCTCCAAGATCAGAAATCGTCTCTTGTAACCTCTGAGCTGTCTCCAGCTCTCTGACACCTCTACTCTTCTCATGGTTATGTGTGTGAGTCTCTTGAGTGGATGTAGCATGTGTGCAGATGTCTGAGGCGGTCAGAGAGCATCAGATACCCTGGAACTAGAGCTGTAGGCATTTGTGACCTATCAGACATGGGTGCTGAGAACTAAAGTTGGGTCCTCTAGAAGCTAGTGCTTTTAACAACTGTGCTATCCTGCCCTGGGACTTTTAAGTTTTAAAGAAGAAAGTTGGATGCCATTGGTTCATCTCCATACCTCAGTACTGGGGAGGCTAAGATGAGAGCATTGCTGCTAGTTCTAGGCCAGTTGGAGCTATGGTGAGAGAGGCCTTTGAGGGGTGGGAGGTATAATGAGTAACTGGTGTTGAGGGAGATTTTACATGCAGCACTTATGCTAACACTTTAAGGCGGCATCTTGTCGCTTGATCAGTATAATCTCTTGAAGTGTTAGCTTATGGTAACCATGCACTACCCAGAACTGGACATTCCTGAGTGCTCTCTCAAAGATTCTCCTCTGAGATGGCTTAGAGTATAATTAGGGCAATGCTGGGTATAGATTTCTGCACTAGTGGGGTCTTCTCTGTCCTTGGGTTGAGCTGGAGAGGTCAGTTTCCTTTTAGTAGTAAGCCTTTTTCCCTCTTCATTTCTGGGGAAATTATCCACATAGGAATGGACCAGGAGGGGTGCTTGTGGCTGTGCTCTGCTCCATGGTTCAAGTCAGCACTGTTCTGCTAATTACATGTTTGTGCCAAGGGGTGGGAACATTTTAATTCATTAACACAAGAGCATGCAGTTTTCTTAAAAGTGCTGTATTTGAAGATGTGAGACACTAAGCTTGCCCTAGCAGGGACTGGCTCTCTAAATAGGCTGGTGCTTGGGGACTTCACATAAAGCAAGGTTTCAGATTTAGTAAAAGGCAAGAGAAGAGGGTGTTTGCATAATGGTCTAAGTGTCGTGTCACGTCATCTATATCCTCAGCATGTCTGCTGTGACTGCAAGAAGGACTTCTGCTCCCTTTGCTCGGTCTCACAAGAAAGCCTCCGCAGATGCTCTACCTGTCACCTCCTCCAAGAGACAGCCTTCCAGCGTCCTCAGTTGATGCGGCTAAAAGTGAAGGACCTGCGGCAGTACCTCCTCCTCAGAAACATACCAACCGACACTTGTCGTGAGAAGGAAGACTTGGTGGATCTAGTACTGTGCCATCGTGGACTAGGCTCGGGGGATGACCTGGACTCAAGTAGCCTCAATTCCTCAAGGTCCCAGACTTCTAGTTTTTTTACACAATCCCTTTTTTCAAATTATACACCCCCTTCTGCTGCTGCGTCCTCCTTCCAGGGAGAGCTCATGGACAGAGACGGCGCCTTCAGGTCAGAAGTCCTGGCACAGGTAGGACGGTGTGATTGATGACCCGAGAGCCTAGGCTGCTCACTTCTGCCCATATGTGGTCAGGATCTTTCAGTGCTGAGTGACTGAACCTCAGATTATATGCAGGGGAGAGATTCCATCCCCAGCTGCCTGCATTGGCACACGGGCCTGCATTGGCACCTTGGGGCCTAGGTGCTAGTGCCTGGATTCCAGTCTGAAGTAGTTTCTTTTTTTGTTTGTTTGTTTGGGGTTTTTGTTGTTGTTTTGAGACAGGGTTTCTCTGTGTAGCCCTGATTGTCCTGGAACTCACTCTGTAGACCAGGCTGGCCTCGAACTCAGAAATCCGCCTGCCTCTGCCTCCCAGAGTGCTGGGATTAAAGGCATGCGCCACCACCGCCCGGCAGCCTGTGAGTTTCTTACCCTCATTAAATTATGACTTACAGTTAACTGCTGAAGTAATAACTCAAAGTGTCAGTGACCATAGAAACAATCAGTAGTTACTCAGTGACTATATTTACCTTGTTGGAGGGAAATTATTCTGATTTTATTTTATTTTATTTATTTATTTAGAGACTGTAGTTCAGGTTAGCCTCAAGGCCGGGGATGACCTTAAAGTAAGTGTGTGTGTGTGTGTGTGTGTGTGTGTGTGTGTGAGAGAGAGAGAGAGAGAGAGAGAGAGAGAGAGAGAGAGAGAGAGAGAGAGAGGGAGGAGAGAGAGTGTCTGTCTGTCTGTGCATACGTCCTTACTTGCTCAGTTGTCTTGGTCTCACTGACCTGGCTGCCACAACTGGTTGGAAGGCCCTGAGGTCAGGGTGTTCCCATTTCTGCCTCTTGTGCTGCCGTTCTAAGTGTGGACTTTCCCCCTTGCTTTTGTGTGAGTGCTGCAAATCCAGACTCACATCCGTGTGCTTGTACAGCAAGATTGTGATCATCTGAGTGGTGACCCCAGCCCTGACTCAACATCCAGTCTGCCCAGCTCGAGTGCAGAGATCAAGAGTGTGTGCATCATTATGGCCTGGTGTTAGGTAGCGCCAGGGACTAAGACTCTGTATACTAAGCCAGCACTCTTAACTGAACAATGTCTCCAGTTATAAAACTTACCTAATTCAAATAACCAAAGTTTTTAGTCCCAATAAAGTTCTTGAGCATCAGAGTTGAATAACATGCAGGGCTTACAACTCAGAGTTTGTTATGTATGAATTACTCTAACATGCTAAAGTAAGCTGTATGTGGTGGTGGTGTGGTTCCATCTTTAAACTAGGGGCAGGCCCAGCAAGATCTCAGGAGTTTGAGGGCAGCATGGGCCATCAGTAAGGCTCTCAATTTCAAACATAACAAAACCCCTAAGACATAAAATACTGAGATATTGTGATTTTTTTTTCCTTTGAGGAAAGATGTTATTGAAAGTAGATGTGTGTGTGGGGGCTGGAGGGATGGCCCAGCAGTGAGGAGTGTGGCTGCTCTTCAGAGCACCTGTGCTCAACTTCCAGCAACCACATGGCAGATCACAACTGTCTGTCACTCCAGGGCCAGGGGATAGACACAGACATACATGCAGGAAAACCACCAATGCAAATAAAACAAAAACAAGTAATTGGTAAAAAAAAAAAAAATCATTTAAAAAAGTAGAGGTGTGCTGGGTGTTAGAGGCGTGGCTGGGCGGGGTAGAGCACACTTACACTCCAGCACTCAGGGACAGAGGCTAGAACACGGGCTTAGCTGCTATTCAAGTATGCATAACTTAGATAAGACCAGAGTTTTATGATTTTCTCAAATGAGAATTTGCATAATCATATTAACAGATACACTGACTTATACTTTCGGGTATATAACACCATTTGGGGGAGATGTGGGCGGCACATTGCTGCATGCAGTGTGATTACGAATGGTGGAGTGCACCCACAATTCCAACACTGAGAGTGTGGAGGCAGGAAGCAGAAGAGTTCATATTAGCCCAGGCTAGATCTTGTCTCAAAAGATAAAGTATGTAAAAGATGTAAAAGAAGGTATATAATCCAAAATGGAAGGAATTTCTCTTTTCCTAAAGAAATTGGTTTATTAGGGATTTTAAACCCTGTCTCGGAAAAAACAAATCCAAAAAACAAAACAAAAATTGTTTTCTTGTATGTGTATGTGAATATTTGCATGCACTTGTGCCCTGGTAGGCATGTTAAATTCATGTGTGCCCTAGTACCTGTGGAGTTCAGAAGGGGGCATTGTGTCCTCCTAGACTGGAGTTAAAGATGGTTGTGATCTGAACCCAGGTCATCTGCCAGAGCAGTAAGTGGTCTTAACTGCTGAGCCATCTCACCAGCCCTGGTTATTCTTTTTTTTTTTTTAAGGCACAACCGGTCTCACTATGTGGTTGGTAATTAGAAAAACTTGATCACTAACATAATTGGATCTGTCATGTATATAGGTACAAAGTGAAATAGCTTCAGCAAACACAGATGATGATGATGATGACGATGATGATGACGACGACGACGACGATGATGAAGATGATGATGATGAACAAGAAGAGGAGGAACAGGTGAAATTCCTTTAAACTTGCTTTCCCTGATAAATGCTTATGGTGGGAAGGGAAGAGGCTGGGCTTGCTTTAGGCCAGCACAGAGTGTTGCTTCTAGAGCAGATGTATTAAAACACACTTCAGGCAGCTGAGATGTCTGGGGAGGGTATCCAGGGCCACGGGGACCAATGTAGGCCAGGCAGTTTAGGCTTGTGGGAACAAAGGTAACAGATATTCTTATTTCAGAACCCTGGGCTCTCTAAGAAGAAAGTGAGAGCTTCCCTGTCTGACCTGTCAAGCCTTGAAGAGGTAGAAGGGATGAGCGTGCGCCAGCTGAAGGAAATCCTGGCTCGGAACTTTGTCAACTACTCTGGCTGTTGTGAAAAATGGGAGCTGGTAGAGAAAGTCAACCGGCTGTACAAAGAGAATGAAGAAAACCAGAAGTCATGTAAGATTATTTTTCCAGATATCTTTTCTTGCCCTCTAAAAATTGGCTTGTTTTTTGTCATGCTTAAATGAAATTTAGCTAGCGTGGCATACATGCCTGTGACCCCAGTGCTCAGACAGCTAAGCCATTGTCACTGTCAGACCCTGTCTCAGAAAATAGAAACCATTAAAAATAACAAGATTCAGGGCTGGGTCTGCAGTTAAAAATTGTTGATCTTCTAGAGTACAAGGTTAATTCTCAGCACTCACATGGTGGGGGCCTACTCAGTAACTCCAGATGGGGAGCCAGTGCTGCTCCTGGTTTCCATGGCCACTAGAAGTGCACAGACAGGCATGCAGGCAAAACACCCATAACATACAAAATTAAATAAATGATCCATTAATCTTTTAGAGAAGCAATATACCTCTTTAGTGACTGAGTCAGTTATGGAAGCCTATTTATAGAGCGCTAAATATTTTATTACTTGATGAGGCAACCATCATCAGGTGATTCTTTGCCTATAACAATGCTTTTTTTTTCATTAATCCCTTTAGCAGGTCAGTGCCTTATCTTGACTGTAACTTAGTTGATATATAGTTTATTAAAAATTCAGATTATGTATGTTGCCTGCAGATGCCAGATCCCTGTAATAATCTAGAGGCTTGTGTGAGATGCTGTCTCTCAAGAGATCGATCATCCATTTGCTGACGAACCATTATTGATGGAAAATATTTTTTTTTTTTGAATTTTTGTATCTCTGTATAGCCCTGGCTGTCCTGAAACTCACTCTTTAGACCAGGCTGGCCTCGAACTCAGAAATTCACCTGCCTCTGCCTCCCAGAGTGCTGGGATTACAGGTGTACACCACCACCGCCCGGCGGAAAATAGTTTTACACATCTACTTCTAGGACAGTGTCAGTGTAGTAAGCCCAGGAATAGTCCCCAGACCGTAGATCTGAGGCTGCTGGCATTTTGGAAGAGGAGTATTTATTTTGTAATCCTTGTATCCTTGTGTATCTAGTAAGATGGAATGAGGGGCATCAGAGTGTTTTGATAGAGGCATTTAAACACATGGTTCCAAGTGTCTTTCTTATCTCATGCGCTGCTTGACTCAGTTCCTGGGTGGAATACATTTTGTTTGGAGCACACACAGCTGGAATTTTTGGTTTTGACTGACCTTAAGTCACTTAAATGTTAATATTGACTTAGATAATGCCAGGCGGTGGTGGCACATGCATGTAATCCCAGAACTCTGGGAGGCAGAGGCAGGCGGATTTCTGAGTTCCAAGCCAGCCTGGTCTACAGAGTGAGTTCCAGGACAGCCAGGGCTATACAGAGGAACTCTGTCTCACACTCCTCCCAACACACCCCATCTTCCAACCCCCCCCCTCAAAAAAGAGAAAAGCTTCCTCTGAGTGGATTAAATCCCTCCTTAATGAGACTTGCATCTTTATGACCAAATATCCAGAACTGAGCTAAACGTCCACTCATGGCCTGACTAGTTGAGTGGCCCATATGAGGAATGTCTCCTGTGCCCAAGCCTCAAACTCACTCTGTAGTTGAAGATTACCTTGAATTTGTGATCCTCTTGCCCATGTGCCAGGATTATAGGCACTTATATTATACTTGGTTTATTCAGTGCTGGGAATCAAACCCAAGACACACCAACTAGGTGGGGACTATAGAGTCGCTATCTCTTCTTTCTAGTAGTTGTGTAGAGATTAAGGGATGGTCCTGGGCCTGTGGAGGGCTCAGAAGATGGCTATTTGGCTGTGAGCAGGCAGCAAGGCCAGCAGATGTGTCCATAGCCCTTAGTTCAGCTTTCTTTATTCCCTTTCAGATGGTGAGCGGATGCAACTTCAGGATGAGGAAGATGACAGCCTGTGCCGAATCTGCATGGATGCAGTCATTGACTGTGTCCTGCTGGAGTGTGGGCACATGGTCACCTGCACCAAGTGTGGCAAGCGCATGAGTGAGTGTCCCATCTGCAGGCAGTATGTGGTTCGAGCTGTGCATGTTTTTAAGTCATGAAATTGAGGCCCCTGCAGTAGGACACTCACATGACGGTACCCCCAAACATTTCAGTGCACTAAAGGGACTGGACATTTATTGTTCTAAGGCAAAAGCTATTTTCAGAAATTATTTTCATTACTAACTGGGGACAGAAAGTTCAACCTAAGTTGAAGAAACCTGGCCAGAGCCACAGGCCTGTCTACCTGTGGACACATGGCTTTCCCAGGTTCTGCAGGGTTTTATCACTTGTCTCCCCTGAGCACTAGTTGAAGCCAAACTGTTCAGTGTGGGTGTGGAGGCCATTGTCTTACTTTACCTTTATCCTGTGTTTGAAACTTTTGTTCTCTTTGAAGTGAACTCACTGTTCATGACTATGTTAGTGTGGACTATCCTGAGCTGTAACTGCTCTGAATGTTCACTTGATTAGCCATGTATATTTTCAATGCTAATATTTAATGAATGTAAGTTTCAACATTGTTGCTATTTCTGCACTTAAACATAATCGGGAGACAACTGACATTCTATAGTCAACTGCCAGGGCCTTAGACTAAATATGTCCATTTTTGTTCTGGTACAGCTTTAATAGCAAGGGCTGCATCTAGCTTCGTATCTTAGAAGTGTATGTGTGCTAAATTCTTTATTAACATGTAATCAATTTACAATGTTTTGTATAGTGAAGGTGTATTTTTAGTGCTACCTGCTAGTAATTTCAACTTTAGGAATAAAATTAAATTAAAAGGCTGCTGTAGTTTAATATTGTTTCCCTACGTTTCAAACTTATTTGCATATAGCATGAACAGGCACTGAGATTGGGATCTAGCACCTCTCTTCAGAAGAGATGTGAACACCTTCAGAGACCATCTTTGCTGCTCCCCACATTTGTGTTTACGGTGATGGGTGTGGTTGTGTGCTTTATGGTTTTCTCAACCAGTCCCCACAGTCATTCTAAAATACACTGCTTCACTTGGATGGAGATGCCAGTCTGAGAAGTTAAAAGCTTTACCTAAAATCTTGGTTAACAAGAAACTAGTTCTTTCTCTAATATATATTAGCTATATGTACATCATAGCATTGAGATGGTGGAGGGGACAGACAACAGATTTCAAGTAACCCTGAGGTTTTCTTTTTTTTTTTTTTTTTTTACTTTTGAGGCTAAAGGTTTTTTTTTTTGTTGTTGTTGTTTTTAAAGATTTATTTATTTATTATATGTAAGTACACTGTAGCTGTCTTCAGACACTCCAGAAGAGGGTGTCAGATCTTGTTAAGGATGGTTGTGAGCCATCTTGTTAAGGATGGTTGTGAGTCTTAATTCTGTTAAGTTACTCCTCAGCGTAAAACACAGAAGCCACCGTCCCCAGAGTTTGAGAAAAAGTTTTTGGACTTAAATTTTCCATGCGTAGAAATTGCTTTTGTACAGACAGCAGGTGAAACATTGCTCCTAATATCCACAGGTGGCCTTCATAGTATTTTGTTTTGTCCCATTACCTTTATTGGTTAGAAACAAACCTCTTTCTGTAGGAGAAAAAAAAAATCATGTGTCTTGGAGCTGCTCCATTTCTCAGATGACAGAGAAGTTATATTTGCCCTGGACATTCTAATTATTTTAACTCTCTCATAAAACAAACCCTCAAACACAAAGAGTGGATTTTTTTTTTTTTTTGTACAACTGTTTATACAAATCCAACAAAGGTAAAACCACATCATCAGGGAAAGGTTAGGAAACACCACCAAACAACAATGGCACACATGGATGCAGAACTTGATAACTAGAAATTAGCCAGCTTACCAACTTAAGTGAGAACTGAACACTTGAGAGGAGGGGGACAAAGAAAACGGTGTGGGCACATTTATTCTACTTGATTCGTGGTATAAATTAGATCTATGTAAATAGAATACAAGAGCTCATGCTTGGAGCAAAACCCTCCTGAGTGTAAAGGCTGAAGTCTGTATTGTAAAATTTTGAGGAAGAGGTGAATTCTATTGAAACTTGGCAAAGTGTTTTACCTGGACTATACTTTACACATATCCACAACATGCTTGTGTAACTTCTTGACATACACAGTAGGCTCTCAGCATCCAGTTAAACATGCTTTTTAAGTGGAAGGTCATAGCCCCCTGTCACACCTGGGCACATCTGAAGATGGGCTTTTTATGTTGATGAAGTACAGGAAGGACAGTTGGCAATCTAAATAATAAAAACACTGGTATGCATTCAAATCTTGCATAAATAATTTTTAAACAATTTATACAAAAATAGTTCTGCATAATGTAAGATGTAACAAAACCAACTAAACAAAAATGTGTCAAGACGGCTGCAGATGGTGTGTGTGGTCCACTCCATGTTGACACCAGAAGCCTCAGCATTGCAAGGAACAAGGTGCTCCAAACAAATACTACTGATAAAAACACTAAGCTTAGGCTTCTAAGAGGATTGATTTCTCCAAAGCTCATCTTCCTTTCCAATTGGAATGTCTTCTAAGGGCCGCCTTAGAAATGGTCCAGAAAGCAGTGCAGTTACGATGCAGAAAGAGCAAAGGAAAGCATCTGGCTCACTCATCCCCAAATGGGTAGTTGAACAGCTTCTCTCTTGGCAAGACTTGCGAAACAGAACTGTGTCCTGTAGTTTCAAATTCCAAAGGGAATATAGGCCCACTTGTTTTTGCAGTCTTTTCCCCCTCTGGCTGTATTCCTCCTAACCCTTCATATTTACATACTTGTCCTGGAACTAACTTAGTTTTTGCAGGAGTTTCTCTTCCACTTGCCCAAATTGGACACTCACGGACATTTCAGCTATAAATTGCTCACAGCCTTCCTTGGTGACTTGCTTGCAGTACCTCAGGTCAATATGACAGATATTTCCACAGCGTTTGAAGAAGGACAGGCACTGGTCAGTGACCTTATTGCAGTCTGCAGGAAAGAACAAACCATGAGGGACAGAGGGACAAAGTCTAAAGCTGTTTAAACTCAAGGGTCTAGTAAGAGAGATAGAAAACAGGTCTTTAGGATAGTCCAGCCTTTGATGTCCGCCAAATGGGGATAATGTCACCTACCAAATTGCAACGTAATGTATTCTTGAAAAGTTTATCAAGTGTTTTGCCAGCAGTATGAAGACATGAGGTTTTGGTTGGAACATTGTCCCCTACCCCTTGCAAACCCCTGTATCAGATAGAAACTACTCGTACAACACGGCTGCCTCTTCCTGTATAGTCACATACAAAAACCTCGGTCTTCTAAAAAGTGTCAATGTTTTGAGGGGTTTGCCTAAGATTATCCCTTTTATCTGACTACTTTGTTCAGATAAATATCCTAATGAATATGACTAGATCAGAGTGAAATCCCTAAAGTCAGAGACTGAAGAAAGGCTTTGAACAAAAGAAAAAATTCACCAGCTCCTGTAGATATTGCATATTTTCTTAAACCCTACTACTTCAGAATTGAATCCAGTCAACTGGCTAATCAGTGTCCAACTGAAACTAAGCAAGATAAATGACTTCTGGGTTGATCTAAATAAATTAGAAAATGATTGTTATTATCCTGTAAGGGGTAATGAATTGATCCCTCTTCTCTGTATTACCACTTTTTTGAATAAAAATCAGGGCCAGCAGGCAACATGTAGTAACAAAGTGACAGTAATGAAGGCACTGATCACCTGTACATGTTTAGCCCTGCAAACAAAGCCCTGAACACAGGTAGGTGCTCACCAACTCTTGGATGCATAATGTGGACCACATGAGGATACCCAACCTCTCAAAGGCAGTGGGGATGCAAGCACTTGGAGGAGGCAGTCACAAGACGATGAGTCTAAGCAACTGACAAATGAGGGCGAGGGGATAGTTAGACTGAAGGGGGCAGAATTATGAGAATGCTAGTAAAGACGCTTCCAAAACACTAATCTTTCAAGTATATTGCAGAAGTTTTTGAGAAAGGGTCTTTATGTAGCCCTGGCTGGCCTCCATATTTTTTTGCTAACAAACAAACAAACAAACAACTCAGTATGTCAGGTGAATCCCTATTTGAACAGGTTTTTTTGTTTTGTTTTTTTTTAATGATATTTACTTATCTTGATTACCTTCAATCAAAGCTAAAGACTGTCATAGGAATCATACATCAGCAGGTAGTACCTGCCTGTGGAAGGTGTGAGGAACCAGGCTATGATGAAGTTTAATGTGCAAGAAGGACAAGAGACCCCACACAGAGTGGTCCTTTCCTTCCACTTTCCCAGGTCTTTAAGCTCCAGGAGCAAGGTAGTTAGTTCATTGTTGTTTAAGCTAAGAGCCAGGAACACTGCTGAAAGTGAATCACCAAAGAGGCCAATGTTGCCTGTCCCAGTGTCAACTTGGAAAAGGAGCCATGTGGAAATACTGGTCACACTGGTGTGAAAAGGTAAGTGCCAAGAAAAGCATGAACACCTAATGGCCCAAGTCAAATCAGGGCGCCATCTGGACAGCAAGGGCCTTTGGGTTAGAGGTGCCGAGGAAGAGACAGGAGCTGTGAGGCTCCTCAGTCTATCTCAGGGGAGTTGGTGAAGTAAGGCTTGAGAGGAAGGAGAAAAGCTCTGGAGGTGGAGCTGAATGGAAACAGCTGTTAGGAGAAGGTTCGGCTAGAAGGGTAGGTGCATCCTCAAAAGGTTCGAAGGTTGTGGGGAAACAAACTCTGTAGCCAGCATGTCCATAACAATGAACTCACCCAGGGACAATCACAATTGTTTTTTCATAGCAAGGAGACAAAGTGCAATTATTATCAAGGAAATTTTCTTATCAAAAGAAAAATGTTTAACTTATTTCAACTTCTGGCCTTAACCTGGAGTTCACAGTAAACCAAAAACTAACTAAATAATAAAAAAAATAATTGGATGGAGTACAAGCCAAGTAACACCATGAAGTTCACTAACCCTGAATGGGAAACATTTTCTAAGTAAACTGAACATAAAGAATACAAGACTTCTTAGAAGCCAGTACCATCAGCATCTCTTGCCTTATAAAGGTAATTGAGATTCTGTTTGTGGTCTTAGTATAGAATCCAGCTAGGTAGGGCCTAGTTAGGTGATAAGCAGTGCTTTATCACTTATCTCCATTCTTGGTCCTGCATCAAGAATTACTGATAACAAGTAATCCCAACACTCTGGGAGGCAGAGGCAGGCGGATTTCTAGGGGCCAGCCTGGTCTACAGAGTGAGTTCCAGGACAGCCAGGGCTATTACAGAGAAAGCCTGTCTTGAAAAAAACAAATCCAAAAAAAAAAAAAAAAAAAAAAAAAAAGAATTACTGTTAACAGGACAAGGGCTGGTCAGCATGGGATAGGAACTCATGTCACACTGAAAATTTTTAGTGTTTTCCCTCCATCTCCAGTACTGGCAAATTTTCTATCCTATTTACTTAAAATTCACCTCTGCATCTTGGGGAAACATCTGAAAGGCTAATTAGAAAGAATGAGGGGCTTTTGGAAAGTGGAATAGGGGGGCTGGAGAGATGGCTCGGCGGTTAAGAGCACCTACTGCTCTTCCAGAGGTTCTGAGTTCAATTCCCAGCAACCACATGATGGCTCACAACCATCTGTAATGGGATCTGATGCCCTCTTTCGGTGTGTCTGAAGACAGCGGCAGTGTACCCAAATTCATGAAATAAATAAATAAATCTTTTAAAAAAAGAAAGTGGGAGAGGTTCTATTTAGAAGCATCTTTTTAGTTTTCTCATCTTCAGTTTCACTGAGAGTAAAAGAAGACTCCATTTCTTTTTTAGCTCTTTTAATTTACCTGTGATAGCACTACTGTGGTTATATAAATAGGATCGATCCTCATGCTTCTGAAACATCTTATGAGATCTCTAGTTGTTACACAAGGCTAAAACAAGAAGTTCCCTGCAGTATTTGCTGCCATTGTATGTTTGAAATATAAAAATAGGAATTGCAGAGATGGCTCAGTTGACCTGGATTAGCAGTTCCAGGGGACCTGACACCTTTTGATTTCTGCAGGCATTGATCACACATATGATGCACACATATAAATATATTTTTACAAAATGCAAAATGTGAGATTGGAATGATGAAGATAGTTTTTAAATAACAAATAAAAGGTTTAACAGACAAAAATGGTACAGTTTTTAATAAAAAGTGAAGTATTTAAAGAGTCCAACTCTTTTACTTAAAACATTTTGGCAAACTTAGAAAAACAGTTCCATTTCTAAATGAGAACAATGAAAAAATTACAAGCCCACGCACGATTGCACCCCAAATAAGTAAGTAAAATAAAAAGACATAAATGGGAAAACATTCTAAGTTCATGGCTTAGAAGATGAAAATATTAAGATGGGCAAAGTGTTTAGCAAAAGTAGAAAAGCCCCAAGTAGTCTGAAGTAAGAGGATTCATAGTTTCTCATTGGAAACTGTATTATGGTCGGGTGGTGGTGGCGCACGCCTTTAATCCCAGCACTCTGGGAGGCAGAGTTCGAGGCCAGCCTGGTCTACAGAGTGAGTTCCAGGACAGCCAGGGCTACACAGAGAACCCTGTCTCGAAAACACAAAACAAAACAAAAAAACTATTACAAAGCTAAAGCAGTCAAAATTGGTGCTATTATTATTATTATTAATTATTCATCATTTTTTTTATAGACAGGATTTCTCTACAAAGCGCTAGTTGTTCTGAGACTAAGTAGACCAGGTAGCCTCAAACTCACAGAAATCCTCTTCCCTTTGCCTCCTGAATGCTAAAAGATGTGACCCACCACACCTGGCTAGTAAAATTAGTTTGAATGATTTTAAAATCTATTTGTGGTCACACTAGGAAATCAGGACACTTTGAAGTTCAACTCCTCCCATCACGTGGAACATAAAGATCAGACCTGTGGTGATGAGGCTTGGCAGTGTGTGCCGTTCTGTGGGCCCTCAGATAGTTTATGACAAGGGCACTGAATACGTTTCAGTGAATAAGATCGCCTTTTCAACAAGTGGTGCTGAGATAACTGGACTGGATGCCTACGTGCAAAAGAATGTAACTATCCCACACAGCATATACAAATATAAGAGAAAAACTTCATGACCTAAGAGATCACTCACTCACACACACATAAATAATTGGTGTGGGAAGAAGAGGCTCAGCAATGAAGAGTGTGGACTGCTTTTGCCCAGGCCCTGAGTTTGGTTCCCAGTGCCTACATCTGCTGACTCACCACCTCTTGGAGGTGCAGCTCAAGGATACCTAACTCTCCTCACCACTTTCTTACACACACAAAATTACAGACAAGGATAACTACTACAAAACCAGGAGAAAAGTAATAGATAAAACACTAAATTGATTTTCATTTCTGATTCTGGGATTTATAGAAGCCAGGGGAGAAAACATTTCATTTTTCTGAAGCAATGTGGCTCACAAACTGGGTTTATATTTAGCTATCAACTAAATGTGAATGCATACAAAATGTTTTATGTACAAGAGATCACCCAGGGAAGAAAATATGAAGTCAAGGAAGAAGGGTACAGGTGCTGGAGAGATGGCTCAGTGGTTAAGAGCACTGACTGCCTAGGTCCTGATTTCAATTCCCAGCACCCACATGGTGGCTCGCAACATCTGTGAGGGGTCTAATGCTCTCTTCAGGCAGGCGGATGGATATGCAGCAGAGCACTCATACATTTAAAAAAAAAAAAAAAAAAAAAAAAGCTGGGCTGGTGGTGAGGCTCCTGAATAGCAGCAGTGCAGTGATGGCCGCCAATTCAGACGAGAACTTAAGAGACAGCAGAAAAGGAATAGAAAGAAAGGCCAGGCTCGAGGACACTGTCCTGCAGAAACAACTGTCTGTGTGACTAGTAAATTTGTAAGGGGATATTCAGTTTTGCTGTACAGTCTGCTTCAGAAGCTCAACAAAACTGAAAGGTAATTATTAACTAGCAAAAAAGAGTCATTCAGGAAAGGGAAGTGTACTTAAATACATTATTTGGCTTAATTAGTGACCAAGGTATACAAAACCATAAGGTCAATATTACCAACTTTAAAAACTGGAAAAAATGGAGAGAAAAGAGAGGAATCAGTACTAGGAGGACACAAGTAACAAATCCTCACATTTTACATACAAATCTGAGTGGAAAAGGCAGCATATGCCTACTATTTAATAGTACAGAGATGGAAGGTGGACCCCAATAAAGGAGTCTCAGAGTTGCCCAAAGAGGTAAGGATTAGAAAAAAGAGCCAGATCCGATCTGCCTGAGCACCTGGTCTGTATGTCTAGGATGAAATGTAACACCTGGGTGCCAGATCCTCTAGCCACATGAATGTGGCCATCATGTACTACTGTATAAGTAGTACTAATGGGAGGTAAGAACAAAACAAGCAGAGACATAAGATATAAGAGACATAAGATGATATATAAGAGATATTAAGTATAGAGACAGGCCCTAACACACATGACTTTTTACTTGTTTTGAGATAGGTTCTCCAGTGCCCCAGGAAGGCCTTGAATTTGCTGTGCAGCAGAGGACTAAAATTTAAATACTACTGCCTCCCATCTTCTGGGTACTTAGGGCTATGAAACCACTGGCTTTTTAAAAAAAAGAATGTCAGTAGGTATATGTGTCCTGAGATGAAAAGATGATCTCAAAAATATTGTGATGGAGAAATAAAATATAGATGATTTATAATACACTCCCACATATTTCCCGAACTGCACTGCACATCCATAGCACCTAGTACATGGGAGATTTACTATAACTAGGAGCTTAGAGCCAGATGCTGGAAGCTCTGTCACTCTTCAAGCCCCAGCTGGGTCCCTGAGCAGTGATTATGCTGCATATCATATATATGGTGATGAAATTTCACCTCAGCATAGGTCTTTGCCTCTGTTAGTGGTAAATTCCTGCTACCAAATCTTTACAATGAGGAATAACTTCTAAGGATCCTAAAGTCAGAATGATCCCAAACTGTCTAAATCTCCCATCACACCTGGTGGGTGGCATGGATATGGCTGAAAATACTGGTAAATAATGAAATGCAATTTTAGTGAAGTGAGGATATCCCTTAATTTCTTGAGAACAACTATCTCCCTTGTATTTACTTGTGATTTTTTTCTCACATAAATAACAATTCTAGTTCAGACTATCTTAGGCTATCAGAAAAACACTATTAACTTGACTGAGGAGTGTGACCTTGGCACTGTCTACCTTGGTGTATGTGCAAACCAACCCCCAATGCTCAGAATCAACTCCAGCCAAAGAACAATGGAGAGAATGAGGTTCTGTAGTGGAACTATATTTCATTTCTAACAGGCTCCTTGATCGAGGATCATAAGGGGCACACACAAGACATGGCAACACAGGCAAAAATATGGTCAACCCTGTATTCAGTGGACCCTGTCTCCCAGCCCATCCATAGCTGTTGCCCACACACTGTCTGCAGACATGATCTTGTCTCTTTCCACCCAGGAGATGTCCTAGTTTGGATCAGGAACCACTGTTACATGCTCTCATTAATGTTAGTACCAGTTTCTCTCATCCACTTGTATTTTAAGGCACTGTAACCAGACAGTAGTTCTTATAATATCCAGTGTCCAGATGTCCCACAGGTATGGGGCCCACCTCACCTGATAGGTTGATCTCTGTCAGAGAGTCTCGGGTTGTGGTGCCGACTGCAGTGAGCAGGTTGATGGACTGATCCGTGACGTGGTTACAGTAACTGAGTTGGAGCTTGGAGAGCAGGGGCATATGGCGAATAATGAGTCGCAGGGAGGCATCTGTGATGTCCAGGCCAGCTAGGCGCAGGTCTACAATGTTCCGGAGCTTGCTCCGGTTGTCCATCTGACCTGTTGGGACAGATGGGAGAGAGGCAACGCATCAGCCTGAACAGGCAAATAAAGTCCTGCTGTTGATCTGCTACTCTAAACCCCATAGGCCAAAGCCAGAATCTCAGCATTAGAAGGTTCCACATCAGAGTTTGTATTTCTAGATTCTCTAGAGAAATCAGAATTCATAAACATGGTTGAAAGACCTGTCCTCAAGCTGTGGTTATTTAGACTATACTTTATTCTAGCAGT
The DNA here is from genome assembly GCF_947179515.1 of Apodemus sylvaticus. NCBI lineage: Eukaryota > Metazoa > Chordata > Mammalia > Rodentia > Muridae > Apodemus > Apodemus sylvaticus. The sequence continues at coordinate 46,266,538 of NC_067493.1, read as the reverse complement.
ACCAAGTCCAAGTTGTTCTTTGCCTTTACCATCAAGAAAAATCAGAAAATTGGAGAGCCTAAATTTCATCTAAAAATAATAATTTATCCAGTGCGGAAATGACCCACAGTCCTCGTCTGCTGTCCCTCATCTTATCCATGTTCCCATCTGAGCTTTGGCTGGGGGCACCCAGGCAGCTGACCTAGGACCATACCCTCACACTCAAAGCAAGTTAAGAACATTCTGCCCCATATCTTCTCACAAAGGGCCGAGGCCAGAGAAAGCTAATGACACACACACCGTGGGATCCAAGGGTGGGAAAGAAGTGGTCAAAAGCAAACAGGGTATCTTGGTCACCTCACATCCTAAGACAGACCCTGAGGGTGCGGCTCAGCCTGCCATCTCACCTGGCCTGTTGTCTGTGGGTGGAGACAGGAGATCCCGCATCTGGGCATCCTTTAGTCCTTCTACCCACTGGACATCCAGGGTCCGGAGCAATGGGCAGCTGGAGCTACAGAGGGCTGAGACGGCGATCCACGAGCAGCCTGACAGCACCAAGTCTCGGAGCCCTAGGAGATGAGAAGAGGCAAGAGTTAGGTGGCGACCCAGGCCATTGGTGCTGCACACCTGGGACCCTTTACCAGAAGCATACCAGGCAACCGGTTGATGAGCCAACTCAGCTGCTTCTTGGAGATATTGGTCCAGCTGAGGTCAAGGGAGACAGGCTGCCGCCGGATGATGCCGCTCAGCATCAGGGGTGTGATGGACTTGCAGTGGTTCAGGTCGATGCGGGTCCACAACCGCTTATCGCAGCACCTGGGAAACATCAGAGTTGTCTCACCTGGGGACCCAACTCCTGCTTGGCTATACTAACTCTTCCTGCTTGCGGCTACAAGGAGGAAGCTCCTTTAAGGTTCTGCCCTCTGTGACTGACTTAGCATCCACCCTGCCCACATTTGGGCACCTCTGTTGACGGCACACGCTTAGAAGATGCCAGCAAGAACTCTCCATCAAATGCCTCCTGGGCCTTATTACGCCTTCTATAGGAAATGCCTCTTAGCAACCCCTGTGAAGGGACTGGATTCTTCTGTTCTTGACAGAGGGTCAGAAACCCAACTAAAACTAGAATACTGGGAAATGTCCGGCTGGAAATAGTCAATATGGGCACACTCACAATTTCAGCTATGTCTAGACAAGGAATTCTACATGGTCCTTCATTTTCCATCTTAGAAAGCAAATAGGTTCCTCCGTAAGCAATTCAAGCTTCCACGGACTATGCTGACCCGGCACCTAAACCCTCCTACACGGGGCTGTCCCTTACCAGCGGTTCCAGGTCCTGCAGACCCGCATGCAGACACACAGGTCTTGGTGGCTGAGGTAGCTGAAGACTGCCATCCACACCTCCCTATGCATGACATGGGCTGCTCCATCATCCAGGGGCAGCGAGTCAGGTGGGGGGCTGATGGGTGGTGGCCGGATCACGTGACGCTCCATCTGGATGCACTTGGGTGGGGATGCAGAGGGCGGGGGTCGGGAGATAACTCGGGGCGGGCTTCGCAGGCCAGGTCCCAGTGAGTGCCGCAGCTCCCGAGCAGTGCCGTTGAGCCCTTTGCTGAAGCGGTGAGGGCGCTCGCCGTGGCCCGAGGGCCTCTGTGGCTCCTCGCTCTCACTCTCAGGCTCCGACTTGATGGGCTGGTGGTTCTCGTGGGCCAAGGTACTCTCTGTCTTTTGGATCTCGTGGTTGAGCTCCTTGCTTAGCTCTTTGCTCAACTCCTTGTTAGGAAGCCGCCGTTTCCGGCGCATCTTCACCTTTTTCTTCTCTTCTGGGCCTTCAGCTCCCTCAGTGCTGGGCCCAGCAGTGGGTGAGCTGGAACGAGACTGATCACTCTCCCGGGTCTTAGGAGGTGCCTCAGGCAGATCGTCCTCTGGTTCCTGCTTAAAGCGCCGAAGGGGCTTGTTGGCCAGTGACAGCCGATCCTCAGCGTTCTTCCAGGACCGTCGCTGCAGGAGAGAGGGAAGGGTGAGGATGGGCAGCCTGGGATTAACCCTCTCAGTTTGGGGCGGCACCCACCCCAGACTTCCCAACCCTATCACGGGATATAGTTGGGCCACCCTGTGTGTTGCCTACAGCTCTGACAGCTTACAGTAGGCTGCAGGTAAGCAAGGGAAGGGAAGATGGTACCTTTTTCCTGAAAAGCTTATCTTCTTTGCCAGGTTTTAGCTGTCATAGGAAGAAAGGATACAGAGCTTGCTCCTGGACTGGAGAAAAATTGTTCCCTTTATACCCCACCACACCACAAGCCCAGTCTCTTCAGTAAGGACTAGAAAGACATCTTCCTATAAAAGCCATGTCTTTCACATCTAACAGACAGCCTAATGCTTTTCCAGAGAATACAGAAATAATGGAAGATCTCAATTGTTCCCACCCAGCTGACCTCCCACCTGAAATAGGCCAGAGATGGCAGTTGCCCACTAACAGCAGTGTCATGGCTGAAGGAGCCCAGAGCTGGAGGCCAGGCAGGAGAAAACCCTAGCCAAGCCTAAGCCAGGAGCTTCTCCAGGCGCCACCTTGTGGCTACTAACGGCAAGGCCCAGAGCAAAGCAGGGCTACCAGGATCTTCCCAGCTGCAGCTACCCAACCAGAGGCTTCTCCACCTCAGAGCTTCTCAGGCCTGCTGCTGAGGCCAGCAGCAATGGACAAGGGTACTGGGAAGTGGGGAGGATAGCCTGGACTCAAAGTCCCCAGGGCCTCAGGAGGGCGGGGCGTGGGAGCACCTGCTGCTGGAAGTAAGTGAGACTGGATCTCCACCAAGGGCTGAGACTGCTGCCTAGAGGGGGCCTCGGCGAGAGGTGAGAGGAGGAACCGGGGGACGTTTGAAGCGTCGAGGCCTAAAGGGGGTGGGAAGAGGAGTGACTTGGCCGGCTTTTCTCTTTCTTTTGGGCCAGGCTCTCAGGATTTGGGTGACCTGCTCTTAAGAGGCCAGGATCCCGCATTATACCCATTAACTGTCCCTGGTCCCCACCCCACACCCCATCCCTAAGATCAGCCACACCACCCTTCTGCTTGCTACCCAGGCATTCCCAGTTCGTACTCGCTTGCGCCCACTCAGTTCCTGGGGCTTCTCGTATTTCCGCTTCCTCCTCAGGTGCACATCATCAGACTTTCGGCGGAGGATGCCATCTGCAGGCACCTTCTTGGGGTGCTCGTCTGACCTCCGACGGGGAGCCTCTTCACACTCACTTCTCCGCTTGGCAGGCTCTTGCCCTTCCTTGTTGTCCCGGTTCATCTTCTGCTCCTTGAGCAAGGAGCCAGGCAGGTTGGAGGCATACTTAAAACCAGGGCCACGCTTTTGCTTGTAGGCCAAAAAGGGAGAACAACAATCCAACTGTATATCTTTGAACTTGCTCTTCTTTTCCCAGCCCGCTGCACCCCACCTGACTGACAACTGAGGACAGGCTGGTCCTGGCAAGGCCCGGCCCAGCCCTTTCTGCCAACGCGACCCAACCAGGGACTTGGAGTCCGCACTCACTTTCCCGGTCTTGCCGGCGTGGTTACACTTCGGACACTCCCAGCAGTTGGGAAGCTCATCGTTGACCACACCCTCTGATTCCTTAATCTGCAAGGACAGGACAGGACTCAGTGGACAAGGAAGGGTGCTCAGAGGGTCCACAAAGTCACCCTAAAGGCCAGTGGACCTCAGGGTTCACACCCTTCCCCAAAGCCGTGTTCATCTTGAGCCTAGCTAAAAGGAAGGACCCACCACATGGTCGTGTTATTTATCTTAGCTGAGCTCAAGAGAAATAGTGAAGCAATAATTACCAAGGAGAGGTTGGCCTCCAAAGCCACAGATGGCATAGCACCCCCTTCGGGTGGGCGTGGCGAGGGAACGAAGGCCCTCACCCCTTGCAGCCCACAGACTTGAACGCTGGGACAGAGACATGTGCCAGCACAGAACGTGTTCTTCCTTTCTAAGGTGGAATCAGCTGCCTGGGCCAGGCAGGCACAGAGGTCACCCACAGGCATTCCTGCCCTAGCACATCACAGGAACCGGTTCTGGTGCAGATGCAGAGGTGAAGAACCTCCTATTGCCCAGGACCGCCCTCCTTGGCCCAAGCTCTTTTCTTCTAAAAGCCAGGTGTCAGGATACACGTTTTCTGTCTGCTGAGATGCTTGGAAGCTGCTCTAGTTCTGAGGCACTGGGTGTTCAGAATGAACGAGTTTACCCAGTCAGGACACTACTTCAAACTCTTCCTGCCCTGGACTTATCCCCTGACACAAAATGCCCTAGAACTGAGGGTTCTCTAGGAGTTAAGCATGCCACCCACGGCTTCCCCACATGAGCAACAAGCGTTAAGGAGGCACCCAGCTGCCGCATCAGATCCACCAGACCCTGAAGCACGGGGTGGGGGTGGGGTACCCAGAGCCTCTAGGAATGCTACCTTAAGGCATCCAGGGTGGATGATCTCGTTGCAGATAGAGCACTCCATGAGCATGAGGTTAAACTTGCCTTCTTCCTCTTCCACTGTGTCCTCCTTCCCTGCCTCGCCACACACAAGGCACACAGCGGTGTGGGGCAGCACTGGCTGAGGACCCAAAAAACATGCAAGTCATCAGGGAGTGAAGACAGACCCACTGGGAACTCCCCATCAGGAGTCAGAAGAAAGCTACTCCAGGTGAATGTATTCACCTGTTTATACACTATCAGTGTTAGGTTCTCTAAAAGATCTAAGAATACAGCACTGAACAAAACAGATAAAAATCTCTTGTAGCCTGAGTTTATCTTTTACAGAAATGAGGCAGACAAAGTGAAGAACATATTTTGTTTATATCAACAAATCTAAATGTGTCCACAGAGGGTTAAAGCTCTTCTTACCATTGTTATCAAAGCACAATCCACAGCCTCAGTTCCCAAGACCTCAAAAGAGGACTCAGGTCACACCCATTTTGAGAAGGAGCAAGGCGTGATTTGCCTTCTGCAATAACAGTACCAAGGCACGTGTGGGTGAGAGTGTTGGGACCCCACTAAGGTGCCAGGCCCTATCATCAGGGCAACCCGTCCATCAGTCAGGACCACATGCATACTGAAGAAAAGATCACCAGTTCAACTTAAGGTCTTTGATTATTAACTTCACAAAAACCTCAACCCTTGAGCACACATCCTCTCCACACAGGAAATATGCACACAATACTTTCCCCATGCCAGTGACCGTTATCAAAGGAAAAATACATGTGACATGTTTTGTGCTCAACTGACCACCAGGTTCTCCATGAAACATCTTTATTTATTAACTTTCGGCTATTTATTTATTAGAGGTTTCACAGTGTAGTCCAGAGTATCTAGAAACTTCTGAGCTGCCTGCTCCAATCTCTTTACAGAGACTGGTGTGAGCTAACATGTCTAGCTTAGAATATAACTTTTTATTTGAAAATGTAGGGAAAAAAAAAGGTAGCTGCTGTTGTATCTTCTTGAAGACTTAAGAACTGATCCTGTTATTTAAACACACACACACACACACACACACACACACACACACACACGACAAAATTCAAGACTAAGAGCTAATAAAATTTTCCTTCACCTGGTACTCTTTCTATGGCCAAGAACAGGCTTTCTTATCAGAATGATAATAATACTATCAAATGTGATTTATGTGCATATATATGCTTAGAGCACACTGCAGTCTATGGGGAATGGCCTCAGTCACCAGCATGTAATATTACAAACATAACTGCAGGAGCAAGGCCAAGACTGACAACTTTTAATGCAACAATATGAAAAGCTGATAGTTAACAATTTCAGATTCCATCTTGCAGCTAACTTTAAGCTGCGCCCTAGGACAGTGGTGACTCACACCTTTAGTCCTAGCACTCAGCAGGCAAGAGATCTCTGAATTCAAGGCTAGCCTGATCTACAACCTGAGTTCTAGTACACACACACACACCAATGACGACGACAACAACAACAGCAACAACCCCCAACCAACCAGCCGAAAAACACTAATAAGTAAATAAAATAAAAATAAAAGAAGCTGCCTGCCGCCTGCGGTGCCGATGGCTCTTAGGACCCAGGCTTATCTACAGAAGCTCTTAGCATGTTCCTCCCTTGCTCAACAATCTGTGGGAGGCTGGATTTTTGCTCAGCCTCCTTTTCATTCAAATCAACATGTCTAACTAGTGGTATATAAAAGCATTTATGAAAACACAAGTCCTAATGAGCCAGATAAAAGATTTATAGAAACATGAGATAATGCCATTCTTTCCCCTTATTAATTACTTTCATTTCAGAAAAATATAGACTCTGCTCTCACAAAAACATGTCATTTATGAACATATTTTTTTAAAAAATGAACCCAAACCATTTTTTTATTTTTCAATTTTAATTTCAAATACAGCATTAAATTAATAAGACTTTTGTTAAGACCACATTATTGAAAATTGCTATAAGTGATACACAAGTGAGGCCAGGGGCCAATTAGTGCCTACACAGGGGAAGTACCATCAGTTTGAATCAAAGTGCTCAAAATAATCTGGGATACATACATTCCACAGATAAGTTTAAAGTAGCTGTGAGGCTGGATATGGTTACAAGCACCTTTATTCCCAGCACTCAGAGGCAGGTGGGTCTCAGTGAGTTCGCAGCCAGCCAATGCTCTACAGGGAGACTAACATAGATTCAAGAACAACCCACACTTTTAAGGAAGCTGTCTATGGAAACTGCTGGTTTGGAACATAGTGGTTCCTAGACGTTGGCACACTGGAAGAGAGCCATGACTATCCACACAGGTAGAAAGATAGAGGAAACCTGTGTGGTGTGCTGCCTGCCGTATCTCTGCAGGTGCCCGGCTAGCTGGCTCCTTTCGAAGCCTTGTTAGCGGGAGACTTTTGTGTCTACTTGCTTTCCCTATCGACACATGGTTTCCTGAATTGGCTCCCCCTGTCCCCCAAGAATATTGCATTTTTGTAGCCCAGGCTGATTTGGCAACTGCTGCATTCAGAACAGGCAGGCCTCACACTTTTGTCAATCCTGCCTCCTTTATCATATGTGACCCATATGCCTTGCTCCCGGATCCAGTGTTTATGGAGTCTCCCTCCTTTAAGCTCCCTGTCTCCATGTGGTTTCATACACAGACACAAAACATCCCCCTTGCTGCCCAACCATCTCCATGCCAGGATCTCTGAGAAGCCTCACCTCAGACCTTCCTCTCGCATGCGCAGGCTGTTCCCACCAAGCCTGGTGTACTCTATTCCTACCAAACTGAGCCCTACCCCACCACTCTTCCCAGGCTGACAGTTTCCTTGTGCAGCTCCTCTGACCCTGCTCGGAGCCTCAGGGTCCTTTCTGCCTTTTCTTGTTCTGCACACATCTTTTCCTGAGTTGTCTTTGTTTTCCCAAACACTAAGGTGGCAATGGCTTCCTCACCACACCCTCCTCCCCACCCCACACCCACCCCGTATCTTGTAGAATACTCACTCTCTTCATACCGTTTGGCCATATACGCGATGTCTGATAGCCCAAAATTTCAGATAAAGGATGGCTTTTTAAAACTTTTTAAAGATAGGTCTCTTTGTGCAGTTCTGGCTAGCCTGGAACTCTCTTTGTAGACCAGGTTAGCCTCGAACTCAAAGAGATCTGTCTGCTTCCTGAGCGCTGAGATTAAAGGTATGGTGCCGATTCAATTCCCTGCACCCATGTTCTTGGTACCTCACAACTGTCTGTAACTTCAGTAGGGCACCTGATATACTTTTCTGACTTCTGTGGGTATAAGGCGCGCGCGCAAACACACACACACACACACACACACACACACACACACACACACACACGTGCATGGGCGAGAAACACTCATACAGTGCATGCACATGGTGTATATACATGCTGGCAAAACAGTCATAAACATAAAACAAAGTAAACAAATCTAAACAAAAAATTTGCATTTGATTTTGAGGAAAATATACAAAACATATAAAGAATTTCTGCAACTTAAAACAAAAGACCAATAAATCCAATTTAGAGATAGACAAAGAACTTGAAAGAAAGATATACAAATGGCTAACCAGTACATGAAAAGGTATCAAACATTATTAGGGCAATACAAATAAATACAAAAATATCCAGTCAGATACTACCCAATACATATTAGGGCAGTATGTTAAAAACAAACAACAGACAACTCAAGGAAATGATGTGGCCCAGGATGTGGAGAAATGGAATCTGAGCACTTCTCGTGTAATGTGAAATGGTATAACCAGTATGCAAAGTCCTCAAAAACTAAAAACAGAATTATTATGATCCACCAGTTCCACTGCTGCCCACAGAGGCCAGATCTCAAAAGGCGTTCAGATATTCATGCGCTGTGTGCATTACTCACAAAAGCCAAGAGGAGAAACAATTCAAGTATCCACAGAGGAGAAAAAAACCTGATATATACATCTAATGTAGTATTATATACCTAATATTACCTAAGATTAACAAATTATCCGGGTGGGAGGCTGAGGCAAGAGGACTTGCTTGTGTTTGATGCCAGCAGGGCCACAAAGCAACACCGTGGCACAATAAACAAGCAAGCAAACAAACAAAAAGCTTAAATTGAAACAATTCTGTCTGGTGTAACAACTGTTATCGATGAACATGTTATGCTAAGTGAAATAAACAACTCATAAAAGGACAAACGCTGTCTAATTTCTCATAAACATGCTCTCTGCAGTGGTTAAACGCTCAGAAACTGAAAACGCTACAGTGGTTTCTAGGAACTGGGCAAATGACTAGAGTTCTGCTTGGTTTAGAAGATGAAAATGCCCGAGATCAGCCACGGACTGTGCACAGAGGTAGCACTCATGTGCTACATGCTTAAAGATAGGTAAGCTGGCAAATGCTATGGCATGTGTTTTGACCACAAGTAACAAGAAGGTGCTGTGACCAGAGAGAAAGAGCCTGTGCCCAAGGCTTGGGCATTGGGGCAGCAGCATTCACAGAGAAGGAGCTCATTTACCAGTGCTGGGCTGGATTCACGGGCCAGCTCACCGGGGTGGGGAATCTGGTTACTCCAGCTAAGCTAGCTTTTCAGGGGCCAGGAAGAAGACCACTGCACCCTCAGGGAGCAGTGTCTCAGGGAGGGCAAAGTCTAAGAGCGTGTGGAGGAGGGAACTAAAATTGACCTCCAGGACTGTGTCAGATTGCCAAAAAAACAGGGAGAGTCTGGAGCGGCTGGCCAAGTTCTCCAAGGGCCAGCCCCTCCATGCCATATATCACCTCTCCTTGTCTAGGGCAAAACTAACTGTCCACCCACACTTCTGACTATGAAGACAGGAAGGGCCCAGGACCCTGGACCACAAATGTTGGGTCACAGTCAAGACAGACTGCCCTGACCTCTTTAATTAGGGGGACTTTAAAGTACCCAGCTAGTTCAGAAAGGAAAGAGTTACAGACCACCAGTTAACACACAGGAGTCTGACAACAGGGCAGGCTGCCCAAGTGTTACCAAGGGTGGCTGCAAAGAGAACCATCTCAAACCCCCCTCATCCCACAGAGCACCTCTTGGGCAGGGTGGCTCGACGCCCGGCAGGAGCCCTGCCTGTGCCTTCTGTGCACTCACCGCGATGCACTGCCGCATGATGCAGCTCTGCTTCATGCGCCCAGGACCTCCAAACTTCTTCATGTCCTTGCAAAAGTGGCACTCTCCACACTCCGTCCGCAGGCAGGCCTCGCACTTGCGGCATCGCGTCCGGCGCCTGCGAGCTCCTGCTGTTGTTCGGTTGGCAGCCAACTTCACCGCTGAGGCCGGGCCCAACTTGCCCTTAGGCCGACCCACCACCCGGTTCTGGTCAAGAACAGATGGAACAAGTGAGATGGGAGGATTCAGGGGCAGTCAAGCACCTAAGAGAGGCTTGTCAGGTTGAGCTGTACACCTAAGCAAGAGATGCTGAAGTTGGCAGCAGTGGGACCTTAGAAAGCAACTCATACTGAGATGGGATTCAGGACAAGGCAAAAGGAGGGCAAGTCAGGTAAGCTCCAACTATGTGACAGGTAGCCTTCTTCTGAAAGGGGGACACCTGGATACAGGCCAATGTGGGAGCACATATGAAGACAGGGAAACGTGCCATATGACTGGCATCCTTCTAGAAGCCAAGAAATACCAAGGACTATAGACCAACATCAGAAGCCAGAAGCAAGGAAGAATCCTAAACTTGAACCTTTGGAGCAAGAGTGATTTGGGGACATCTAAAACTGTGATTAAAGCCTGTAGTTTTAAGCTCTGTAGTTAAAGCACAGCTTTAGGTAACTTTACTGTGGGAAGCAACCTGGCCGCAATGGCAGCCGCCCTGACTACAGACAGTTTGGACCCTGACGACTGTTCCGACCTCCTCCTGCCCACAGTTAATCTACACTTCCTTGGAAAGGGGGCAGCAGGGCACAGCCTGCCTCTAATACTTGTGCCAAAACACCAGCTCTCTCCTCTCTGAACTTGGCTAAAAAACACCCTGCATGGGACCAGTTCACACACTTTTGGGGGATGCTCAAGGGTCTAGCATTCACAAGAGTATGTATCAAACTGGCAGCTCCTCTGAGACAAGGCAGAGAAGAACTGACATCACAGGTATCTCTCATGCAACACCACATGGCCATGGGATGCCTTGCCACCCCAGGTAACTCCAGGACAATTGGGCAGTACCCTGAAGAAAGCCCTCTGACTCAGAGACACCCCACCTCTAAAGCAGGCTTCAAGTGTATCATTCCTTGTGACTTGAAAGAAAACAGAGACCAGATAAAAATAAGGCAGTGCTCAACAGTAAAGCAGGAACCTATTATTCTTGCTTCTAGTCCCCAGGCCCAGAGCCTTTGCCAAACCCAAGATGCATAGTGGACCTGCCAAGCTAACTCCTGGGGGTCACTGTCGACCGAGGTTCTGAGACAGGACAAACAAGCATGGCGGGTAGTACTGTCTGTATGTAGTAGCAACACCTCTGGGGTTAACAATCCTTTCACAAGGGTCACATAAGACCATCGGACAACATAGATATTTACATTAAGATTCATAACAGTAGCAAAATTACAGTTATGAAGTATTAACAAGAATAATTTTATGGTTGGGGTTGACACAACATGAGGAACTGTAAGAAAGGGTCACAGCATTAGGGAGGATGAGAACCAGTGCCCTAAAGCATCCTTTTGTAGGATGAGTTTACTGGGACAATCCCTCTGCTAAGGAGGTACTGCTCATGTTCAAAACTACTAGCCTAACTATCACCTAATGGTTAAAGTCACTTTAAGGCAACAACTATCCTCAGTAAACGTTTGTAGTCATCATCCTTGCCTTTGCACAGAGAATCCTACCTGGCAGGCCTGAAGAGCTACTGTCATGCAGCTTGCCAGCTTCCAGGCACCCCTTCCCATCACACACATCTCCCATGACCTCAGGGACTCCTTAGGACACCCATTCACATTAGGAAGAAAACAAGTCTACTCTTCTCCATGAACCTCATCAGTCACTACCTCTCTCTGACTTTCCCTGCAGCCTGCAACAATCAAGGAAGTCACCAGGCCTCTTCAGGCCCAAGTGCTAAGATAAAAAGTCTGTGATATCTCCACTCTCAGAGGGCTACCCACCCACTGAGTCACTCTTCCTTCAAGTAGCAGAGGGTCCCACAGACTTATAATTGTCTTTACAGTGAGAGTCTGGGCTTTCCCCCAATACACACAAGACCAGTTCTACCATGTTCACATCACTAGTGGGACACACCAGCCTTCATTCACACTATATACATCAGGTCAAGTTATAGGTCTGATATCAAGAAAGTATATCGCAAAGTGTCCAGAGCTCTGTAGACCTGGGAACTCAGCAGACAGCAATAACAGAAATGTCTAGAATGTAGCTGTGTTGACAAGGAAGACAGGTTATTGTAAAGATAGGCATTTTCTTAACACCATTCATGAAGATCGTGGCCATCATTTTATATGATGCAATCTAGTAACTCCATGACAGTTGCCTTATTTTCCCCATTTTACAGATGAACATCTAAAGCTAAAGGTCAGTGGCTCACCCAAGATCACAAAGCCTACAGGGATGTGGACACAATGAAAGAATGGCACCAGCCTCATGTAATCCACCATAACTGCTACAGGCACTCATATTGTAGGTGCGCCAAGAGATGCACAGGACACAGGACTCTAGGAGGTAGAGCCCAGAAGGTGCCTTCTTCTCCACACTGTGCCTTTTGCTCCTTCAACCATGGGGCCAAAATCCTCACTGATCACTCATCAAACTCTTTAAAAAAAGTGGCAGTGACATGAATACTTTTTGGAAGCCTCAGGTTAGGTACAGAGAAGGATGGCACACCCACCACCCATCTGTAAATAGGAGGGCTTATCTTGGGCCCTTGGTGCAGGAAATTCCATAGACCGACAGGCCTCTTCGGTGAAAAACTAAGGAAATTCAGTCCAAAGTTATTTTGGATATCAGAAGCCAGCAAGACCAGAGGGGCCTACCTTCCCTTCCTTTCCAAAGCAGACTTGCATCCAAAAGCACATTCCTACCTCTAGAAGGTGAATCCACGTCGACCTAACTAGCATAGACACCCCGGAAAATGGCGGAGTAAATGACAGACAACACCTTCAGAGAAGCTATTTCCCAGGACCCTGATTCCTGCCCACTCTGCAAATCCAGGTAGAGACAGGCTTTGACTATGGTTAACAAGTGGCCTGCTAGGAGAAAACCAACCAACACATTCATGATCCTAATAAACACCACAGAAAAAATTCTCCAAGAGAAGAAAGACAATGAAAGTCAACTTAAAACTCCTAGAGCTGGGCATGGTGGCACAATCTTTAGCCTCAGTACTTGGGAGGCAGACACAGGTCTCTGTGAATTTTGAGACCAGCCTAGCAGTCTCAGTATAGCCAGGGCTACAAAGAGAGACCTTGTCTTAAAGAACAAAAAACAAAACAAAAAGTCCAACTAGGACTCTGAAGAGCCAACCAGAAAGTCCCATGGCAGCAGAATCCAAACAAGTGTGCAGAGAAAACAGGAAGGTGAACCAGCAAAAGCCACCTATTCTGCCATGAAGCTTTGTGTGCTACCCAACCAAAGCTTCAAACACCAGTTCTAAACTCTAATTCTATCTCTTATGATATCTCTTATATCTACTTCTATCTCCACATGAGACAATAGCATCTAGCATGCCAGTTTCAAGGTCATGTACTAAATTTTTTTTATTTCATCTAAGGCTACTCATGAATTTAGCAAGTAGCAAGTGTTCTTAAAACTCTGGGCCCTGAGCCGGGCGTGTGGCACACACCTGTAATCCCAGCACTTGGGAGGCAGAGGCAGGCGGATTTCTGAGTTCTAGGACAGCCTGGTCTATGGAGTGAGTTCCAGGACAGCCAGGGCTACAAAGAGAAACCCTGTCTTAAAAACAAAACAAAACAAAAAAAACCAACAACAAAAAAAAACCCTCTGGGTCCTCGTGCCTTTCCTTCCTGACTGCTGAGATTAAAGGCATGCACTACCCTCCCTGATTTATGCAGCTCTGGGGGGGTTGAGCCCAGGCTTTGTGCATGCTTGGTAAGCAGTCTACAAAATAAAAAGTGGAGGGCCACTTGTTGATCTAATCAGCCCAAGAATGATATCCCTAGTTCACTTAAAAACTGGTTATTAAGGGCTGGTGAGAGCGGGTAAGAGCACTGACAGCTCTTCGGAAGGTCCTGAGTTCAATTCCCGGCAACCACAAGGTGGCTCACAAACATCTGTAATGAGATCCAACGCCCTCTTCTGGAGTGTCTGAAGACAGCGACTGTATACTTACATATAATAATAAATAAATCTTTAAAAAAAAAAACAAAAACCCACGGTTATTAAAACCTGAAGCACAAATACTTTAAAGGTTCTTTCCCCAGAATCAACTCAAAAGCTCCTCCCTTAAAAGGAAATAAATGTCTCACTGTTCAAGCCCAGGCTGGTCTCAAACTCAGAGACTAGCCAGCCTCTGCTTCCTGAGTATTGGCATTAAAAGTGTTCTAAAACACCCATTTAAGGAATTCCACCACACACATTAAAGAGGAGGTTCACTTTCATTTTCTCAATATTTAAAGAGTCTCTCCACCTTCCCAGTACTGTCTTCCAGAAAGTTCATGGGTAAGATCGCACGAAGCCAGCATCCCAAGGTTCAGGATGCAAGTTCTTTATTTTATTTTTTGTGTGTGTGTTTTGGGTTTTTGAGATAGGGTTTCTCTGTGTAGCCCTGGCTGTCCTGGAACTCACTCTGTAGACCAGGTTGGCCTCGAACTCAGAAACCCACCTGCCTCTGCCTCCCAAGTGCTGGGATTAAAGGCGTGTGCCACCACTGCCCGGGCAGGGAGCCAGCTCTTTAAAATGATAACGTCAAAGCTCAGGAGAGGTGTATGCAGACCATGCAGGAGACGCATGGAGTTTGATCCTCAGAACCAACAAGGACGTAAAGGAAAAGTTGGAAACAAATAACATGGAAGACTGTGAGCTTCCTAGCTGCAAATCTCACTATAGAAGAGGAGGCAATGATGAGGTGTGCAGCTGGGAAAGAGCTGAGGGTCCAGAAATAAACTCACTTCTTCTTGACCAAATGGTTTCCAAAGGGGGTACCAAAAAAATTGTTTTTTTCAACAAACATTGCTGAGAAAAATGGAAATCCCCATGCAAAAGAATGAACATAGGACTTCATTTCACACTACATATAAAAGACAACCCCCAAATGAACCAGAACTCTAAACATAAAGCTAAAAGAATGCATAGGTGTATAGGAAATACTTTCTTGGACATGACAACCAAAGCAAAAATATTGAAGGGAAAACATAAAACTAGACTTCCTAAAAATTAAAGCTTTAGGGGGGCTAGAGAGATGGCTCAGTTGTTAAGAGCACTGACTACTCTTCCGGAAGACCTAGGTTCAATTCCCAGCCCCCACATGGCAGCTCACAACAATCTGTAACTCCAGTTCCAGAGGAAATAAGTCATTTAAACTTTTTAAAAACTTCTGTGTTTCAAAAGATACTAGAAAATATTTGCATACATCTACACAGTAAAGGACTAGGATCCATAATAAGTAATTCTTAACATCACAATGATAAAAATACAAAAATGTCAATTTTAAAATTGGACAAAAGGGGGCTCTGTGGTTAAGAGCACTGGCTGCTCTTCTAGGTCTCAGGTTCAGTTCTCTGTACCCACAAGTGACTCAACAACCACCTGTAACTACAGTTCCAGATCTAGTGCCCTCTTCTGGCCTCCATGGGCACGGCATGCACATGGTGACAAGTGCAGGCAAAACACACATAAAATAAAAATAAATCTTTTTTTAAATGGACAAAGGATTTTAACAGCTATTTCTTTTATATATAACACACAAATGGCCAACAAACAAGGACAAGTCGCTCAGCATCACTCGCACTGAGTATCTGCAATGTGCACTGGGGATTCATTCATTAACCCCCTCATTCACATATTCACCCACTCATCCACCCACTCAAGTGTTTTCTGGCTGAATTATGAACCAGATTCAATGCTAAATTCTGGGACTACTGAGATGAGTAAGCTGTGTAGCCTACTCGTAAAGACGTTACAGTCTGGAAGGAGAAATCAGAAACCATGTAAATGTAACATGACAATACTGCAGGCTAACTATGAAGTGCTAGTACTTTTTAAAATATTTGTGCCAGTAGTTTATGAAGTAGGAATTATCATCTCCATTTACAAATGAAGGAACTGTGGACAATGCAGTTAAGTAGCCTGCCCAGTGTCATGCTGCTGATAAATAAGAGAACTAAGCTCTGAGCCTAGGCAGTAACTCTAAGACTGGGCTCTGGGATGCAAACCCAGAAGAGATGCCTCATCTTCTGGGAAAGGTAGGTTGGAAAGGGCAACGCAGACCACAGCAGCTGCTGATTACATGGGCAGAGAAGGGAGAATAAGACTATACAAGACAGCAGTGAGGGTGGAGTCAGGGGGTGGACAGCTTATGCAGATAGAAGAGTAAAATAGAGATGTGAAAGTGCATGACACATTCGAGAACTACAAACAGCTCAGCAAAGCTTCTGGAAAAAGAGTTCTGAGGTAGCAGGAACCTAATCTGCAGGGCCTCCTAGGCCATGTTAAGGAAACATACACTATATGTACAGGACTTCCCACACAGGGGCAGCAGGACTGTGCTCTGGCAATAGCGTGGGGAATGGAGATTTCATGGGCAGTGAGCAAGACAAAATACAAGCAGAGATCAGCTGAAGATTATGAGGGTATGAACAAAAGCAGCAGACATATCGACAGCAGGGGACAATTCAGAACCCTGGTAAGGGGTAGCATGAATATGAGGGTACAGGCAGAGAAAGGAAGCCTAGGAGGTGGAAGAAACAGAGATTCAGGGGAGACTAGAATCTACAGGGCCTAGGGAGCAAACCAAAAGCAAAGACACACATGCAGGTATCAACATCACATAAGTGCTAAAGCTGTCTCATTGCAGCAGGGATTGGGGGAGGGGGGAACCAGAGAGGAAAGTCTGATAGTAACCCTAAAACTGAGAACAATAAATCAAACCTGGGGAAGACTGATCCTTTCAGAAATACCAGAACTCCAGGAAAAGCAGCAGAAAGTTGTTCTCAGTAAGAATCAGTGATGCCTTAAGGAAAGGCGGCAGGGTGTGGTAGCCCACGCCTCTAATTCCAGCACCCCCAGGTAGAGGGAGGACAGCCAGGGCTATTATATAGAGAAACTCTGTCTCAGACAGGGAACAAAACAAAATTAAACAAACAAAAAAGGAAAGGAACAGTTGAGTTTTACTGGGAGGTTGTGTCACATGTCTGTAATCCCAGTGTTCGGGAAGCAGAGGCAGGCAGATCTCTGTCAGTTCCAAGACAGTCAGGGCGACACAGAGTAAACCTGTCCTGAAAAGAAAAAGAAAGTTTCTACAGTCAACAGTAGTCAAGTGAGGAAAAAGAAAATGTAGGTAAATGTTTCTACAATTAAGACAGTATTACAGGTTTGGTAAAGCTACTTGGAAGGCTTAGGGGTAGGAAGATCAAAAGTCAAGGCATGTCTGGTCTACATAGTGAGTTGAAGGACAATCTGAGAAACTTAGTGAGAGTCTGTCTCAAAATAAAAAAGAAAAATGAAATTAAAAAGTAGAGGGAGTGAGCAAGATGGCTTAGTGGCTGAAGACACTTGCCACTAGGTCTGATATCCTCAGTTTGATCCTAAGAGAACTCAGTCCCACAGACTGTCCTCTGACCCCCTACACACACAGCCAAGCCACACGAAGATCCACACATGTGTGTACACACAGATTATTTTAAAAGGGAAGACTGTGTGATTCAATAGTAAAGAACCTACCTACTATGTTCAATGACCTGACTTCAGTTCCCATAGCTGCAGGTAAGAAAATGGGTCTGAGTTTCCCACCTACCTACCACAAAGAATGCCAATATCATTTATCCCTGTAAAGTTTTTTTAAAAAACCATACTAATATTGCGTTTTGAGGCACAGCACAGACAAGCTGACATAAAAAGCCATACGAGACACACATGACCAATGTTGTGGGCCCAGGAACGCATTATACCTGCAGGTTACAGGGAAGGTTCTGGGTTTGTTTATGTACTGAGGGTGAGGAGCAAGCGAATAAAGAACACCCAAGGGATGGAAGGCTCTCTGGAGAAGCTAAGGAAGGACCTTTCCGCCAGAAAAACACACAGGTACAAAGTTGCCAAAACTTCCCGTACATCTTCAGGTAGGGTCAGGGACATGCCTGGAAATGTCCCTGCTGAGCTGGGCTTGATGTGGCAGCCCACCCCTGTAACTTAAACATTTAGGAAGTCAACAGAGGAGAGGGACCAGGTGCTCAAGGTCAGTCGTTCCTGGCTACCAGTGGAGTTGGAGGTCAAGAAAGAAAGAAAAGGAGGCAAATAAGGGGGAGCGTCTGAAATTTCACTATTTAAGTGCTAGCAAGATGGCTCAGTGGGTTAAGGTGCTTGCAGATAAGGCCCAGTCACCTGGGCTTGACCCCTTAGTCCCACATAGGGGAAAGAAAAAAAAGAAACAATTCCCAGAGGTTGTCCTCTGAACTCTACACACACACACCAAGAATGCCATGGCATATGCACACATATGCATAATAAGCAAATTAAAAAAAAAAAAAAACTTCACTGCTTAAGATACTACGAATGCCAAGTTTCCTGGCGCAATCCCAGTATGCGGGAGGATGAAGCAGGAGGATCAAAAATTCGAGGACTTAGGCTGAAATACACCCCTCTGACCAAACTGAAGCAAACCACCACCACCAACAGAATAAAACCAACCTACACAGTACAATGGGTAACACAGTAACCATCACCACATACATTTCTGAGAGTTTTTCTCTATAATTTTCTAAGTACTATTTTCAACCAGTTGGAGTCACTTTCATTGGGAAGAAAAAGAAATAGTCCAAGGCAGAAAAGACTCTTACTGACCCTATTCTTTAAGGGGACTACTCCTCAGACTGGAAAGCAGACCGAGGGATTTCCTGATCCATTCTGTATGGGATCTCACAGCCAATGTATGTGCACAACAGCAATGAACATGCCAAGCTGCTCTCTGGCCAGTCCATAGGCTGATGACAATGGGGGGGAGACCTATGCGGCTGATGCAAGATATAGGACAGATAGCTCCCCCAGTATCACAGGTGGGTCGGTCCAGCAGGACAGGTCTAAATAAGCCTGATACTACTCAGGCCTGGTACTACTCAGGCCTGGCTGACAGTCTGGGGGTAACCAGAACTCTGAATAGGGCTGTAGCAGCTTTTTTTCCAATTTGATCAGTGGAACAACTGCTCCCCAACAAGGCCTCCCTCCTTGAGGTCTTCTGTTTTACAGGTGGCCAAGTATACTTGATACCTCCACGTGCGGACTCCAGCACCACCCTCATGAACGCATCCAGGTAGAAGGATAAGGTACAGGGAGGGAAAGCTCAAACACCGGGGCCTGGGGCTGGCAAACTTAGAAGTCATAAATACTTTCACAAAAGTCTGTAGGACATCTACACTTCTCAGGTACAGAGAAAGAGAACCTCAGGGCTGACAAAACTGATTTTTTAAAATGTGGTGGGAGGGGGAGGGGAGGCAAAGGGCACTGAGCCAGAGCTTAAGGTATCCCCAAACTGAGCTGACATCAGTTTCTGCACGGACTCCATGCCTTAGCTCGGAATAGTGTCTGCCTAGTAAACTGGTATGGGAGGGGGGACTTTAAAGTATAAAGGAGTTTCTCTGGCTAACTGCTCCAGAAAAAGCTATTCCCAGCTTGAGCCACACTATTTGGTTACAGGAGTGCAGGCCGCTTCCTAATAGCAGTCTCCCTCAGAAAGAACAGTACCTCAAATGTGCTCTTAAGCCCAGGGACAAGCTGGGTGTGGTGACTCACATCTGTACTCCCAGAACTTGGGAGGCCGAGGCAAGCAAAGCGCCACAAGTTAGAGGCCACCCCAGAATACGGAGCTACCCAGTGAGTACTGCAGTAATAAACAGTATAAGGCTGTCTCAGGAGCCAAAACAAAAGAAAGCTCAGAGATGGTTGTGCCCTGTCAAAGGCTCTGGACCACAGGATATAATCAAATTGGAAAAGGAGGTTAAGAGGACCGTCCACTCAGATGGACCAAAGCCTATACTGAATCCTTATAAGATGTCCTGATGCCATGGTAACGGTAAACGGTTGGCAGGATTAATTAGGCAGACCTAAACAGAACCAAGAGTTGAGGCAAGAACTAGATAGCAAGAATTTGAGAGCCACTTACTCAGGGAGAACTACCTGAGGCAAACATTCCAAGCCTGAATTGTCCCCGGGTTCATCCAACTGAAAAACTTGTGAGACTCATTAACACTTAGAGGGTGGGCAAGTCTAAAGCCAAGCAGCCAAACCAAAAAGAAAGAACAAACACCTAACTCTATCTCTGTTAAATAAAACTACGGAACAACGCGCACAATACCACTCTAGTGCAGCCCTTCAGCTTACTTCCTCACTGACGCCTAAGGTTGGGTGGGGGTGGGGGTGCTCCGAGGTTTCCCCAGGAACATCTCTATTCCACCAAGGAAATGCAAGCAGCATTATAAAAAGCATCCTATTCACCCTGGCCGCCCAGAGCCCACACGGTAAGGCGACCCATCCCATTTCTAATTCCTTGGACGTGTCTACCTGGCCTGTCTTACTGCGAATGCTATTTTACACGCTGTGCTTGGCTGGAAAGCAGCAGCACCTCAACTTTCTTCCCGGGTGTCCTAAACACGAACCTCGAAGTAAATCTTCACGGTAAACACACCCAGAGCTTTGTTTTACACGCAGGATTCTACTCCGGTCTCTCTCCGCTCCGAGAGAGGTGCTCGTACTCCGGAGGTCGCGGAGGCCAAGGGCGATCGCCGGGTTCCGGATGGCCCGCGCCGGCCGCGGCTCGCACCCCTTCCTGTCTCGGCTACCCACGGCGGGCGAGCGCGCGGCGCCCAGACAAAAGCTCGGGCCGTCGGCCCACGGGCCGCGGGTCGTCCTCCAGCCCCGATGCAACTTTGCCCGCGGGAGACGATGAGGCGCCGGCGCCGCGGGGCCCGCTGCGCTCCGCAAGCGCGTGGGCCGCGGGCTACCGAGCCGAGGAGGGCGCGGTGCGCCCCGCAACTCACCCGCGGGGCCGGGGCCCGCGCCACCCGACGGCCAGGCCCGCAGGCCCACATTGTCCGCGGCGCCGCGTCCCGCCGCACACGCCCCCTGCCCGCGCCCGCCCCGGGCCCGCCGGCCGCGGCCGCCAAACTTTCTCCTCAGCGCGGCGTCGCGGCCGCCTCAGCGCGTCAGGCAGGAGCTCGCCGGGTCGAGCCGCGGGTCCCTCCCTCAGCCCCACCCCGGGCCGCCGACCTGGTCGGGCTCCGATTCATAGTCGTCGTCCTCGGCGCTCACGGACATGGCCATGGCTCATGGTGGGCCCAGCCTCGCGCGCGCTGACATGGCTGGAGCGCCGCCGCCGCCCGCAGGGAGCAGGCTCGGCTCACCCTGGCTAGCGCTCGGGCTCCCGCGCGGCGAGGAGGGAGCCGCCGCCACCGCGCGCCTCGCACGCCCGCGCGGGAGGGGGCGGGGCGGGGCCGGTGCTCATGCATATGCATGAGGCGAGCCAGGAAGGGGCTGGCCCCCCGGGCGGGCGGGCCAATGACGCGGCCGCGGTGCTCGGCCCGCACACAAAGGGAGCCCGGCCTGTGGTGACACGGGGGCGGGCCCGTGGAGGGAGGCCGTGGGGCGCGTAGCGCGGGGACTGGGGCTGCGTGGGGGCGTGCCCCGCGCCCCGCCCGAACGGGTCCGCGCGCTGCGGGATACACATAGGTGGCTTGCACAGCGCAGCCACTGCCGCGGCTGCCACAGGAAATGCATACCCGTCTTGGGGTGGGGTCTTTTGTGTTGTCCCTAGGGGCGACTCGTGAGTCCTGGTCCAATGGCCACGCGGGGGATCACCCTATATGCAACGCGGGCACGGGTTCCCAGGTCTCTTGCAGCAGGATCTGCATGCGCTCGGAGATCGGGATCTGATGCCCGCGAGTCCCAGAGGCCCCCAACCCAAAGCTGGCAGGCCTGTCGGCCTCAGTGAGAATTGGGGCCTCTGTCTTCTCCGCTCTAACGTTTGCCTTTCCAGGTTGAAATTCAGCGTCAAGTCTGAGGTGGTGCAGGCTCCAGCTGCTAGACTAAGAGCTGTCAGAGAATCCCCCAGACTTGGATGTCCCACCCTCTTGGAGAGAACCACTACTATCTGGTGCCCGGGAGCTGACTTCAGAGTATTGCAGGTGCTGCAGTCCAGAGCACAATAATCCTAGGAAATTGGGCAGGAAAGGTGTAGGTTTCTTGATTCTTCAAGAGTGAAGAATTCTTACCATTTAACTACGGAAACAGCCAGACACTGCAGAACATCGTTGCTAGAAATCCAGACTGACCTTCATCCCCCAACAAAAAGTCTACTGGCATTTGTGTCAACAACCCTTCCCCTGAAAGATCAGCTAACGACTTTTAGCCCAGAAGACCGATGTTATTACCAGCACCAAAATTACAGAAACATGAACTACCACGGAGGATAACTTAGCTAGGCAACTAACTGATGAACCTATCACACATCAGTACCTGCTTGCGGCTCCATCTATAAAATGGGAACGATTGACTGAGAGACTCTTGAGAATAAGCTCCAAGAGGTGCAGTGTCAGATGACCAATCTGTCGTGGGTATCCAACTGTTACTCTCATCTAGGGCACTGGTCTGGACGTCCAAGAACAGGGGGCACTAGCAGATTGGTTATGACCTGGGCTTTCCACGAAGGTGGGAGACCTTTTAGCTTAAAGCTCGGGAGGCTTCCAGCAGAGGCAGCAAGATAAGCAGGGATGTCAGTTTTACTTAAAAGGCTCAAAAATGTATACACCCCACTGACGCTACGGAAAAACTCCTGGCTGGCTTACTCTTTTCTGAACACTTCTGTGCTGAGTCTCCTCTTCCATTTTCTATTTTTTTTTACAGTCCAATCATGGTTACCAGAGGGGGGAACACGGCAAAAGATGACTCTACACACAGTTCCCTTTACCAACAAAGCTGTCCACGCATAAGCTCTTAGGGAATACTCCACCCAGGAAGAAGCCAGGTAAAGAAATTAGAAAGAAGGCGGCAGGTGGGGAAGGATGCTAAGGGGCCACGGTGTATCTTAGAGTGTGCCTGTCTAGGATATGTCTGCCCAACAAAGAAAGAGGAGGAAGAAGAAGAGGAGGAAGAAGAAGGAAAACACTTCATTTCTTTCTCTGTCATTGGTCGTACCTGCAAGGACAGAGACACCCAAACAGCAAAGTCTGCAAGCAGGCTATTTCTCCCCCTCACAGATCTCCTCTGTTAAGAATCAGAAGCACAAGGAGTCTATTGAATGGGACTGTCTTCAGGCTGATTCCCTTGGAGGACTCTCAGAAAGATCACTTTTATATTTAAATAAGTAAAATGACACAGCTCTCTTATCATGGCTCAGAAAGGGAGAGTGCCGCCACCAGAGCTCACCAGAGAACATAGAAATCGGTCCTTTCATCTCAGCAGCTCAGAGCCGGGCGGGCCTCCGCAGATGGATAAATGATAGAGAATCCCTTATCTAAGGACATTGGGAGGAAGCCCCCACGCCAGCGTTACACTCAGCATGCCCGAGATCGTGATCTCATTTAACATCACAGAATAGGTATGGCTTGTTGTCCTTCCAGATGGGCACCACTGCACAGATGAAGAAATGGAGGTGAGATTCTGCTAGAAGGAGAAAGGATTCCATTCCAATCTGATCCCAGCCCAAGGAGGAAGATACAAAAAATAAAACAAACTGGTTTGTCACCTGGTCAGTTTTGGTGGCACCCACCTCTAAGTCTAATATTCAGGAAGCAGAGGAAGGAGAATCTCCTGCCAATTCAAGGTCAGCTTGGTCTTACTTATACAGGCCTGGTTGTCACAATGCAACAGACATGTTGACTGAAGCAAAGAAGAAACAAAGCAACACACACACACACACACATACACCCTCTTACTAGATTTTTGTTTTGTTTTGAGATGGAGTCTTTTTTTATATGTGGTCTTGGTTGGTATAGAGCTTGCTTTGTAGCCAAGGTGGGTCTCAAACGATCCCGCTGCCTCAGCCTCTCAAGTTCGAGCATGCCAGGTGTCTGCCACAACAACTTAAACATGCTGGATTTTATAAATTGCGAATCCTCATTTTAAATGCAAAACTAAGAGGGAAGGTGTAGTTAGGAGGCTGCTAAGGTCAGGTGTCTGATGTTACCAGGGAAGACTGAAACCAAGTAATTCCTGTGGGTAGGTTTTCTTCTAAACATAACAAGGCACCTGCCAAGCACAGTCCAAAGGCCTCTTAGGGATGTCTCCTGGTTCTTTCGAGGGGCTTCTTCTATCTCTCTTAACCAAATTTCCTTTAGCTAACTGGTACAATTATCCAACATCTGGTTTGTGTTGATAGGGTTTCAGGATAAATACAAGTAGAAACTATGACATGCCTTACCCAGTAGAACTGCTACCTGAAACTACATTGTTTCCACTGTGTTGTGGCTGATGTTTTCTTGATCTGACCTCATAATGAATGACCTCTCCTTGCTCAATGTAGCCAGAACTTCCTTATGTTCTTAGAAGGTTTTCTACCGTCCATGCTGCCCAGGTAGATGGTGCTTGCCCTGAGCTAAGGGGGTCTAGAACTTTCACCGCATGACAAGGAAGTAAACAAACACACATGGGTGCCAAGTCCACCCAGGTCACAGGTGCCACCCACTCTCCTTCTTCCTCTTTAGGTGTTAGTGAATATCCCTTCTCTACCTGTCAGCTTCTAAGACCTCAGGAAAAAGACTCAGGTTCTGCCCACACATAGCCTTATACCAGGGTGGGGAAAAGGTAACGTGCTGTATAAAAGCAGAATACATCAAAAGGGAGAGATAGCTTACTATGAATGGCAATATACCCACAACCTAGAAGACAATGCAGAGGCAGGACCTGGACATCTAAGATTTATTACCTTTCTTTATAAAGCAAGGGACAGAAAGGTATGTGCAAAATGCATCATTTAAATTGAGCCTGGCAGTACTTCATGTCTAGAATCCCAAATACTTGGGAGGCTGAAGCACAAAAAAGCAAATTCCAGGTCCAGCCTTGGCTATGGTTCCAGGGAAACCTGAACAAATTAGCAAGAGCTTGTGTCAAAAAATCAAAAGTGTACATTACACTGTACATGGTAGATCGTGTTTTTCACTTTAGCACCACAAGCAGAGGTGGGTAAGTTTTTGTGAGTTTCAGGCTAGCCAGATCTGCCCATCATCCTTCAAGGCCAGCCATGACTATATAGTGCGACTTTGTCTCAAATAAATAATTGTTGTAAGGAATGATTAGAACGATAACAGATGGAAGGATATGGTGACTCCCACCAATAACCCAGTAAGTTGGGAGGCTGGGGGAGGTGGACTGGGAGTGTTTGAAGCCAGTAGATGCTATACAGTGAGTTCTGGGCCAGCCTCATGTACACAAGATCCTATCTCAAGATCCTATCTCAAGAACCAACAGTAATAAAACAAGGGATGAGCCAGGCAGTTGGGACACACGCCTTTAATCCCAATGTTTCGGAGGCAGAGGCAGGCAGATTTCCAAGTTCAAGGCCAGCCTGGTCTACAGAGTGAGTTCCAGGACAGCCAGAGCTACACAGAGAAACCCTGTCTCGGAAAAAAACAAACAAATCCCAAGAGACTGTGAATGGAAATGATCTCCTTTGAAGCCATGCTATGGGATGGCATTTCTGACATCACATAGCTTTTAGTTCACACTGTTCCTGTACTGCCAAGCCTGCCTAGCAAAAGATATTTTAGAGAGCCATTCTTAGCATGTAAGAGCAGTTTTGAGTCCTGCCACATACCAAGGTAGGAGTCTAGGATTACCTGGTAAAACTGGTCTAGAGAACATCATTTTGACAAACTAAGGTCTGCAATAATTTCAGTTAAAAAAAAATTACTAATGTTACCTAAATGGTTCTTATTTACTCCCTCAAGAAACATTCTACAGCATTTAGAAACCACATATATTCGTCACATGGGTACTCACAATAGACTGAGCTTTCTGTGAAATGAAGATTACTTTCTTAATTGTGCCTCTTTCCTTTAACAAAATCAACCTATAAATATTAACATGTACTGGAAGATTTGAGACAATGCACAAGATGCCTTTAAAAAAATTAATTTAAGCTGGGCAGTGCTGGCGCACGCCTGTAATCCCAGCACTCTGGGAGGCAGAGGCAGGCGGATTCTGAGTTTGAGGCCAGCCTGGTCTACAGAGTGAGTTCCAGGACAGCCAGGGCTATAAAGAGAAACCCTGTCTCAAAAAAACCCAAATCCAATAAATAAATAAATAAATAAATAAATAAATCAATCAATAAATACGGGGGGGGCGGGGGGGAGAGAAAAAATTAATTTAAGCCACGTGTCCCACACCTTTAGCACTCAGGAGGCAGAGACAGGCAGAGTTCGAGGCCAGCCTGGTCTATAGTGTAACTTCCAGGACAGCCAGGACTACACACTTACACCCTGTCTCAAAAAAAGGGGGTAGGATTTGGGGGTTGGGGGGGGACTGAAACTGATGTAAGAGATGTTTCTCAATATCTACCCCAACTCAAAAAATCATTCCTGGAGAGATGGCTCAGTGGTTAACAGCACTTGCTGTTCTTACAGAGGACCTGAGTTCAGTTCCCAGCACCTACATGGCAGGTCACAGATGTCTGTAACTATAGTTCCAGGGAAGCCAATGTTTCTTTTCTGGCCCACACAGGGATCACACATACACACTGTACTGGGACATACAGTTAGGCAAAACACACACATGAAATAAAAATCAACAAATCTTTCTTAAAGTTTCTTTCCTTCCTTTTTGAAACAGGGTTTCATTCTGTAACTCAGGCTACCCTGGAACTTGATACTTAGTTCAAGTCCGATCTTGGGCTTGCTCTTTTAGTTTTGTTACATTTTTCTGTGTGTGTGTGTGTGTGTGTGTGTATTGATGATGACGAGCCTGCAATAGTGCACAGGTGCACATACAGACTAAAGAAGAAGACAGATTGTAGGGTAGCTTCTCATACCATGTAGAGCTCTGGGACCAAATCCAGGTTGTAGGCTTGAAGGTAGGTACCACAAGCTTATTTTTTTCTTTTAGTTTTGGGACGGGGTTCCTCTGTGTAGCCTGGCTGGTCTTGAACCAATAAAATAGAACCGCAGTCCTATTCTACCTGCCTCTGCCTTCTGAGTGAGATTAAAGACACGTATGTGCCACTCTGCCCAGCTTGAAGGCAGTCTTACCTACTGAGCCATCTCACCAGCCCTGAAATGTGTTCTTAACCCTCCTGCCCCAGGGTTCTTGGGTACCATTGTCATTTATTACCTATGTTGCTGGCCATCCAAGATAGCTGACTGAATCTGAGAGCTCTGGGTTCAGTGACAGGTGCAGTCTCCAAGAAAACAAACTGCTTAAGCAGACGCACATGCATATCTTCTCCATCAGCCAGGTTTTATCAGCCATGTTTAGCATTAGCTAGTCAAAATGAACCCCTCCCCCCTCCAAAAAAAAAAAAAAAAAAAAAACAGAGCTGAGGTAAGCCTGGTCTCCGCCATCACATCTTGGTAGCCAGACCTTTGAATAGACTCTCTTTGCTCTCCAAGGGTGGATCTGTCAACTCCTTCAGTGTGAACACAGAGCCTGCCCTCGAAAGGTAATCTCACTGGGACTGCAGGCCATTTGAAACCAACTACCTCTTAAAGAGCTGCAGATTGTCACAGTAGGGGGCTAACTACCTCGGATGCTCAAAATAGGAATGGGAGAATACATAGTTCTAACCAGGAGACTCTTTATTTACCTTTTTTAAAAAAAAATAAAAATTATTTATTTTTTATGTATGTGAGTACACTGTTGCTTCTTCAGACACACCAGAAGAGGGCATCGGATTCCATTACAGATAGTTGTGAGCCACCATGTGGTTGCTGGGATTTGAACTCAGGACCTCTGGAAGAGTCAATGCTCTTAACAGCTGAGAGATATCTCCAGCCCTTATTTACCATTCTTGTTCTACATCATTGAAAATAGCTCTCCAGAGCAAATTTGCACCTTCTCTACTTTTGTTGCTACATTGTTTCCAACCCAATTACCTGGTAAAAGAAAGCTCAACTCAATCACTAACAAGCTACAAGCCTAGATTGGGCGGATCTCCCACTATACTCCTCTATTTCCATCTATAGTATCCCATAGAACTTGCAGTTTCTTCAGGCCATAAGCTTCTCTGACACCTCTCCGTAGCTCCTCCTCCTCCAGTTTTTCCCTCATTGCTCCTCCCCTAGACTCTCAGCTCCTCCCACTTCCTCCTGCCCAATCATTGGCTCAAGCCTTTATTTGAAAAGTTAAGAAGGTTCACAAGGCAACTCCTTATCTGCAGCCCCTCCAGGGAGTGGAATTAGCATCAAAATACAAGCCCAAGGCTATCCACAACACCCAACCAAAGAAAATCCACGAAGTAAACATCACACCCCAAACCGGAAACAAACAATGCAGAAGATTATTGCCCAGATTCACTTGTCAAGGCCAATAAGCCAAATCTCTGGGAGTAACTTGAACTCACAGAAATCTGCCAGCCTCGGCCTCAAGAGTTTGCCCCTCCCTTTTTTCTTTTTTCTTAAAGGAGGGGTGGGTCTAGCTATGTAGCCTTGGCTGGCCTGGTACTCAGAAATCTACCTGCCTTTACCTAAAATTTGAGATTAAAGGTGTGCAACATACCACCACACTGGGTATTTATTTGAATATATATATATATTTTTTGTTTGTTTTGTTTTGTTTTGTTTTTTGGATTTGTTTTTTTTCAAGACAGGGTTTCTCTGTGTAGCCCTGGCTGTCCTGGAACTCACTCTGTAGACCAGGCTGGCCTCAAACTCAGAAATCCGCTTGCCTCTGCCTCCCAGAGTGCTGGGATTACAGGCATGCGCCACCAACGCCAGGCTTTATATTTATTTTTAAAACTTTTGAGACAGAGTTCCACACTGTAGCTCAGGCTGGCCTGGGACTCATGGCAATTCTCCTGCCTCAGCCTCCCACTTAGGGTAAGAGAACCACCAAACACTTTAGAAGTGGCTGAACCTGTGGACAAAGACGTAAGGACAGGAGCAACAACAAATCCTCTTTTGCAAGCCAGAATCACTGGACCAGTATAAGGCAGATTACAATTTTCAGGACAGTGCAGATAACGGGCTTGCTCTAAGAAGAATTTGTCATAAGATCAAAAAGTAAAGAAAATTGGCATTAAAATTGTATTTATTACTTTTACTTATTGATTTTGCATGGAGGGTTAGGTATGCCAAAGGTGTGGAGATGAGGGGACAACTTGTGTGAGCTCTCCTCCTCGGATCACATAAGGTCTCACAGAGCAAACGCAAGGTGTGGACTTGGCAGCAGGGGCCTCTGGACAAAGACAAAGAGCCCAGGGTTTGGTTTCCCAGCCCTACGCTGGCTCCCAACTGTCTTTACCTCCCTTCCTATGGGCTCTATCTGATGCCTTCTCCTGGCCTCCCTGAGTCCTCAGGCACGAGCAAGGTACACATGATACATGCGGACCAAAACACTCATACCCTAGTCAGTAAGGTAGTGGTGGCGCAGCTCTGTAATCCCAGCTCTTAGAAGCGAGGCAGGGGGACTGCCACGAGTTTATGATGCATAGTTTTGGGCTAGCTCAGACGAACCAACAACCAACAAACTAAGCGTCCTTTGTCTTCTTTGTTTTGAGACAGGGCCTCATGCTGCAGCTCTAAGTGTCCCTAGGTTACCCACTTGCTGCCTGGATTTGGTGGCCATGATGGACACTGGGCTTCCCAGCCTCAGCACCTACCTCCCCTATGTGCAACTAAGAGTCCCTCACCTCATCAGAAACCCAAAGCGAAATTAACTGGGAGGGAGAAAGAAGATGTGAGAGGGGCCTGGGGCGTGGCTCAGGGGTGCAAGGTATGTTTAGCATGCAGGATGCCCTAGGGTATTCCCAGCAACAGGAGCCAAACACATCTCACCCTGTGTTTTTTTTTTTTTCCCTAGGTTTTCTAAATTGGAAGGATGAGTTATCTAAGGGGATTAAGTACCCAAACAGTCCTAACAACAACTAATTAGAAAGAAGAAGGAAAGAAGAAAGGAGAGGAAAGAGAGGGAGGAGACAGGAAAAGTCACTTGCAATATATAGGATGGCACCAGATGGCCGAAGTCTCAAAGATTGGTTATTGTTCTGGAAACAGAACGGCAACAACAGACAGAGGATCCTATACTGACTGCCGGACTTCCCGAATGGCCCTTGGTAGCTCAATAGCTTCCCAAGAATATATGTGAGGCGTTATTAACACAGCGGCTCAGGTTATCAGGTTCAAGCAAAAGCCCTGGCTACAGACTTTAACTGCAGGCTACTCCAGCCAAGCGCTGTCTTACGGCTCCAGTAGCGTGATTCTCAAGGACCCAAATAAACGCTGACAAATGCCAGTCTGGCACCATCTTCCAAGGCTGAGGGGGGCTGCCTCCGTCTGAGGGAGTGTTGGGCCCTCTTCCTCCTTCAATTACTGATCTTTTAGAAGCTTGCCATGACTGTGACATGAAGGTGACTGACAGCCGGGTAGTGGTGGCACACGACTATAATCCCAGCACTTGGGAGGCAGAGGCAGGTGGATTTCTGAGTAGCCAGCCTGGTCTACAGAGTGAGTTCCAGGGCAGCCAGGGCTACACAGAGAAACCCTGCCTTGGGAAAAAAAAAGAAAGAAAGAAAGAGCGTGACAGAAGTCACCATAGGGCTCAGAGCAGGTCAAAGAGATCAAAGGGATGAAACTACGAGGCTAAAACTTTATTTTTAGAAACTTCTGGAAATGTTTGCTATTGGGTTTATTCATTCAACAATAATGGGGGGGGGGGGGGGGAACCAACAGTTTTCCCAGGCTCTTGGTGTCTGGGAAAAACTTGGATGCGCTAGTTAATAAAATGGATGAATCAGGCATAGTGACACAATCCTTTTTTTTTGTTTTTTTTTTTTTGTTTGTTTTTTTCAAGACAGGGTTTCTCTGTGTAGCCCTGGCTGTCCTGGAACTCACTCTGTAGACCAGGCTGGCCTCGAACTCAGAGATCTGCCTGCCTCTGCCTCCCAAGTGCTGGGATTAAAGGCGTGCGCCACCACCGCCCAGCTGCAACAATCCTTTAACACCAGCACTTGGGAGTTCAAGGCCAGCCTGGTCTACATAGTGAGTTTCTACGCCTTCCAGGACTACAGACTGAGGCCTTGTCTCAACTTAAAATAACATATTCAAGAGTATTAAACCCCAGAACTCAAGAAGCACAGACAGGCAGATTTCTGTGAGTTTGAGGCCAGCCTGGTCTACATCCTGACTTCTAGGACAGCCAAGGCTGTGTGGAGAGATTCTTATCTCAGAAAACCAAAAACCGAATCAAATAGATGATGGGAAAATTAATAAGACAACCTCTAGTGTCAAAAGACTAGTGCAGGCAGAGGCCAGAAGACTGCTGTAAGTCTGAGGCCAGACCAGCTATGGAGACTGTTCAGCCTACGCTACTGTGTAAGACCTCATCTCAACACAAAACCAGCTAGCTCCTAGGGCAGGTATAATCAGTCAACAAAAATGTGGATCATAATGTCAAAGTCCAGGGGGAAAAGAAATACAATCAGTCTGTCCATCGTGACCTTAGGAGGAGACTACCATGAATGGAACTATTACCAGATGCAAGCTGGGAAAGGCCGCGGTAGACAGTATGGCTTTCAGTGGCCACAGTCAACGATGATGATGAAGATCCTGCACGGAGAAAGCTGGGGAAATGAGGGTCCCTACCTGGGCTTCCTCCACCCTCCCACTTCCTGTAGTGCTTCCAACTTACTGAGCCTTATAACAAACCCAAGGGAAGGGGGAGCCCGCTGGTGATACCAGAAAGGCTGCAGTATGACCTGGAGGGATGATGGGGTGTGGGGCCCGGGCACTCTCTGCTGGAGCAGGAGCCAGGTTGGGTGGACTGTGGGGATTTGCCTGTGGGAGACAAGGAAGGCAGGCAAGGAAGCGGAAAGCCCAGACGGATGGATGTAGGTTCGCTGCGAAGGAAGGAAGATGGAGCTTAGGATCATCTAAGACTCAGCTCGCTGCAGGCGGGGCCTTGGGCCTCCAGAATTAACAATGAAGCGCGGTCACGTAAGTCACTGAACCGCAGCGTTCTGTGGACACGATGAGCTAACAAGGGAGCAGAAAGGAGAAATCCTCCTAAGACAGATGGGAGCCTAGGGGGACTGAGCCTGGATGCCAAGGAGTAAACCGAGGATGCTGGGAGCCATTGTGGCCCCGTCGCCAGGGAGATGGAATCCCCCGGACACAACTCTGACATTTCTCTTTGCCCCAAACATGAAGCAACTCCTCCCTAGCGAATACACCCACAGTCTGGCTTCTTCATTGACAAGGCTCTGCTTGACTCTTGGCTCTCCACGTTAGCCTCTTCTCCATGCCACACTAGCAGCTCCCTGGTGCCCCCAGCTTTTTTAAACTAGCCCCAAGCCTTCAGGAAGGTTGACTGAGGAGGGGTGGCAGGAAAAGAGAGGAAGGAAGTTGTCCCAGCGCTGGGCTTCTATCTGCGATGACGGAACATCCCAGAGACGAATGGTGCTCGTGGCCGCACAACACGGTGAGTGTAAGTACAATCAACTGCAAATTTGGAAATAGTTAGGATGAAGAGAAACAGAAGCAGGAGGGGTCACATGTCTGAAGTCAGCCTGGCCTACAGCAGGAAGACCCTGCCTCAGAATATCGAAGGTTGGCAAACTATGGCACTGGCGGATAACACCTGCTTAGTATGTGTGCAGTACTGGGGTCATTCCCTGGCGCATGTGTGCGGGCATGCTCGCACGTGCGTGCTCTCTCTCTCCCCTCTTGTCTCTGTCCCTGTCTTTCTCCCCTCTCTGTCTCTCTTCTCTTTCCTCTGTCTCTCTCTCTCTCTCCCCCAACCCCTCTGTGTGGGTGAGCAAGCGTGTGTTTGTGTGTATGTGAAAGCTAGAACACAATCTCACTTGTGTTCTGACTTCACCCTCCATCTTATTTTATTTATTTATTTATTTATTTATTTATTTATTTATTTATTTATGGTTTTATCGAGACAGGATTTCTCTGTGTAGCCCTGTCTGTCCTGGAACTCACACTATAGACCAGGCTGACCTCGAACTCAGAAATCCGCCTGCCTCTGCCTCCCAAGTGCTGCGATTACAGGCATGCGCCACCACTGCTTGCCCTTATTTTTGTTTATTTGGTTGGTTGGTTGGTTGGTTTTGCCATAGGTTCTATGGTAGCCGAAGCTCACTGATCCAGCTAGACATGCTAGGCCACAAACTTCAGGAATCCTCCTGTCTCTGCCTGCAAATACAGGGAGGAGCTATATGTCCCCTATTTAATGTATAGGGATGGTGTGAACTCGGGTCCCCCGTGCTTGCAAACCGCCTACCCTCTCCTAGGATGTTAACTTTAGTGCAACATGTATTTTATTATAATGAAGCCAATCCCTCCAAAAATGATTCTCTTCAGACCCACAGCATCAAATTTAAATTCTTGCAGGGCAGTGGTGGTGCACGGCTTTAATCCCAGCATTTGGAAGGCAGAGGCAGGTGAATTTCTGAGTTCAAAGCCAGCCTGGTCTACAGAGTGAGGTCCAGGACAGCCAGGGCTACACAGAGAAGCCCAGTCTCGAAAAACAAACAAACAAACAAACAAACAAA
Organism: Apodemus sylvaticus; assembly: GCF_947179515.1. Classification (NCBI taxonomy): domain Eukaryota; kingdom Metazoa; phylum Chordata; class Mammalia; order Rodentia; family Muridae; genus Apodemus; species Apodemus sylvaticus. Next base: position 46,233,243 of record NC_067493.1, on the reverse strand, counting down.
CAAACAAAGTAAAATCTTTTCCAAGACCTCCAACACTCACCAAAGGCCCTGCCTGACTCACCAACATCACCTCCTGGCCCAACCCTCTGATCTTATACCTGCAAGCCTCAGCTTCCAGGCCCCTCCCATCCTCCCCTAGTCAAAGCCTCACCCCACCTTATCTCCACACGTGCCTATCTTCTCAATAGCACTAGTGCAGCTGGCTGATCCTATATTCTTGAAGACAAAGGATAAAGCTGTTTATCTACATCCAGTAGCCTGCCCAATGCACACAGTGGCAGGCACCCACCAGTTCATTGTGGAACAAACACACAGGAGGAAGAAAGATTGACAAAGAACCATCATACTTAGAGGGGAGAAAGAGCCTAAGTACTTCCCAGCCCCTGGGCACAGACCACCGGGTCCATCATTTAATCAAACAATCAATTCACCACTATATTTACAACCTTGTTTAGATGTATTTCTAATTAAAGACCTGGTTTTTTTGTTGTTGTTGTTATTATTTTGTTTTGTTTTGTTTTTGTTTTTTAGAGACTGGGTTTCTCTGTGTAGCCCTGGCTGTCCTGGACCTCACTCTGTGGACCAGGCTGGCTCGAACTCAGAAATCCTCCTGCCTCTGCCTCCCAAGTGCTAGGATTATAGGCATGAGCCACCACCTGGCCCTAATAGGATATTCTTACATTAAACATTTAAAACTACACAAGCCAGCAGATGAAACTATAGTCACATACACACACAAACACTCAGGCACATACACAACCACATTCACACACACATTTACATGCTCACACGTACACATATAAGCTTACACCCACTCATGCATGCTCATGCACTCAAACATATACCCACACACTGACACACATACACACACACACACACACACACACACACACACCATGATCTCACCTCCATCTACCCGACTAGCAAAATGCAGAGCAGCTGTGTCGGGGTTCTTGTTCCAAGGTGCACCAGAAGATACAAATACAAGCTCATGTGCAGTCAGAGGCTGCATATCCAGTGAGAGAGACCTTGTTCCTCACACCAACCCTTGGCACACAAAAACCTCCAAAACCCCATGACTCAAGGACCCATTCTCAGTTTGGCACTAGGAGGACGGAATCGCCACTCTAAGCCAGGCATGGTGGCATCGCAGCATTTGGTAAGGATTGCTGTGAGTTCAAGGTCAACTTTGGATACAACAGGGAGTGTCAGACTAGCCAGGACTACATAGGCAAACCTTGTCTCACAAAGGGGTATGGTGTAGCCAGAGATGGCTCAGTAGTTAAGAGCACTTGCCGCAATTACAGAGGTTCAATTTAAAGTACCTACGTGGTGGCTCACAACTGTCTGTTTCAGGGATAAACCCCCTCTTCTGGTTTTTTGGATTTGGTTTTTCGGATTTGGTTTTTCCGAGACAGGGTTTCTTTGTATAGCCCTGGCTGTCCTGGAGCTCACTCTGTAGACCAGGTTGGCCTCGAACTCAGAAATCCGCCTGCCTCTGCCTCCCAGAGTGCTGGGATTATAGGCGTGTGCCATCACCGCCCAGCTTAAACCCCCTCTTCTGACCACTGCAGGCACTTCACATACATAGTGTGTAGACATCCATGCATGCAAAACACTCGTACACATCAAGTAAACAGGAAAGACAAGAAATAATACAATACATATAAAGATGCCCAAGTTGCCCATCCTCCATATAACTTTTTTTTTTAAAGATTTATTTATTATATATAAGTACACTATAGCTGTCTTCAGGCACACCAGAAGAGGATGCCGGATCCCATTACGGATGGTTGTGAGCCACCATGTGGTTGCTGGGATTTGAACTCAGGAACTTTCGAAGAGCAGTCAGTGCTCTTAATTGTTGAGCCAGCTCTCCAACCCCATGTAGAATTTGATAAAGAAAAATATTATGTGGAGTTGGGACAGAAAAGCTCAAGAGGGTTTAGAGCATTCTAAGATTCTTGTAGGACAGGCTAAACTGTTGTGGGCCCCTGTATTAGTCAATGTTCTCTAGAGTCACAGAACATATGGGAGTCTCTATAGAGTAAGGGGATTTGCTGATGACTTACAGTCTGTAGTCCAACTCCCAGCAATGGTCAGCAGCAGCTGTGGATGGAAGTCCAAGGATCAGTCCAAGTCAGTTGCCCAGTCCCGCAAGGCAAGCAGTGGAGGAAGAGTGAATCTTCCTTCTGCCAATGTCCTCAAGTAGGTCTCTAGCAGAAGGTGTGGCCGAGATTAAAGGTGTGTACCTCCACACCTAGATCTGGGACTTGATTTGTCCCAAATGACCTTGAACTCAGAGATCTTCTGGGATTCTTAGCCTCAAGCCACAATGCCTTAAGATCTCCAAACCGAGATCCAGGCCAGAAACTAGTATCTCCCAGCCTCAAGATCAGGATCACAGGGGAGCCTTCCAATTCTGGATTGTCCTTCATTCCAGACAGAGTCAAGCTGACAACCAGAAAAAGCCACCATAATCCACCCCTTGTTAACTTGACACAAATAATTCTCCAGGGTCCCTTCCTGTTAGAAGTCACAGGAAGAAAACAAAAACAAAAACAAAAACAAAAAACAAAGCTGGCACACGCCTGTAATCTCAGTACGTGGGAGGCAGAAGCAGGCGGCTTTCTGAGTTCGAGGCCAGCCTGGTCTACAAAGTGAGTTCCAGGACAGCCAGGGCTACACAGAGAAACCCTGTCTCAAAATAACAAAAACAAAAAACAAAAAGACAGAAGTCACCAGAAGTTCACAAAATTATAACTGGGGGCTATGGCAAAAGTAGGCCAAGCAAACACTTCCAGAAGGGTTTTGGTGTCAGTCATGGGAAGGAGCAGAGCCGGGTGCACAGTACCAGAACAGCAACTGTTAGCCATAGATAAAACAGTGCTACAGGTAGAATCTAATACAGCGACTGTAAGAACAGCATCACAATGAAGGGCTATATCGACAGCGCCATGGCCAAACCCCTTTCTGGTATGCACAGAAGCAAACTCTATACAGGTGACATACATGGTGTCTACAAAGCCCATTGCCAACCATACAGGCCGTCCTAGGAGCAGTGGCTGTTAAAGCCACCGAGAAGCCCCCAATAATGGAACCAACAGTGAAACCAGTGAAAAGTCCTAAAGGGGATAGTGCCCATCCCTATAGATGCCCAGGACACAGACGGTGCTAGTAGGTACATCAAATAAGAAGCAATACACGTGAACGCAGATGCTGCGTGGCTGGGAAAGGAGAACACAGAAGTAGCTGATGGGCTGAGACTTGGCTTGTGGCGATCTGTACTGACATTCAGGCTGCACATAGAGAGGAAAAAGGAAAAATGGCAGACGCTGGATTGATCACTATGGGGGCGATAGATATGGAAAGAAATATATAACAGAATTCAACAGGAATCCATGGTAGTTTTCCACGTGGTAGCCCCACAGCCTCTGGAAATCAGGAAGCAGACACCCTCACCAGGGTACAGGCCACTTCCCCTCAGGGACCCTTGGAAGCAGCCCCACCCTCATCCCTCCTGGGTCCATATAAAGTCCGGTCACAGGAGATCCAACACAGGTTGGAAAATGGGTGGGGCTGACATTTTGCACGCAGTCATCTGAGAACTATTTGCGGTGACAGCCTTAAGAGGATGCTCTGACAGGATACATGCACAAATCAACCTGTGCCACGAGGGATGGACAGGGAGGGTCTGTGGGGCCAGTGGCCATCAGGGAGGGATACAAACATGCCCTCACCTGTGTGGACACAGCCACAGGCCTCTTTACAAGCATTTCCTGCAAGTGGACAACAGGGGGAGCCCATTAGGGGCCTCGCCCGACTCTGGTTGTCCACGCACAGTCCACAGTGGCAGAGGCAGCAGCTTCACAAACATTAGTGCACAGAGCTGGACTGAAGACAACCAGGGCAATGGTGCCAAGTGGGCCGGGCTAGTTGAAAGACAACGGGTGGGGTATTAAACAACAGCTAAAAGTCTAAATCCAAGTGGCTGGCACCCTAAACGAGTGGGAACAGACACTCCAGAGCTCTGAAAGGTTACCGGATGTGAACACCGGTACCAGCAGTGAGCTAGTGCCCTGCTTATTGTTGGCCAGGGAAACCTGAGGTCCCACAAAACATAACAGCCGTTGCTACTGTGGCTGCTTATCCGAGAGAAGTAGCCAGTGAGGCCTTATGAAGACAACATGCTATGACTGTAGGACCTAAAGGATTTAAGCAGGGACTGAGCGTCAAACTCCCACCCTGGTGGCTTTCTCTCCTGCAACCTACATCCCTGCTTGGTTATGGGGCCGGCGCGCTAACACACCAACAGTACCTACAGTACCTGGCGGGATGTGCCCTCTTGGGTCATAGCGGCTCAGCTGTCAAAGGTTAGATTTAAGACCTGCGTGCGTGGTGGCGCACGCCTTTAATCCCAGCACGTGGGAGGCAGAGGCAGGCGGATTTCTGAGTTTGAGGCCAGCCTGGTCTACCAAGCGAGTTCCAGGACAGCCAGGGCTACACAGAGAAACCCTGCCTGGGGGAGTGGGAGAGGACCTGCTCCACGAGATGGAGTTGAAGCCTGGTACTGTAAGCCAGAATGTAAACCGGTGGCTGAGAGGTCACAGGAGCCAATGGGGAAGCCACTTCTGTGGCTTTGTCAAGATGGGCGCGAATGTGCCTGTGAAACTGCCTTCTAAACCTGTGTTTACAAGTATAGATCACTCGCTGTCAGCCTCAGCCACTGGGGAGGCTCCTGATAACCAGCGACTGTTGCTGACACAGTGGCCTATTTTTTAGCCAAAAGGTCGTAGCTGCAGGTCTATGGTCACGTCCTCCAAGGTCCAGAGATCGCTCTGGAAGAGAGGCGGAAAGAATGGAAGAGCCAGAGACGGGAGGATTTTGAGCAACAAACAGTTTTCTGAACAGAGATTAATTTCTTTTCTTTTCCCCCCCCCCCCCCCCCCCCCCCCAGAGACAGGGTTTCTCTGTGTAGCCCTGGCTGTCCTGGAACTTGCTCTGTAGACTAGGCTGGCCCTCAAATTCAGAAATCCACCTGCCTCTACCTCCCAAGTGCTGGGATTAAAGGCGTGCACCACCACTGCCCCTCGGAGATTAGTTTCCAGAACAGAGGGGAAGCCCAGCAGTGGTGACACACAGCTTTAATCCCAACACTTGGGAGGCAGAGGTAAGCGGATTTCTAAGTTCGAGGTCAGCCTGGTCTACAGAGTGAGTTCCAGGACACTCAGGGCTACACAGAGAACCCCTGTCTCAGGGGGGGAAAAAAACCTTAAAAAACAAAAAAAAACAAAACAAAAAACAAAAACCAGAACAGAGAGAAAAACATTTCCATTCTCAGGGCTGGAGAGATGTTTAGTGGTTTTTGAGCAGCGCTGGTTGCTCTTCCAGACAGACGACCTCGGCTCAACTACCAGCATCCACATGCGGCTCACAACCATCTGTAACTCCCGTCCGGGGGATGGGATGCCCTCTTCTGGCCTCCACGGGCACTGCAAAGCACATGGCTTGCTGAGGCATGGAAGGAACGCCCATATCCATTAGAAAAAAATACCAAATTAAAAAATAAATCCAGGCAGTTGACCAGCTGAGCACCTCCTAGATCCTTCGCATGCCTTCTCTGCCCTCTGGGCTCCGTGTGCAGGCCAGGGCTTCTGACAGCTACTTCCTGGCTGCACTGGGAGCCACTTGATCCCCGCCTGGGAGTTGCTGCCTCTGGGGGTTCCATAAGGCCTGTCTCATTCCTAGACAACTGCAAAGGCTCCGACAGCTGACACGATTGGCCTCTGACACCCTCTCCTCAGACCTTGACCTAGTGGCTAGGGAGCTGGTGGGCTTGGCTGCCAACAGGCCCCAAGGGCACATTCTAAAGAAATAGCTACACTCCTTGCTGAAGAGCCTGGGGTTCCTCCCCACCAGAGTAAAAAAGGAAGGGATAAAAGAAGACAGTTTCTTCTTTTTTTTCTTTGAGACAGGGTTTCTCTGTATAGCCCTGGCTGTCCTGGAACTCACTCTGTAGACCAGGCTGGCCTGGAACTCAGAAATCCGCCTGCCTCTGCCTCCCAGAGTGCTGGGATTACAGGCGTGCCACACCATTGCTGGGCAGAAAACAGCTTCTTAAACCTCCACCTTCCCATCCCCCAAACCAGAACGCACCAGCTCATTAAGACAGGGCCATAAGAACCTCACACAAATGAAGCTACGCAGACCAGGCGTGGTGGAGCACGCCTTTCATCCCATCTTGTGGGAGGTAGAGTCACGGGGATCAGGAATTCGAGGCCAGTTGGCTACAAATAGAATTTGAGACCAGCATGGGCTATATAAGACCCTATCTCAAAAGAACCCAAATGGAATACCAAAAACAAAACAAAAGAACTGCCCCTTAGCCTTTGAGTAGGTTAAGTAGAGTGGCTTTGGCCTCATCCTCCCGAGTCAGCCCAGGAAGGAGCGCCAGCATTACAGGTGTGTGCGGCTGTCCTTGGTCAGAGAATCACCAGTCTGCTGTGAAGAGCTTACATGTCACAACTCTGCAGGACTAGAATAGTTATAGCTGAGCTATGGCCTAAAACCGAGGCCGGCCTCGAACTTGCTATACAGCTGAGTATGATTTTAAACTCCTGATCGTCCCTCCTCCTTTACCTCCCCAAGGGCAGCACATACCACAAGTGTGCACCCTCCACACATGTTTTCTCTATAAAAATATTTTACAGACAGTATCGTACATCAACCATGCCAGAGACACACCGCTGGCCCCTTGTACAGCTAGGTAAACTGAGGCTTTGACTCACCCAGAAGGGTACCGCTAGTCAGTGGCAGAGCCAGGTGTCAGTGACCAGCAGTCCTGACTTTGGCCCTAAAGCACATGCTTGGAATAATCAGGAAGCTCTCGGGAGAAGAGATTTCCTAGGGCTCAGCAGGAGTTTACTGAATTTCCAATGTCAAGGGCAGAACTTATTCATCCATTCATTCATTCATTCATTCATTCATTCATTCAGTGTGTGTGTGTGTGTGTGTGTGTGTGAGAGAGAGAGAGAGAGAGAGAGAGAGAGAGAGAGAGAGAGAGAAATAGAGACAGAGACAGACAGACACAGAGAGTGTATGTGTGTCAGAGGACAACTGGCAGGAGTTAGCTCTCTCCTTCCTCTATCATGTGGGTTCTGAGCAAGACATGGCGAGAAACTCCTTTCAACACGGCACCATCTCACTTTTGAGACAGGGTTGTGCTTTGAACCTGAACTTACACTGGAGCCCAGGTTGCTCTTGCTACTTTTAACGAGTGTCCCAGGTGAAGCCCATGCCCCCAGTCTAGGGGCTGGCCCTCCTTAGAGCACCCTGCCTTCTCCAGGAAGTGACAGAGCCGGAGCAGAGGGTAACAATCAACAGCCACCAATTCCCCTCCACCATAGATCATTCACTTAGTTTCTCGGTCGCCCAAGGACAACACAGGAAGTTCTCCCGCTTTTGACTGAACACCCTGGCCTTTCCAGAGACAAACTACACATCACGCCCAGAGGACCCCAGTCTGATGGAGCATCCCATAGCTCATCTGCTCAAACGCTGAGGAAGAGGAAGTAAAGCCACAGGTGACATGGGACCTGGGTCACTTTCTCTCGCATTCTGAAGCCATCCTGTGAAATCTTCACAGTCATGCATGGTGGCCGCCCTGCACTCGGGAGGCAGAGGCAGGCAGCTATCCGAGCTCAAGGCCAGCCTGGTCTACAGAGCAAGTTCCAGGACAGCCACACAGAGACACTGTGTCTCAGCCCCCACCCCCAAAAGGGGTGGGATTGATAAGAGGAAGGCTTCAACAACTGTCTTGCCAGGTGGATAGCTATGTCTCAATCTCCTCTGTGGGTTGTTTCCTTTGAGAACAAACCAGGCAAGCTTGTGGCTTGAAGTCTCTGACTGGTGAGCAGACATTCAGCTTGGTAATAGGGTCACAGTCAGAGACGGGGCTCCAAACGAACAGAGCTCTCCTGCCTTGTCTCCAGGGTCACAGACAGGACCCCCAAATCCCACCACCTGGCTATAAAAGGAAGCAGCCAGGGTGCGGACAGATCAAAACAAGTCCAATGTCACTCGTGGAAACAGTCAATTGGGCGAAGAGTGATGAATGGGTATCGGTAGCGTCCTGGAATTAAAGGACATCCCACCAGAAAGGACCCCACAGCACCTAATCAGTTCCAGAAATGGGCTTTGTTCTCCCGAAGGGAGGTGGGAGATCAAAGCCTTCCTTGCAGTTCACCCTTGAGCATTAATTACTTGTAGGGTAACCAGACCCAGAGCAGACCCAGCTCCCAGCCCTGCATCCTGGTGGCCCTGTGAGCGAGCACCTTTGATCTTCCAACCCCCTCAGGCATCAAATTGGAAGGGAGCTGGGCTGCAAACCTGGGAACCCAGCGACCTGGTGTGGCCCAGGCAGCCAGTGGGTCAGCCATCCCTTCCTTTCCTGTTAACTTTTTAACCCTACCCGCCAGGAAATGCCCAAGCGTGGCGCTGCCCTCCTCCCACTTCCCTCCCCGCCACACTTCACCGGGTTCTCACTGAATGGCCTGACAGAAACAGGCTCCTAAGCTGTGTGGCCTGAGGCATGCGGTGGACCTCTCTGAGCTGACCACATCTTCAGCACCCACCGCTTAGCTTTTGTGTGCAGAGACACAAAAGACCAAAACGTATTTTTTTTTTTTTAATAATTAAAAATTACTGGCCCTGTGTGTTGACTCACTTACGTAGTGGTCCTGGAACTTGAGAGGCTACAGCGGAGCCTTACTTCATTATTGGGAGCCACAATAACATGGCCCCCAGGCCCAGCTAGTATGGTAAGGGTGCTGTCTATAAGAGTTTGTGGATCTCAGTTTTTGCTATCCTAGGCTTTGGGAAATTCAATAACCCCAAATAATGGATACCCTATCCCCCAACCAAGCCCGCATTAGAAACAGACTTCAGGGTAAATAATCAAACAATGTAAAAAGAAACATCAGTAACAGTGCCATTCAACAGAGATACAGAGGAGCCACAGGCGGACTTCTGAATTTTCCCCTCTAGTACCAGAGAGTGAACCTCGAACTCACTATCACTAAGCCATATTTGCAGCTGATTTTTTTTTGCTTTGTTTCAGTAAGTCAGAGTCCTATGCATCCCAGGCTAGACCCAAATGTGCTATGTGACAGAGGCTGGCCTCAAATCCCTGCCATCCCAGACATCCTCCTGCCTCAACCATCTGAATGCTGAGATAATAGGTTTATATCACCACACCTGGTTGAGACTATTATTTGTAGCACATGCCTGTAATCCTGACTAGACAGGGAAACTGAGGCAGGAAGATCTCTATGAATTTGAGGCCAGTAGGCATTAGTAAACTCGAAATTAGCCTGGTCAAACACACATACAAAATTCCCCTTGATAAGGCTGGGCATGGTGGTGCACACCTTTAATCTCTATACTTGGGAGGCAGAGGCAGGAGGATGTGAATTTGAGGCCAACCCACTCCCACTCTACAAATGGGGAGTTCCAGGAGAAACCCTGTCTTGAAAAAAATTTAAATTTAAATTAAAAAAAAAACCCTTAATAATAATCCACTGAAATGGAACACTCATTTCAGTTAGGTTGCCAGATTTATCAGCTAAAAACAGTGCACCTAAATTAAATTTCAGGTAAGCATGATGGTTTGGACATAAGTGTATGCCATCTAACACTGGGGACACACCCACGTAGAGAATTAATTTGTTATTTATCTGATATTCAATTTTTTAAAATTATTTATTTATTATATGTAAGTACACTGTAGCTGTCTTCAGACACTCCAGAAGAGGGTGTCAGATCTTGTTATGGGTGGATGTGAGCCACCATGTGGTTGCTGGGATTTGAACTCAGGACCTTTGGCAGGTCCTGCTCTCCATCTCTCTGCTGAGCCATCTCTCCAGCCCTCTTTCTTTTTTCTTTTTTTGCACAATTAGGGGACACTGACTAAAATAATATGAAAATTAATAAGGTAGCTTAGGTTTTTCATGTGCTGTCTCTGAAACCTACTGTATAATTTACACAAACAATTTCCATGTGAGCTTCAAATGCAGAGTACCACACAAATGGCTGTCCTTGCTGACTCTGCCTATAGGTTTTCAAGGTTCTTCTCAGTGTCATATTTACACACGCACCCCACAGGGTTTCTCTGTGTAGCCCTGGCTATCCTGGAACTCACTCTGTAGACCAGGCTGGCCTCAAATTCAGAAATCCACCTGCCTCTGCCTCCCAAGTGCTGGGATTACAGGCCTGCGCCACCACTGCCCGGCTCTCAGTGTCATTTATGATGAAGAAAAAAGTAAAAAAAAATATTGGCAAAACCCCCTGGGGCTAATTCATAACAATATTTTCTTAGAGAAGAAGAAAGCCAGGATTTTGTGCATGCTAAACAGGAGCTCTACATTGCGCTAGATATACCCTGAGCTCACGTAATTCTTTCTTCCTTCCTTCTTTCTTTTTTTCTTTTGGCTTGCATTTGGCAATCCAGTTCTGACACTGAGCCTTTCTCATGACCTCCCAATGTCCTGCCACTAAGTTAACTCTCCCGTGTTTAATTTATTGAGATAGGGTCACTGTGGAGCTCTAGCTGGCTTTGAACTAGCTACTTAGCGTAGCGCAGGCTTGGTTCAAATTGACTTCCTCTTGCCTCCACCCCTTGAGTGCTTGGAGTAGGTGCGGTCAGGAGCAAGGACAAATGCTAACACTTAGGGCAGTGGTCGAAAGAGGTCATCTACTTTCACAGAGGCCGTGGAAGACCACACTGTGACAACGGTAGCACACTCAAAATCATGAAGTAGCCACGGAAATAATTTTAGGGATGCGGGTCACCATGACATGGGGAACTGTATTCAAGGGTCACAGCATTACGAAGGTTGAAAACCACTGATATAGAGGGTGCCAACCACAGGCACTTTCTTCTGAAGGCTTTGTATTCATAAAAATCAAACTGAGGGGGGCCTGGTGAGATGGCTCAGCCATGAAAAGCACTGACTGCTCTTCCAGAGGTCCTGAGTTCAATTCCCAGCAACCATATGGTTGCTCAGAAACATGTATGGGAGGGATCAGCTGCCCTCTTCAGGCATGTGGGTTATGTGTGCAGCAGAGCATGCAGACATTAAATAACAAATACAATTAAATGTGTGTGTATATGTATGTATACATACACACACATATATATATACATATATATATGTATATATGTATTTGTATATATATATATATATAAAAAGAAAATCACACTGAGGCCTCAGAACCATTTCAAGTTCTGAGGAAATGTATAGGACGTGTGCATTTAAACACTGAAACCCAGTGCAGGTGGATGGAAGACTGTGAAGCCATGCATGGTGGCCAGAGATCTTCCTGCCTGTCCCATCTGCCCTCTATCTCCTAATCCATCCTTGGAGCCTCAGTTTAGACATTTTTATGTTAAACACTGATTAGTTTTATGAAAAGAAGTTCACTCTGTAAGGGAGGGGAAGAGGCCGTTGAGGAAGGCAAGTGAAAGACAGGAAATTTGAGACACTGCAAGCCTCACTCCTGATGTTCACAGGTGACCGCCCGGGGCCTCAGCTTGCAGTTTGCATAGCTGGTAAACCGAGCCCTTTAAAAAGGAAAGCATCTGCAGTGAACATTTCCTTTAAACCGGTCATGCTAAGTGGGGTGCCCTCTCCAGGAGCCAGGTGAGACAGCTCCCGTCCGCAAGGACTCCCACCTTAAAGGGTGGGCAGAAGGCAGCAGGGAGGTGGCGATCCGCCCTGAGCGAGCTGTGTCTTACCTTTGGAGTTTTCTTTGGCCAACTGACCACTGGGACCCCGGTGATGGCCAGGCTGGGGTCATCATCCACATGTTCCTTCAGTACGTTCTGTGGCAAAACAAAGGATCCACGTTAACTGAGGGTGAAGGAAAGACCCCTAAAGGGCCAAACTAGCCCCTTGAAGAATTGCAAGCTCTAAAAAAATAAAATAAAATAAAATAAAAACAAACAAAAAAACACAAAACAAGAAAACACCGTGTCACCTAGGATTCCTACAGACTCACAACAAACAATATCCATCTCTTTTCCCAAAAATGTTTTGAGACCTGATTTTACTTTGTAGCTCTGGCTTGCCTAGAACTTAGAGACCAGGCATGTACCACACGGCCCGGGATTCACCAGGTGCGTAGCAGCACCAAACCCTTGTCCAGAGTATCACAAACTCTCTCACACACCTTGAATTTGTAGCGCATGTATGCTCACGTATATGTGCCTGTATGCTGTCCTCAGAGAAGGGCACTGGGTAACCTCCACCATCTCTCTCCACCTTAGTCCTTTGGGACAGAATCTCTTAATAAAAAACACACAGCCGGTGTGGTTTGAGGCTAGGCAAGCCTCCTGTCTCCGCCCATTGGAGTGCTGGGATTACACGCGTGCGCAGAACTACGGCCAGCATTACCAGGTGGTGCTGGGATCTCATGCTTGGACAGCAAATGTATATATATATTAAAAATAGGGTTTCTATCTGTAGCCCTGGCTGGCCTGGAACTCGCTCTGTAGACCAGGCTGGTCATGATGAACTCAAAAGATCTGCCTGCCTCTGCCTCCAGAATAATGGGAATAAAGACGTGCGTTGCCGGGCCACTGACCCGTAAACATTCTTAACCGCAAAGCCTTGTCTGCAGCCTAGTTTCACTTTTAACCAAGTAACCTGGGATCCAGGTATATGAGCAGCTTAGCATCTCTGAAGTCCGTAAGGATAATGATGCTCTCAAAGAAACAAAAAACCAACCAGGCGTGGTGGTACACGCCTGTAATCCTAGCACTTGTAATGAGTTGTTCTGCTACACAGTGGGTATGAGACAGGCGTTGGCTACAAGAGACCCTACCATAAAAAAACTAAAGACGAGAATGGTGGAGGTAAAGAGGAAAAAGGCTTTTATACATCAAAAGATTCACGGACAAGGTTCAGCAGTGGGTAATTGATGAGTCTGAGCCCTTAAACACAGGTTTCTGTCTTGTCTCCTTGGTGTCCTGCACACACAGCCGTGTGTGTAGTTCATGGGTCTTAAGAGCTGAGTTTGTCCTTCCCCAGGGGTATCATGGCCAACTTTTTACACCTTCCTAAGCCATGGCACCCCCAAATGTAAATGAGAGACCATTCAGTGGACTTACAGGAATGAGGTTCTAAAGTCACCATGCAAAAAGCCAGAATCTGTTAAGATTCCAGGTCACCCTCTAGGAACCTGCAAATTGCTCACAATGCAACAAGCACCATGTGGTATGTTGGCATCCCTTCCTAATTTACCCAACACGACTGATTCTTCTGCCAACTTTTAGCCAGACGGCCAGCTAAAGGTCTTCTTGTGGTGACATTTAAGAACACTGCCAATCATAGAGGGCCATTTATTTAATGGGGACAGCAGAAGCGCTCAAAAGATAAAGGTAATGATTATTTTAGTTGTTTAAAAAAATGTATTTTGTCTTTGCATGTGCACAAACATATTCATTGGACCAGGGCCGGGCATGCTTGTTCGTGGTGACATCACAGAGTGCTTGTGCAGTTTAGAGGACATCTCTCTCCCTACCTTTATGACTCGTGTTGTCAGACTTCTTTAGCGAAGGACTTTCTTTACCTCATGAGCCATCTTGGTGGTCCTGAGGATTATTTCAAGACATTTTCTCTGATCTGTATTGGCAGATAAGAATCTAATCCACTTCTGACTGACTCCGCTTACTATCCTATTTTCTTGTTCACCATTTGGTTGACTGATTTTTCTGAGATGGCCTGTTTCTCCACTCCCCACGGGAAGCGGCAAACAGCACAGCCCAGGGCATCCTGGGTTCGAATCTTTGCCCTGGAACATCGGAGGTCAGTGACCCACGATGGTTAGCTATAAAATATCTTTGTCGGCTATGTTATGGTTTGAAATGAACAATGTCTCCTGCAAGTTCATGCCTGTCCCCCCACTTTGTCCACCGCTTGTGGCAGTTTGGGGAGATGATAGAACCCTCTGGGCACGGAGGCCTACGTGGCAGAGATAGGGCAACAGGGGCGAGGCTGGAGGGTTAGAGGTGAGCATGGTTGCCTGCCTGAGCGCTCTCTCAGTCTTGTCTGTTGCCAAGACTCAGTCGAGCTAGGAGCTTCTGTCGCGGAGCCTTCCCTCTGGCTAAGGACTGGGTCTCTGAAACAGTAAGCCAGAATGCTTGGCTCCCTGACGTTGCCCCTGAGATATTTTGTCTAAGCATAAGAGGAGAACTGACACACTGTTATATACACAGTGTTGTCTAACCCAAGCCCTGCCAAGTGTCTACAGAAAGCTTCCAACAGATAAAAGTCAAGACATAAGGCTTCATGCCCCTAAGGAAATGTGACAAGATACCTGACCAGAGCCTTAAAAAACAAAAAGAACAAGCAAAAAAAAAAAAAAAAGCAGCCCCACAAACCCTTCAAAACGGGAAGTCTAAAAAACTGGCCAACCAAGGAAAAAACCTGAGGAGGAAATTAAACATAATGCTGCGTCAGGGACAAGATTCTGGGAGAGAAAAAGTAAATATTGAGGAAATCTAAAAGAAATAACAAAATGTTAGTTTTAATAATTGTGCCGAATGTATTATACTAAGATGTGAACACACTTGCACGGATTTATTTTTCTGAATTCTCCATAAACCTAAAACTTTTCTTGCCAGGTGAAATGGTAAACGCCTTTAATCCTAGCTCTTGGGAGGTAGACGCAGGGAGCTCTCAACGTGTTCAAGGCCAGCCTGATCTACCTGAGGAGTTCTAGTCAGAATTATTCGGTGAGATCCTTTCTCAACAAATAACCATACATTAAAAAAAGAAAAAAGAAGAAAAAATATCTAAAAAAAAAAAATAAAGTATTAATAAAACTGCTTTCTATTTTAAAGACATGACTATGTAGCTCTCCCTGGCTGGCCTTGAACTCAGAAATCTACTTGCTGCTTCTGTATACCTTTTTAAACTTATTATTATTATTATTATTATTATTTTCTTTTTGGTTTTTCAAGACTAGGATTCTGGCTGTCCTGGAACTCTGTAAACCAGGCTGGCCTCAAAGTCACAGAGATCCACTTGCTTTTGCCTCTCAAGGGTGCATTACTTTTAAAGTTTTCCCAAGGTGCCCTTGTACCTCACCAAACTAAACAATGTCAAGTTTCCTTCTATGTATAGTGTTCAGTGGCCACTAGGGGGCACAACGGCCCTTGTCTTTCTGGGAAGTGTCTTTTTTGTAAAGGCAGAATTTAGGGGAGGCGTAGCCTAATGAGAGATTTTGTCTCAGGAAAAAATGAACGGGAGGGAATGATGTCACGGGATTCCTTAGGCTCTGCCTGGATTTACACATTCTCTGGGAGCATGGAGCAAACAAACAGAATGAAGGCTCTGTGTCCACAGTGCCCCAGCCCCTTAAGGTTGACACCATGCAAGCCCTTGGCTCTCGCCAGCCCAGAGCAGGCTGCTGGAACCTGCCCCACGTGTAACCTAGCAAAGGAACCTCGCCTCCCGATCGTGCCAACTTCTCTCAAAGAATTTTAATTTGTTAACAAGAGATTTGGCCTCCATTGCTCCCAGGGTGGGGTGTTAATCACTGGAAACTTCATCTATGCAGTGACTGAAAATACCAGCGCTAACAGGGCAGTGCCCGTCATTAGATTGCAGCTCCAACAGTGGGATTCATGAAGGGGGTGTAACCAGGCCAGAGCTACTGTTCTAGGGAACACCAGGTGGCAGTTTATTTGGGTCTCTGAACCCCTCCCCCCATTCCATCTGTAACTGAGGGGGGGGGGAAACCCTTCATCTGTAGTAGATTGCATTACGATCCTCCCCATAAAACAGTTTAAGTCTTAACTCTAAATTCTAATAAACACAAACGGAAACTTCCAATCATATGTGGGAAAGAGGGCTATAGGACCTAAGGCGAATCCTAAATCCTGTGGCTGCCTGGATACCTGACACTGAGTCCTTCCCCCAGCCTCTGAGCTCCCTCATTCTCCTGAGGTTACACAGGCAGGGGACACAAGATAAGAGGCTCCTTCTGTGGTCACAGTGGAAGCCAGCCCCAGGGCCACTCACTTCCTGCCATTTGGTTCCTCTGAAAAGGCTCCTTTGAAGTAGGCAAGAAGGTGATGGGTTTTAGGAAGTCATCAGGGCTGGAGAAGGAGACTCTGTGACCCAGCACGAGCAACATGCCCGAGGTCCTGGGCCCAATTGAAAGCAAAACACACACACACACACACACAGTCACAGTGAGAAGACAGAGATACAGAGACAGAGAGAACAAATCTAGACTGTACACCTCACACTATCTTGGAAACTGATTAACACCGTAAATGAGCAGCTTTAAAGCAGTTGGGGTCCAGGGTGGAAACCCCTAAGTCCTCAACAGAAAAAAGGCTCTGCCCATCCTCCACCTCACCGTTCTAACGCTCTCAGACCAGACTGGAAACAAAACTGCCTTCATCCCAAGGTGTCTGAAATAACAGTATCATCGCTAGTTTATGGAGAACGTCAAGGGCCTGCTGGGCTTTCCACGTGTCAGTCATGACACAGATCACGCCTCCTCCTATTTCCACTGTGTCCCCGAGAACACCAGCTACATAAAGGACTGTGCAGAGACCGTGTGCTCTGACTCCACAACTGTCCTCAAAGCCAAGCGACATCTGTTTGGACAATGTCCTCTTAATTTAGAACTGACGTCCATTTGGGCAGCGCACTCTGAATTTAGGACTTTCTTCCTCTCTTTGTTTGGAGCTTGATGTCAGAATAATACAACTGACCTCTACTCGGCTGTTGAGAAAAGACACTTGGCCCCATACACTAGCTAGTTCATGCTGATAATCCTGACGCTGGAGAGGCTGAGACAATACTGCCACAAGATTAGGTCCAGATCGGGCTACATATAGCCTGGGCTGTAGAGACAGACTATAAGGTGGGGTGGTGAAGTGGGGGTGGTGGTGGAGAGGGGATTGGGGGGGGGATAAAGACAGAAAGGGAGGGAAGGAAAGAGGGAGGGAGCAGGGAGGGAAAGAGGTAGGAAGGAAGGGAGAGGAAGATGATTTAAAACAAGACTATGCTGTGTAACCCCATGATTCCCATTAGTCCCCTAATTCTATTGTAGCCCCATAATTCCATGCAAACGGATAGGTGGTTTTCCATACCGTGATAAGGTGAGGAAAGCCAGGAGAGCGTGGAATTGTGCCAAGGGTGCGTGGCATAAACAGTTAATGATGGTTGCGCTGAACCCAATTGTCCCAATTGTGGAAGCACCTTGCAAGAGGGTCAGCTGATGAAGTCACTCACCTACATTCTTGGCATATCTGCTCACTTAGGCCAAAGCCCTTCATAGCCCTGACACATACCGGGTTATATTCTAGTCACTAGAAGTAATCTGAGGACTATAGTCATCCTCAAAGACTTACATGCCCCTCCCTCTCACCCTTCTACCCAGAGCCACAGCCCTCTCTGAGGTCTACCTGGAAGCAGAGATCTTTCCAGGAGAGACACCTCGCTAGGCAATCCCACCGTAGAGTGAATTACTTCATCCCATGATTGTTGCTAATCAGTGTGTCCCTAAAATTCGTGTGCAGCGACAGCCCCAGAATGCAACCCAGGACGGTCTCTATACTATATGTTTAATTGGGCTGACCCGAGTTTCTGCTGGATTCATCTGGGCCTGAATTCAATGGTTGGTGTCACTCACTGACCACATGGAGAGACAGTGAGACAGAGAGACAGATGGTGGGGGGAGGGGGGAGGAGAGTGTCATTATGATCTATCTCAGGTGGGAGGGATCTAACAAGCCAAGCAATGCCAAGGACTGCTAGCAGCTACAAGAAGAGGGAGGAGCCAAGGGCAGGCGCTTCCCAGAGCCTTGGGTGTGGGTACGGCTCTGTATATCCATGATTTCTGGGCCCACTCTACTGACCCAGAAAACAATTGAACCCAAGGTGCTCTGTGACCTTCCTGTTAGTCTGAGGAAACAAATACAGATGGTACCTGTTCCCTAAGGAACAGAGGAGAGCTGCAGTGGGGGCAGGGTAAGAGCCTGGGGCCAGAGAGGCTGACCCAAACCAGCCTCACTGATCCTCAAACTTAAGTCCCCGGCACATTCCCTGCCATTGTACTGTTTAGCCTTTTTCTTTTTTTAAAAGCATTCAGGGCTGGTGAGATGGCTCAGTGGTTAGGAGCACCAACTGCTCTTCCAGAGGTTCTGAGTTCAAATCCCAGCAACCACATGGTGGCTCATGACCATCTGTAATGAGAACAGACGCCCTCTTCTGCTGTGTTTGAAGACAGCGACAGTGGACTCACATATATAAAATAAATCTTTTTTAAAAAATGAGAGAGTCCAGTTGTTATTACATCTATTTATTCTGCTTCCACGATGTGGGCTCCAGCGACTGAACTCAGGGTGTGAGGCAGGGTGGCAGGGGCCTTTACCCGCTGGAGCCATCTTGCTAGACCCCCATTTCAGTTCTCTCTCTCTCTCTCTCTAAAGATTTACTTTATTATATGTTTTTATGCATGCATGCCTTTGTGAGTTTATATGGACCAGCTGTATGCAGGAACCCGGGAGAGAGAGAAGAGTAGTTTCAGGAACCGAAAGTAACAGAAGATTGTTATTTTCTAGAAGATCACAGATATCATGTAGTTTTCTATGAGAGCAAACCTGGGTCCTCAGTTTTTTTAAAAAATATTTCCTTAAAATTTTCATTATGTGTATTTCTTGGGGGGCATCCCAGAGTACACCTTTAGAGGTCAGAGGATAGATCAATCAGCCAAGTCAATTCTCTCCCTCCACCATGTGTGTTCTGGGATTGCATTCAGGTCATCAGATTTCACAGCAAGTGCCTCTCTATTCACTGAGCTATTTGGCTAGCCAAGGTTTTGCTTTATTTTATTATTTTATTTTATTTTATTTTATTTTATTTTATTTTATTTTATTTTATTTTATTTATTGAGACAGAGTCTCCCTTGCTGCACTAGAACTCACTCTCTAGACCAAGCTGGTCTCAAATTCAGATATCCCGCCTGCCTCTGCCTTCCTAGGGCTGGGACCATCTGAACAAGATTTTATTTTTAATTGAATGCACATTTGTGTTTTAATTGAGTGCACATTATATGCATGTGATTACAGCAATAAGTTAAAGGGAGCCCTGAGGGGCCAGAAGAGGGCACTGTTTTCCCTGGAGCTGCATTTACAGGTAAGTCTCCTTGGGTTGGTGGCCTGGAACTCAACTCTGGTCCTTGATAAAAGCATGAAGAGCTCTTTACCTGGGTTTCCTCTCCAGCCCCGCACACATCACTTCTTAATGACATACGTAAGTATTTCAACGTGACCAAGAAACCTCAAACTCTGGTCCCTAGAAGGATGAAGCCCACCATGTCCAACATCTTAGTTCTGTTGTGGGCTTTTTGAAGTGGCATCTCACTACGCTGCCTTGGCTGGCCTTGACTCTCAGAGAGTCGGCCTACCTCCGCCTCCCCAGTGTTGGGAAATTTCATTTCATTTGTAAAACTGCATTTTACAGAACACCAGAAAATAATAAGCAGAATGACCTGCTCAGCGCAACATGACAAGCAGTTGAGAACGAAAGTCAAATCTGAACTCAGAAGTCCTGAGTTCAATTCCCAGCAACCACATGGTGGCGCACAACCATCTGTAATAAGATTGGATGCCCTCTTCTGGTGTGTCTGAAGACATCTACAGTGTATTTAAATAAATAAATCTTAAAAAAAAAAAAAAAAAAAAAAGCCAGGCAGTTTTGATAATCCCAGCACTTGGGAGGCAGAGGCAGGCAGATTTTTGAGTTTGAGGTCAGCCTGGTCTACAGAGTGAGTTCCAGGATAGCCACAGAGAAACTCTGTCTCAAAACACAAACAAAAAAATCTGAACTCAACGACTGATTTCCTGGTCCTACTATCAAAACAAGTGCATTTCAAGAGGGGCGTGTCTCATCCGCTAGCAGCATTTTTTCACCGCACTCAGAGAGCCCTGGGTTCCACAGAACAGAATCCTCAGGTTTCGACTACAAAAATACCCAGTAGAAATGGGACATGGTGAAGGTGCAGGAGGACCTGCCCAGTGTGTACGATACCCTGCATTCTATCTGGTTTCACACATGACAAAATCAAATAAGTGAGGTGCTCCTAGACCAGTGGTTTTTGTCCAATGGTTCCCTATACCAGCACTAACTGTTAGGCCACATGACCTGAGCCCCAATATTTCACATACTCTCACCCGCACCACCCCACAACCCCCAACTCTGCCCCTGAGTCCCTGAGCCCCTGCAAGGCCAACACAATGTTGCCCAGATAAACTACCAATTCACAAGGAAGAAATCCGAGTTCACTTTCTAACACCAGTAGAC
The DNA here is from genome assembly GCF_947179515.1 of Apodemus sylvaticus. Classification (NCBI taxonomy): domain Eukaryota; kingdom Metazoa; phylum Chordata; class Mammalia; order Rodentia; family Muridae; genus Apodemus; species Apodemus sylvaticus. Next base: position 46,212,860 of record NC_067493.1, on the reverse strand, counting down.
AGCAAGCTGTACCGCCCTAATCAGACCCTGGAGCAGCAAACGGACAAGTCTCCTGACCTCATACAGAAGACTTAGCCACGAGACAAGAAGCAGTTGTGCATAGTGGGATGCCCAGCAGGCACTGTAGCATCCCTCCTGGATCAGCATCCCCCCTGGATCCGCATCCCCCCTGGATCCGCATCCCAGCTCTACCTGACCCTCAGGGCCTGATTCCTAATCTGGAGAATGCAGACACAGTTGAGATCATGGAAACCGCTCAACTTTAGGTTGCTGTAACTTGCCCGTAGTAATGACTGTTAAGTTCAGTCACCAGGAAGTGTGACCAGCTCTCGAGCACAGGCTCATGCTGTAGAAAAATCAACCCAGAATGGGAATCCTTCTCACCAAGAGATAGAAGTCTGTCTGCCAAACCCAACAGAACAGTGTTATAATACACACTAAACCTCCTGGGGATGAGGGGGAGCCTTGAGATTCCAAAAGGATCATCAAAGAAGCTGATATCACCTCAGGGCAAGCCTCTACCTAGCTGCTAAGCAGTCCCAGTTTCCATAATCCAGATAGGCTTGCCTAGCTGGAGTACCAGCCCAGCACCTGGACCAACCCCAGAGTATCTACCCCTAAGCCCGACCCAGCCATGGCCTCTGCCCACCTTTACACCTTCCAGGAGGGCCTGGGGGTCCTCAATTCCCTCAGGGACACACTTCTTATTCTCCGGAAGAGACTCTAGCTTTTCCACCAGGGCTTTCAAGCCCTTCAGTTCAAATTCGGTAAGGTGAGTCCACTTGGTAGAAGCCTCAGTGGCTGGGGAGCCTGTGGGCGTCTTGGGGTAGTCTATGGGCATCGCTGTGGACTTGACACTTTCCTCTGACTCATTGGACAACGTCCTCTTGAGGAAGCGCATGGCAGGGGCTTTAGGCTTCTTCCCTGTGCTGTCCTGGTCTTCTGACAGGGTGCTGGTGGGTGAGGTGGGGCCCTCAGTGGGTAGCTTGGGTGTTTTATCTCCACCATCCTCTTCCTCCTCTTTGTCCTCCTCCTCCTGGGGCCGCTGATCACAGGACTCCTCCTCCATCTCCAGCCAGGAATCTGATGAAAAGCCGTCTACACTGGTTTTTCTTGGGGCATCTGTGAGGATGATCATAAGATAAAATTATGATCACTTCACCAATGAAGGAAGCTCTGTAGAGTCTACTCGCTCTTATGCAAAGAGCAAGGATCCACTCCAGGCCTCCTGGCCTGTAGAAGGGCCAGCCCTACACAGGTTCAAATCCCAGCTCTGCTTTTCCCAGTTCAGTATACCCACACGGTTGCTTTACCATGCAGTATGCCTGGCATTTTATCACAGGCATATAAATCAGTCAAGGACCTGGGTTTGGTTCACAGCACCCACAAAGCAGCTCACAACCACCTGTAACTCCAGTTCCACAGGATCTGATGCTCAGTTCTGGCCTTCACGGTGGAATCTGTATATACACTCATTATATATACATATATAAATAAATGTTTAAAAAAGACGTCAAGGGCTGATAAAGATGGTTTAGGTAAAGATGAGTAAAGGCACTTGCTACCTATCAACCCAAGTTAAATCCCTGGCACCTACATAGTACGAGAAGACTCCTGAAAGTTGCCTTCTGACAGGCATGTGTGCGTGGGCGGGCACACACACACATACACACACACAAAGGTACAGATGAGAGTTAAGGGATACAATTTTTTTGAAGATAATGTTCTAAGATGATGTTTTATACACCCCTGGGGATAGACTAAACAAGCACAGAAGTGTCTCCCTAGTATGCATAAAGCCCTGGGTTCAATTCCCAGCCCAACGTCAACCAACATGACACCTGAAACTTCAGCACTGGAGAGATGCAAGGAGGAGGATGAAGACTTTGATACTAGGCTGGCTACACAGGGAGTTCTAGGCTAGCCTGGACTGAATAGGATGGCTGTACCTCAAAACAAACAAATAAACACCAAAGACTCCAGGAGCAGGGAGAGTCTTAAAAACTAAGAGACCACAGAAGGGCTGGAGAGATGGCTCAGCGGTTAAGAGCAAAGACTGATCTTCCGAAGGTCTGAGTTCAATTCCCAGTACCCACATGGTGTCTCATAACCATCTATAATGGGATCCAATGCCCTCTTCTGGTGTGTCTGAAGGAAGCGACATAAATATAAAAAAATTTTAGAAATTAATTTTTTTTACATAAAAATAAATACATCTTTAAAAAAGAGAGACAGAGAGACCACAGAAGAAATTGCACACACTGTGAACGTGAGATAGACCTATCTTGGGTTTGTATCTTGTGATAGTGCCATATGACATCAGCCAATGTTCCCCCAGACTACTAGCTGCCCCACACTGAAGGAAGAATGCCCGGTTCTTACAAATTCATCAGGGTCCCAGTCGAGCTAGATGAGAATTCCTGGTAGGAATCTATGAATCAAGGCATGGGTTGATATTGTTGTCCCTCTAAGTACCAACAGCAGGGCAGGGCACTGCAATTGACAGCCTAAGCCCCTTCCCTGCCTCTACAACAGAATCCTTCTCCCTCAAGTCTGTGCTGCAAGCCCCGCCCATACCTCCCTTCTTGGTAAAGTTGGCTTGGATTATGGGCACTAGCTGTGTATTCTGACAGAAACCCAAAACGCAGCTGGTAACCACAGAGGAACAAGAAGAAGCTGGATTCTTCGTTCTGTGGGATGGTCCTGTTTTAGCAAGTACACGGGTGACAGGCTTCTCCGTCCACAATCAAGGGCGGGGGTGACACTTGTGTTCCTTCTGAGGGTCACAAGCTCCTTTTCTTGGCTTCTGTGTTCTAGGTTGGAGGCTCACAAGCTGGGCCATTTCCTGAGAGGCCTAATGTCCGGGATTCTGGCTCTAAAGAATCCCAGGAGACCCAGGACTGTCCACAGGCTCCACCATAGAAAGAATTTCTGCACCGGCCAGGCAGTTGGCTCCGAGCGCCACGCAGGCTACTCACCAACAAGCATTAATTCTCTCTGGTATTCCTGAGTGAGGTAGGAGCGCTGGGTCACACAGTACACGTATCTCTCCAAGACATACCAGCACATCTCATAGTAGAAGGGGTAACGGAACTTGGGCTGAACCTGAAAGCAGAGAGCAGATCGGCAAGATATCAGTATCCAGGAACGGCGGGGAGACACACGGCAGGCAGGCAGGCAGGCTCCCTCGAGAAGAGCTCATCTTCTCAGCAAGGGCACAAATGGCAAAAGGGGAAAACGGGAGGTGTCACTGGCGGGGAGGCGAGAGAGAGAGAGAGAGAGAGAGAGAGAGAGAGAGAGAGAGAGGCCTAGGAGGAGAAGCACCAGCAGCATGCATGGATGAGACGGAGCCCGCCCTGTGGAAGGCATCACAGATTGACATCCTGAGCTACCCACCCTGGAGGGTGAACAGGGCCCACTGTGTGTGGAAAAAACAGCTCTCCCCTAACCTGCTGCCAGCACTGTGCGTGGCAGCAAATGGGAACACTGCCCGACCCCAGCCGCCACTGCGATCGGTGGTGCAGTCTCACCAGCCTTCCAAGGGCAGGGCCTCCAGTGTGCTCACAGCGCCTGCGCCCACATCCACCTACAATACCTGCCTGGGTTTCTACTAAGGGACATAATTCCCTAGTGTGACCATCGTCTTGCCACAGGGGTGGGAGTGGGGGGGATACTCTGGGGGTCTCGTGGCAGAGCAACAACAGAGGGTCCTCTCGGCTGTTTCTTACGAGGGAAGAGGCAGTGCATATACAAACTGTAAAATGTGAGGACCTCAAGGGAATTCTGATGGGTGGCCGTGCTGGGTCTGCACAGGAACAGGCAATGAAAGAAAGACAAGGGGCTAGAGAGATGGCTCAGCGGTTAAGAGCACCGAGTGCGCTTCCAGAGGTCCTGAGTTCAATTCCCAGCAACCACAGGGTGGCTCACAACCATCTGTAATGGGGTCCAATGCTCTCTCTGGTGTGTCTGAAGACAGCGACAGTGTACTCACATACATGAAATAAATAAATCTTTTAAAAAAAAAGAAAAAAGAAATAAAGAAAGGCAAGAGGAATACCCCCCCCCCCCATGGATGGCATCAGCATGAAGGAAGCTTCTGGAAGCTCTACCCTGAAAGGGCACAGAAGCAGTAAGCCCAGTCAGGTAAGCTCATGGCCCACTGCGGGGAGCTCTCTTCCTCCAAGCACTGCCCAGGGGGTCTTGTGTGTCCCCACACGGCTCCCCAGTGGTCTCTTTTTCCAAGAAGGTATCTGAAGGTCAGCGCACTCCCTCTTGACCTTTCTCATCCTTCCGCGAGCACCCCCTCGCCCCGGGTACCCCTTCTATGCTGACTGCATCACACTCCCCTGGTTCCTTTTCAACCACATCAAATACGAGCTGACCCAATCCCTCCCTGACCTTAAATGTGTTTTTGCCTGTATGCTCTAAGCACCCAGCTGGAAAAGACCTCCCCACCTCTGTCTTCCGGTCCTCGGGTCCTCGGGTGCCCCAGCTAACCTCTCAGGCTCTCGGCCAGCCCCTTTCCCCACACTTCAGGTTCCATCTCTTTCTCCTGCGGACTGAGTCCGATTGACTTCCCTGCTGGGTGGGTGGGGTGTTTAGGAATGAGATCATGGTCGCCGCATGCTTTTCAGCTCCTTGGGAAGATGCACTCAGGAGGGAGCATACTCTAGTGTTTTCCTTGGCTCCAGCTGCTTTCTGAGAGGCCCAGTATCAAGGTTACTCATCAGTGTCCCTGGGTTTACATGAGAGGGGGACGCTTGAGCTTGAGGTAAACCTTGACTTCCTAGGATGAAAGGTTTGAGGGGAGGGACTCAGTCCCATCCAGATTCCAGAGACTGGGTCAATGGATTTGGAAACAAATTGCCAATCCCTATAATTGCAAGCGGAGGAAAACAGAGCCCTGAGTTCACAACTCCCAACAGTAGACGTGATGGACCAAACACTTCAAACTCTTCGCTTTTCCAAAAATTCGAGACTATCCATGCCACTGTGCCATTGATGGGCACTGTGACACCAGAGAATCCATCTGATTTAGGGGGGAAATTAGAGGAAGAGGCTGTATTTCAGGAGAGGAAAGCAAATCTCCCCTCTTTGTTGCTGAACCCAAGGGAAACTAAATGGGTAAAAGCAAATACAGATGAAAGAATTCAACTTGGTTTAGTTTTTTGGTTTGGTTTTGGAGGGGATGGGGGGGGGGAGTAATTTACTTTTTTTTTTTTTCCAAGAGAGGACTGCAGGAAAAAATTTTGCAAAAAATAAACTTACAAACAGGTTGTCGCCTTCTACCCTTCTTCAAAAGGTTTCAGCCACATGCCTGGGAACATTAAACACACGATTGCTCAATATTATTTGGTGACAAACTTGGAGCCTCACCAAACTGAGTTGTTAAACCAACCTCTGTGCAAAACAAAGGGCATGGGAGTCACAAAGAAGGGCCTGCGCCCAGCCCAGAGGACAGTTCATCAACAGTGAATAGCAGGGGGTCAACTGGAGCTCCAAAGGCCCATTTGAGTGGCACCTGCCTGGCCTAAGCCATTTCTCGGAGGCCAGAGTCACCCAAGAGTAAAGCAGCCTCTGGAAGATGACCAAAGAGATGGTGCCCTGGGCTCCCACAACGCTCAGGTTTTAAGAAATTAAAATGTGAGGGTGGGTGGAGGTATCTTAAACTTTTGTTTGTTTTTCTCCTGGAAAAAAAATAAATCAATGGGAAAAATAAAAATCCACTGGCAGGAGGGAGGGCAGAGGAAAGGTAAATAATTTGCGGTTTCCAAACAGAGTCACTGGCTGCAGAGGGAGGGAACGTGAGGGGTTGCCGGCATTACCTTTTCTGGGAAAGCTGATGTCACTAGAGCCATTGAGGAGAGAAAAGATAAGCATGAGACGGCAGCTGGGTGAGCGATCACCTGGGCTGGAGCTAAAAGTATGTCACAGTGTGGTGACGTTAGTGATGGCAGGCTCACGGCAGTCCCCTCTGGTCTATTATTGAGAGCGGGAGATTTGCAGGAAGGATAGATGCTCTATCAGTTTCCCAGAGGTCTGTGCCTGCTCGCACTGCCATATGAGGGAGGGCCTCATGATACTGCAGAGTAAGCGTCACCTAGCGTGTGGCCCAGAAACATGAAACTATTTCCTATGTTTGGGGTTTCAAGTCTAGGTGGCCCATTCTGCCACCACCTAGAGCTACAAAGGCAAATACCTTTTCTAAGGTCAAAATCTCCCCCCACCCCCACCCCCACCCCCACCCCCACATGTGCGGAGTGTCACACAGAGGGCAAGGGACTCTTGTTTCTAAGCAAAGCTGTATTTTAGAACACTCCGGGACAAACTATTTTTAAATGCCCATAGTCTTCTTAAAGGAGCTGATAAGGATGGGAAGGACTGAGCTGGAGCAGGTTGACAAAAAGAATCCTGGCATTTTATCTGGCTTCCAGGACTCTCTCCAGGGCCCTTTGTCTGCTTTTGGCTCCTAAGACATAAACAATGGGCCTTGTAGCCCAGCCCCTCTCCAAAGACCAGAAATCAAAGCAGATTAAAATGCTTGCTGTTGCCCACAGACGAGCCTGCCTCCCAGCCATGCCTCCCCCAGCCCTCAAGCCAACAACCTGCTCCAGAGAAGCCACACGGGTCCCCCCTAAGAGACTAAGGGCCATTGGGGAGCCGGAGCTGATGTGTATCTTGGCGGGAGACACTTCACCAGTGCAAACAGCGTGATGTTCTGGAAGAGTTGGGGGTGGGTCTATTACCATGACTCCTGCCTTGACTGACACCAGTCAGAGAAGGGAACTAGGCTCCACTCCTGGGAGCTAGGTACCATGGTGGGGGTGGGGAGAGTAGATGAGGGGAGGGGGGAGCAGATGCACTGAGACACACAATCATTCCCATGGGAAGGAACAGCTAGCCAGCACGTTGCCAAAGTCTTGAGAAATCCCAGTGTGATTGATTCTGGCTTCCAGGAACTGCCTGGAAAGTCTGGGCCTGAGCTCTCCTCTCCTCTAGAGCGCTGGGTTTCGGTCCACACCTGCTGGTCTGCTGCTCACAAACTGGACTGTTTTTTCAGGGCTGGCCAAAGAACAGTTGGCTGGAGCCCAGCGCACATTTGACTCAGACTGAAAAGTGACAATTTGTGCCCGGTGATTCTGCTCCTGAACAGCGCAAGCACGCGCTCCAGATCTGAGCTGTTGGACCTTTGGAGGTGGGTGACAGGGGAAGGGGGAGAAGTCTATGCAATGGGAAGTCTGCATAGGATCACAAGTCGGTAAATCCACAAAATGGAAAATCAAGCATGCCCTGGGCATCCTCAGCACCTCCCTCCCCCTTGACTCCAATGTATCAATCCAGGAAAACCGGAACCTGAAAACAAGACCAGAAAGATACATTCCGACCAGAGCAGTGGGGGGGGGGGGGATTTGGGGTATTTTCTTTTCTTCTTCTTCTTTTTTTTTAATGGTTTTGCAAGACAGGGTTTCTCTGTGTAATCCTGGCTGTCCTGGAACTCTGTAGACCAGGCTGGCCTCTAACTCAGAAATCAGCCTGTCTCTGCCTCCCAAGTGCTGGGAGGTATTTCTGTATAGAATCCAAGCATATCAACAATTCTTCAGGGCCAAAATGCCACCTCCGAGGCAAATGGCATGCGGTCTGTCCATGCCGTGGAGTTCTATTCAGTTATGGGATGGACTGGCAGTGGCTACCCAGGAATGTATCTTGAAAACATCATGCTGAGTGAAAAAGAGCCCAGAGGAGAAAGGTCGCATATTCCATGATTTCATCCTTAGCAAAGGATTCATGAAGACTGAAGGTTTATGGAGGTTGTCAGGGTTGGAGAAAGAAGAAAAGAAGAAAGCTTGCTAAGGCGTATGGGGGTTTCTTGGTGTGTGTAAGGGGGTGCATAAAATGTGCTAGAACTAGCGGTTTTAGCCACACACTAAAAATACAGAATTGTACATATCAAATGGCAAACTTTACGGCATGTGAGTTATATCTCAATTCAAAGAAAAAAATTAATAGCTACATTAAAAGCAAAAGAAAAAAGAGAGGGTTGGTGAGATAGCTCAGCAGTTAAGAGCACTGACTGCTCTTTTGAAGGTCCTGAGTTCAAATCCCAGCAACCACATGCTGGCTCACAACCATCTGTAATGTGATCTAACGCCCTCTTCTGGTATGTCTGAAGACAGCTACAGTGTACTTACACATAACAATAAATAAATCTTTGGGCCAGAGCGGGTGGGGCTCCAAGGGAGCAGAGGTCCTGAGTTCAATTCCCAGCAAACACATGATGGCTCACAACCACCTGTACAGCTACAGTGTACTTATATACATAAAATAAATAAAGAAAAAAAGAAGAGAGAGATTGAGAGAGAGACTATAGTGCAATAGATCCTTTTAATCCCGGGGCTTCAGTTCCACACCCTGAACCTGTCTCAAATGCCTGGTGACACAGGGTCAGGCCACAGCATTAGAAAGAGGGCGGCCAAGTCCTAGCCATCAAAGATAATTCAGAGAAAAACTCCACAACAAAAGGCACATGCGGCCCTTATCTTGGGAGAGATTTCTTTCACAGCTGAGAAAGCGCGATGTGAGCTGTCACTGAGGGAGCAGGGAAGCCGCGACTCCAGAGCTCAGAAACAGGATGAGAGATGGGACACAGGCTTCCTCTCCATCATTGGTTTCCCAAGGAATGCTTAGGAGAGATGTGATTTTGGACCAGCCTGGGCCTTTTTTAAAGCCTCCCCATGCCGTGCAAACTTCTGCGACAGAAACAACAGAAAGCTCCACACTCCTTCTTTCTAGATTAGCAAAGAGGAGAAAGGTTGGGCCCTTCCCATGTCCTGCTGTTCTCTCAAGATAGACAAACACAGACGCTGTTCAGGTACAGAGATATAAACAGTGGTTCTATAAAGGGCTGGTTTTGGTTTCAGATTTTTTTAAATGAGAAAACATATCTCAGACTGGTCCCACCCTATGTAGCCGAGGCTGGCTTTGAACTTCTAATCCTCCTGCCTCCGCTTTCTAAACGCTCAGGTTACAG